>NW_006160205.1:735164-812561 GCF_000334495.1 Tupaia belangeri chinensis
TAAAAGAAAAAATAAATCCTGAGTAGGTAACTCAGGCTCAGAGAGCCACTAGCAGCAGTAACTTGTACCAGGTCACTTAACTTACCAGGAGCGAGGCGTGTCGGTACTCCATCTAACCACAGACACTGCTTCAAACACCAGGTAGTTCCCAAGAGTGGATAGTCAATTCAAACCCAAACACATTTAGGTTAAACTAGAGAGCATTTAGTGTAAAAGCAAAAAAAAAAAAAAAATCTGCAGAATGTTAACTTTAAGGAGGATCGTCACAGCTGTCAGGAAGACACCATTCACCTTCGGAAAAGCCCATTTGCTTTCTAACTCAGGAAAGATCTGAAAGGCAGGAGGGCTGATCCAGAAAATTCACATCAAGGCATTTGGCTGGGGTGCAGTGCATAGAGGGCAGCCTGCATGGTGAGTTAGCACAATTCTGGCTTCACCCCTCCAGTGTAGACCTGGCAGAGGAACCATCAATGCCCTTTGCTATTGGTCTCTCCACTTGTAAATTGAACATCAGCAGCATCCTGAGCTGATGATGAGCATGTCCGCAGCAGATACAGAGTAGGATGCACTGACAACCCTAGCTAGCCGTGGGCTCCAGATTAGTGCTGTGCAAGGACAGACTCATATTTCAGATTTGTCTGTTTTTATTATCTCCACGTGGTGTGAGGAGAGCGCTGTGATGGGCACTTAACCAAGACAATTAAAATAATTTAGTCCAAATGTAGTAAAACTGCAGTGAGGACATGTCACCAGCTCCTTAATTTGCTGATTTAACCTCATGCAGATAGCTAAATGATAGCAATAATTTTTTTTTAATGGAGAATTTTTTTTTAATTTAAATTGGCATTTTCAACACTATAGGGAAATCATTAATTCAATTACTTTGATAGGTTGAAACTGTATTTATTACATTAATATTTAAACAACTCTAATCTGTATTTCCTGTTTTACATGAATTTGAATAACAGGAATTTGGAGTAGGGATATTCTATTTTTGACCAAAAATGAGCACAAGGTTGCATTTTGGAAATTGACCAGCAGATGGCAGTGTCTGACAGAGTTTTGATACTTTCCTCCTCCTCCCTCCACACCCCACTTCCTCCCGCCAGTCTTTTTCAAGAGGGTAGCAAGTATCTGCAACAATACAGTCCATACTCAGTTGTTATCAGTACATTGCTGCAACTGAAACAATTTGTTTCAGTTCTTTGGAAAAGTAAAATAAAATAATGATTTTGAACTGTTTCTCTAAATATCCGAAACAAGGGCTTCCGTTGTTTCAGCAAATCAATAACCATAATATAGGTTCATTTATGGCAATATAAATAAATACACTTGCACCCATGAAAACCATGTTTTTAAAAAACGCTGATTTAATGGAGATGTTTTATTATTTGCTTTTCTCCACGGATTTTCAGAAATAATATTATTACATTTTGCTGTTATTTCAATTCAATGTGCCATTAATGTGAGCCAGGCACTAAATTATAATCTAGCTGCCAGACATCTCCCTTTTCCTGTAAGAACCAAGTAAACAAACAAAAAATGAAGCAGTTAAGAGGAAGGAATTCAGTGTCTGCCCGTTCTGGCTAGAATCCCAGTTTTACTTGCCCTATGTGTCATACGATTACTACTTTTTTCTGTGCCTCCATCTGCTCATATGTCTGTTTGAAACTGTATCTCAGGAACTCTATATATTACAGAATGACCCCATTTTATTCAACAACTATGGCTGGGACTATGCTTGGAATGGAGGGTAAGGGTTGTGAATAAGCCAGGCAAAGTTCTCGCCTAGAGGAAGCTTGCACCCGGTGAGGAGATGCAAACAATATGCATGTACACAAATCATAAACAAGTTTCAGAAGTGATCGCTGCTATAAAGAAAATAAAGCAAGGTAATAAAATGCACAGTGGCAATGGGAAGTTCTTTAGAAGTGTTGACTTTCGAGTTGAGTGGGGGGAAGAAAAGTCTAGGCTGAGGAATAGCACATGCAAGGGCTCCGAGGCGGGAAGAAATGGAGATAACTAAGCCACTGACATGGGGTACATGTGGCTCATTGAATAGAGTGGGAGAGAAAGCAGTGTTGGAGAGGTCAGAGGTCAGGTCAGCTAGGGCCTGGAGGCCAAGGTTAAGGAATTTGCATATAACTCTAAAAGCAAGGGGACTCCCAGAATGGTTGAAGCAAGGGGGTGATAGGGTCTGACTTACCCTGTCATAAGATTTATCCACAAAGTATTATTTTCCCCATTTTGTAGTTGAAGATACTGAGGCTTAGAGCCACTAAGCAATTTGCTAAAGATCATCCAACCAGGGAGGGATGGCCTTGCATAGGTCAAGAACCTCATTCATGTATGCAACTGCATTTACTAAGAGCCTCCATTAAGATCTGTACTAATGGCGATGAGAAACACAACAATGTGTTATCGTTGCCATTTAGTTTTTTTTTTTTTTTTTGTAGAGATTTTTGCTATAGGGCGTGTGCGCTCGCCAGACAGACAGAGAGAGACATAGAGACAGAAAGCGAGAAATCACCCCCCCAGGGGGGATGGCCATGCCGCAATCCCTTCTCCATTCTCCTCTCGGGATCTGGGGCACACACGCACACGCACCCGGCGTGAGTTTTTAAGCCACCGGGTCCAGGACGTGAACCGCAGTCAACTACATGGGAGTCCAGCGACATAGCCATTACGCTAACTGCTGGTTCCCGCCATTTAGTTTTAAAATCTAGTCGAAGAAATGTGAGTGGTGAAGAAGGAAGCCACAATGTACCATTAAAAACTAGCATAGAGAGGACCAGCAGTTAGTGTAATGGCTATGTTGCTGGATTCCCATGTAGTTGACCACAGTTCGAGTCCCGGACCCGGTGGCTTAAAACTCACGCCAGGTGCATGTGTGTGTGTGCCCAAGATCCTGAGAGGAGAATGGAGAAGGGATTGCGGCATGGCCATCCCCCCTGGGAGGTGATTTCTTGCTTTCTGTCTCTCTGTTTCTCTCTGTCTGGCGCGTGCACGCGCCCTATAGAAAAATCCTCTTAAAAAAAAAAACTAGCATAGACGAGTTGATATAAATGACATAAAGAAATAACTAGGGGCCAGATAGTGACATAGCAGTCATGAAATGGTCTGGAGTGCTAGACCCAAAGGAGAGGGTCCCAGGTCCACGTGCCAAGACCTCTTTGCATACACTGGGCACGTGTGTGTGCCTGTGACCTTGGCAGGCTGAGGCTGGACAAGGGTCACAGTGTGTAATGCTGTTGGGGTGATTGTCTCTCTGTCTCTTTCTTGCACTCTCTCTCATCAAAGAAAGAAACTTTAAAAAATGAAAAGAAGATGGGAACCAGCAGTTAGCGTAATGGCTATGTCGCTGGATTCCCACGTAGTCGACCGCGAGTGAAAATCTCTCTCAAAAAAAAAAAAAAAATGAAAAGAAGAGAAAGAATTGGATTAACCAGGATGCAAACATCAACTAATCAGATTTCAGCTCTACCAATGTAGAAAACAATGTCCTGTTCAAGATTTTAGAAAATGCTTACTGTAGTAGACACGCTCTAAGGTGATCATCAATGATCCACATTTTACATAATCCCCTCCCCCTGAGCAAGTCCAGAACCTCTAACTTGCTTCTTTTTTTAAAAATTATTTATTCATTCATTCATTTATCTTAATTTGACCAGAGAGAGTCACACAGAGAGAGAGAAGGAAAGTGAGAAAGCAAGCCACCAGGTCTGGGACTCAAACTGTGCTCAGCCATGTGGGAATTTCCAGCACCCTAACTACCACACCACCTGCTGGCCCCCCTCTAACTTGCTTCCAACCAACAGAATATGACAAAGGTAATGAGACGTCATCCCCATGATTACATTTCATCTTGTAAGACTCTGGCTTGGCCCACTCTCTAACCCACATAGCACTGGAACCAATCCTTTCAGCTAGTATCTCTGACCAGACAATACCAGAGCTGGATGTAGAATATTGGCTTATAATTAGGAAGCCTGTATCTTACTGCCTATTCCTGTCTCCTCCCCCAGTCCCAGAATGCAAGTGAAGGCTGTGTCCCCACCCCAGTCCCATGGGGAAGCTCAGGGCTCATGACCCCCCCCAGGACACTGTCAGGACTTTTACTTCCTGCAATTCACACCACCTCCTCTCTCCACCCACTACACTTCCAACTGCACAGCCAACTGCGCCTCCTTCCTGCAATGTGTCCTTTCTCAGGAGCCCAGGACAAATACCCCTGATGTTTCCAGCAAAACTTGCTCTAGACCAGACAGCAAGCTGAACATGTTGGCTCTTTAAATCCCTCCAGCAGCCAAGCCACTGGCTCTGTCCCTCAGAGTACAAATGACCACTTCGAGTATGAGAGTCCTCACAAATGCACTCCAGCGCTGCCTGACTGGGGTGGGTGGCAGGCTTTTTGTCACTTCCCAGTGAACTGGAACACAAACACACACACACGTACAATATGGTGAAATTTTCATAAATCAAAATTTAATCTGATGGAAGCATTGTCCTTTATTTCTTTTTAAAAATACTAAGATGCCTTACTTTGATAAAATAGTGGTCACAGTAAATAGCACATACATGTGGGCCTAATATTCTTACTGGACAGCCTCATGTCAGACCCCAAATCTGAGTAGCATCGTAACTGGCCCAAACACACAGATGTCTGGGAATCACAGGTCCAAGCTGACACTGAGCAGTGGTTTTCATAACCAAATGCCATGAAATCTCTATAGGTTTTCTTTTCTTTAATGGCCAGAGGGCATTGTACTCTCCAGAGAGACAAAGGGGGGAAAAAACAAAAAACAAAACACTCCTCAGTGTGGTGTGGTCGTATTGCAATCTTTTTTCCTTTCTTCCCTCTTCCTGTCAGGATTTTGAGCATACACACGCGCGTGCGCACACACACACACACACACACACACACACACACACACATACCTGGTATGTTTTCAAGCATCCAGAGCTGGGATTTGAACCCTAGTTGGCCGTATAGGGCCCAGCTCCCTTAACTGCTGAGCCGTGAGGCTGGCTCAAGTGTCTATAGGTTTTCTAACAAAGATAAGCCCTTTAATTTCCTTAAATACATTGCCAAATTCTTGCAAATAGAAATCGCCCTTCCTTTTCCCCGGTTTTATTCCCAGAGATGTCTAACATGGTGTCGGGAACATAAAGGTTCTCAGTAAATACCCATGGACTTGTACAGTGCCATAATAATTGCCAGTGCTTTAAAACCCTATTCAATGTGTTGATTTTCCTCCAATTCTACTTAAAATTTTAATGTATTGGGTTGTCAGAAAAGTCATGACTGTTTTTTCCTGTTTTTATATGCAAAAATACATCATGACATTTCCAGCAGCCCAGCAGATCCCTGAAAAGAGAGGGTTAGTGCATAGAAGTAACAACCATGCCTTTTATGTATATGTTTTGAATATCAGATGCCTAGATTAAGAATTGTATGTACAGGTGTGTAAATAGCATACTACAGATATAACATAGAAATAACAAATCCCATTAAGGGGTTTTTGGTCTGTGTTTTTATCTGTATTTACTCTGAAGAGTAACTGACCACATTTTTATTGGGGGGGGGCCTAAAAACTATGACACATTGTTGTGTACTCTGGATTGACAGACAAGATCTCCTCGTGAAGTTTAAAGCCTCTGAGGAGAAGACAAATATAACTCAAAAACATCACTAACATGTGGCCCACTTGATAGGGAGAGAAGAATGGATTTCAGTTCAGAAAATTCTTGGACCAAGTTCTGTAGTTTGAAAAAAAAAAATGGGTTGTTGAAGTGAAAGTCTATTTATTGGAAGAGAATAGACATTTTGAGGTGGAAGAAAGTATCTGTTAAAAAAAAAAAAGAGGGACTAAAGATTAGCAGAGGTTGACATTTGTATCTTGTTGTCTTGATTGGAAACTGGCTGGCGTTTTTTTGAGCTTTCAGTTATTTTTTAAAGTTTATTTCTCCCAGAAGAGAGAGAGAGTGCATGCGATCCCCCCTAGGGTCCTGACTTGACGATCCACCTCCAGCCTTCAGCCAGCCCTGGATCAGGGACAGGCACATGCATGCCCCAGGTGCTCAGGGAGATCTCTGAACTTGAACCCAGAAACCTTTCATGTGGGATTGTCGTGCAGAGTGTGGTGTTTTACGACTGCACCACCGTCTGGCCCTGGGATTTCAGTCTTGTAATCCTGAGTAAGTGAGAGTCTGCCTACACGTGGGTAACTGCATCTGTAAAGCATTTGGAAGAAAAGGAGATGAGGACACGCCAGCTGGGGGTGGCCATCCCTTGCAGTCAGTGGTGGTAACTCTCACTCTGCCCTCAAGGAAATTAACCTAAAGTTCACGTAAGGCACCAGCCTATTCCTGAGAAAGCAGCACTGAGGAGACTTTCACTCGGCAAGACATTTTAAAAAGCACAGCTCTGCCTCCAGGGTAGTTGGTTGTGTACAGGACTGAGGAGCTGGAAGCCACATGCTGACTGGGGAAGGGACGCTGCTTTCTTTAATCCTCCCTTTCAAACTATGCAACCTTGCTAATCTTAATATAAAATAATAGTTTAGTCCCCCATACTCCATTTCTGTATGAGATCATCAAAAACATGTTTTCTCTGTTACTAAAAAAAATTTAAAGTTTGAAAACCACTGATCTACCAGAATGCCCTCATTTTGGTAATGAAGAAATGGAGTTGATGAAGGGGAATGTTTGTGAATCATAGATATCTCAAGTAAAACTAGAATTTACAACCCAAAAATATGTTCCCAGTTGAATGTCCTTTTCACTGCCCAGTCGGGCTGTCATGCTGGTCACATGTGCTCAGATCAAACACGTCTGGAAGACTTAGGTTTCTGAATTCCTCTTGGCCCTGACGTTGCACCCCTTTCTTCTTTCTTTTAAATTCTTTATAATGAATAGCTTTGAGTAGAAGCCAAACTTGGTAGAAAAGAAAAGTCGGTAGAG
The DNA here is from genome assembly GCF_000334495.1 of Tupaia belangeri chinensis. Classification (NCBI taxonomy): domain Eukaryota; kingdom Metazoa; phylum Chordata; class Mammalia; order Scandentia; family Tupaiidae; genus Tupaia; species Tupaia belangeri. The sequence goes on from NW_006160205.1 coordinate 742,128, forward strand.
GCGCTGGTCTTCCACATGTCCGACTGCAGTTTGAATCCTGGACCAGGTGACTTGCTTTCTCACTTTCTCTGGTAAGCATGTGTGTCCTGTAGAAAAAAATTAATAATAATAACAAATAAAAATAAATCATTCTTTTGGAAAGTTTGTAGAGTAGTTTGATGATAGAGAGCTTAGTATGTTTCTATGATTATAAAGTATTTTAGATATTTTAATAATTATTCTACTGGCTTGCAATTTCTATGCTATGCCTTAATGTTCAGAATGGTCGCGGTGTTACTGACCTCTTTTCTGAATGCTGATTTTATGCCGGTACTTATTTGGGTTCGTGTAAAGCAGTGGGAGAGACATATTGTCATCATCCCTATTTCACAGAGGAGGAAACTAAGGAGTAGAAAGGTTAAATCACTTGCCCAGCATGTGACAGAATGAGCCAGGTACTCTGATTTTGTAGCCTGCGTCCCTAACATGGAATCTCCTCTGCGTGTCTTCCATGTTCTGTGTACCACTGAAAGCTGACATCACAGCTTTGGGAGCATGTAGGAACTATTGGAGCTTTGAAATTTTGTTTTTGTTGTTAGCTTTAGCTGATCCTGACCGTTATTTATTTATTTATTTATTTATTTATGTATTTATTGAGAGGATTTTTGCTATAGGGTGCATGCACTAGCTAGATAGAGACAGAGAGAGACAGAGAGCGAGAAATCACCCCCCAGGAGGGATGGCCATGCTGCGATCCCTTCTCCTCCATTCTCTTCTTTGGATTTTGGGCACGCACACACGTACCTGGGGTGAGTTTTAAGCCACCAGGTCTGGGACTCAAACTGCGGTTGACGTCGTGGGAGTCCATCAACACAACTATCTGCTGGTCCCTGATCCTGACCTTTTATTGAGGGTTCCACTTTCTCTTTCACCTGAGGCAGAATTTCCAACCCAGACCTCAACCAATGAGCACTGCCCGAGTGATCAGGAGTGGACATATTTTCCTAAGCTGGTTCAGCAAATCCTAAGAATTTTACAGGAATGTTGGAAAAACTCTTTTCCTATGGATCTATTACTGCTGTCACTATCTTGGCTCAACACATAGGTTAAAAAGAAAAAATAATACGCAGAAGACAACTAAACCAAACTGAGAGGGGAAGAGGAGCTAGGTGCTCCTGGCTCCTTGTTATGAGTCCTGAGCAAGCCATACCTGATGACAGCCTAGTCTCGGTCTTGTGAGTTACATGATTCTATCAATTCCTTTTTAGTTTAAAGTGGTTTGGTTGAGTTTTCCTTCATTCAAAATCAAAGTGTACTCTAACTGGTAAGGAACATCATAAAAAAAAAAAAAAAGCGTCTCATCCACTCCTTTAAAAGTTGCCTGTTTTTGATTTCTGGCTAGTAGAATTTCATATAACATGCTGATATTAATCACACACAAAGACTAAGAGATGGGAGAATAGCACTTGATACCAAAAACACAATTAGAAGACATTTACCAAATCACAAGCCCAATATTGCCTTTATCTTTGTTGCCACTTTGAGATATGACTTTAATATCTTGTCCCCAAAGATTGAAGTTTTTTTTAAATTTTTTTCAGTGTATGGCTAATCCTTTTCACTGTCACGAAGTCAATACAATTGCAATTTGCCCCTTGTGGTAGATCTTAAATAATGTAATCCGTTTTAAGTGAAGCCATCCATAATTCAGAGCTGTCCATTTGCTAAGGTTGGCTTATATGTATCCTGAACAAGGCACATTTTTATTATCACGTATTTTTAAAAAATGTTTTTGTAGGGCCACACTGTGACTTCCATGGGCCTGCCACACTTGTGCCTTCGTGAGCCCTTCCTCCACAAAAATGAAAGCTTATATTTCACCACTACTTGGGTGTTAAAACAAATATAATCCAAACAGGACTATATTCATTTTGTAGTCTTATTGGAAAAGAAATCACATTTTTGTGAGTCCCTAAATGCATACCGAATGTTAGCACTGTGTCCATCATGTATAATGGCAAGTTTGTCCTATATACTTATCAAGTACTGATTAAGGCAATTTAGCATTGTCATCGTCCTAAAGCCCGGAGCCTAAAACTTGTCCCTGAACCCTCTGTGCATGCCTCACTGTTAGCACTCAGCAGTGTCCTGTCCCGGGTGTAACTGGCAGAGATCTGAAGCCAGCTTGAACTGGGTTTCTAACACCAGCTCCCACCATTTCAGGACGTGTGAACCAAACTTTTCTTAGCCTCAGCCTCTGAAGTCAAATACAGATAATGGAGCTGACTTCACTAAGTTTAGAGTTTTAAAGAGAAAAATGCATCTAAGGACATTTAGCAGAGTGCCTGGCTCATGAAACATGCCTACTAAGAGTCTAGTAAAGTGGTGCCTTTATTTGTTCATTTCACCTGGAGACAGCATGGCATGGTAGCTGAGGCTGTGGACTTGAGAATCAGATTGCTAGAATTGGATCTGGTCTGTGCTCCTAACTAGCAGAGTGATCGAGATAAGGAACTTAATCTCTGTCAGCCTCTGTTATCTCCTTTTTGAAGAGGAGACAGGAATGTCTCTCCAGATGGCTCCTCTAAGGATAAGAAATAGGTACATACAGTGCTTGGTATTTAATAGGTGGAAGATAGTATTATTTATTTTACCACTTTTCTTATCTGGAAAAACCACTCTCATTTCCCCTGTTATTTGTTTGTTTGAATTTAAAAAGAAACAATTTTTTAAAAATTGTAAACTTAAGGAAAAATGGGCAGAACAGTACAAAAATATTCCGAGTCTCCTCTCAGATTCCCTTATCATGAACTTTTTGTTAATTTATTTTTTACTTTTTAATTTGCCAGAGTGCAGCACTTACAGAAGAGAGAGGGACAAAGAGGGAAAGTGAGAAAGCATCTCCCCATGAGAGGTGGTCTCACTCCCTTCTTCTCTGTTCCTTCCTCCTTTCAGGATTTTGGTCATGCACACACAGGCACCTGGTGTGTTTCTCAAGTCCAGGACTCAAACTGTGTAGTCTGCCCTGTGGGATCTAGCTGCCTTAGCCACCAAGCCATCAGCTGGTCTCTTAATCGTTAGTGTTTTACACAAACTCCATTGTTTGTTCTCTTTATGTCTGATCATTAGTTTTATCCTGAACATTTTTTAGAACAAGCTGGACATGATGTTTCATCGTCCCTGGAAATTCAGGGAATGTTTGCAAAATACAAGGACATTCTCCTAAAAAATCAGCACCTACCCTCCAAACTGGCACAACACAGACCCAAGATACAGAATTTTTTTCAAATCATGCCAACTTTACACTAATGTCTCTTTTCCTTTCTGGTCCAGAGATATGTTTTGTATTTGCTTATCATGTCATTTCTGAGTCCTCCAATCCAGAAGTCTCTTGATCTTTTTGTGTGTTTTAAGGAATACAGCTTGTTCATTCTGTAGGATGATGGAACTCTGGCCAAATAGTCTTTACAGGAATACCCAGAAGGGATGGTGTGTCCCCACTCCCTATGTTCATTACAAAACAAGGTGCATGATGTCTGTTTGTCACCATGATAATCATGTCCATCTCGATTGCCTAATTGAATGATGTCTAGTTTTTCCACCCTAGATTTACCAGTTTTACTTTTGTAATGGGTTAGAATTTTGTGGGAGAGAGTATTGAAAATTAGATCCAAATCCTATTTTTTATAAGCTCTTTACTCACCAGTATTACCATCAGCCATGGTTTTAACATGTCCACCAAAAGTTCATATGCTGAAAATTAATCCCCAGATTCATATTTTGATGATATCTGGAGGTGAACCTTCTGAAAGCGAATTAGGATTAGATGAGGACACGAGGGTGGACCTCCCATCATGGCATTGGTAGCTTTATAAGAAGAGAAGAGAAGGCTGGTCCCAGAGCCGAATGGTTAAGGAAACCAGATCCCACATGGCCTGCCAGAGTTAGAATTCTGGGCCTGGCCAACTTGACAAACATGCCTGGTATTTATGCATGCTCCAATCCCAACAGGATGGAGAAATGGAGGAAAAGGGATTGTGTCGTGACTGAGGATAGAGGGTTTCCCTATCCTCTCTTTCTTCGTAGTCTCTGGTAAGTGCACATGCCCTCTGACAATTACAAAAAGAAGGAGAAGAAGGGAAGAAGAGGAGGAGGAGGAGAATAGAAGAAAAAGAAGCAAGAGAAGAATAGAAGGAGATGAAGACAGACCCAGGCTAGCATACTTGCTCTGTCTTGCTATGTGATGCTTCTGCCATATTGTGATGCAGCAAGAAAGCCCTCACCAGATGTCTGCCCTCTGCTCTTGGTCTTCCCAGACTTCAGAACTATGAGCTAAATAAACCTCTATTCTTCCCCCTCTCCCTCCACTATAGGACACATGCGCTCAGTGGAGATAGACAGAGAGTGAGAAAAAGTGAGAAAGTAAGAAGGCACTCCCTGGGTGATGGCTATGCCACAGGCTCTTCTCTTCAGTCTACTCTCAGGCTTATGGGCACATATGCACATACATATACTTAGCATGGTTTCCAAGCCACTGAGTCCTTGACTTGAACCACACATCCGGCTGTGAAGAATCCAGCTGCTGTAACTTCTACACTACCTGCTGGCTCCATAAACCTCTATTTTTGTAAATTAGCCATTTGTGGCATTCAGTTATAGACTTCCACATGAATCTACCGGCTCTATTCCTCCATTTTATTTACTTCTATATGTCAGTATGCAGTCACAGGTTCCTATTTTACTTAATGGATAATTTAGTCCTTTACTGTCTTTATTTTGATGCTCAAAATTTTCCCTATTTAGTAAGGAGGGGCTCCTTTAAGCTAGCTCTTGTATCCTTTAATACAGCATTCATTGATCATTTCCTTACAGTCAAACATAATAAGATGTCCCAGGCGTGGACTCTCCCTGATACAACCCCCATCAGCCTCTTCTCCAAGAAACCCTCAGAAAATGGATGGTTTTTGTATTTAGAAACCAAGATCTCAGTGTGTTCATTGCTCCTAGGGTGTCATTGCTTTTTGGCTCTCTTAATAGATAGAACTAAAAAAATTGTGTATTCATACACATATGTATGCATGTATGTGTTCGTATATACTTATGTCCTTCTGCATACATATATTACAAAAGAAGAATTCACACTGCTATCTCCAATTTAAATTCAATAACACTGGAATTTTTTCTAGCCTTTATCTTCTATATTTGTAAATATCTACTCTGGCAGTGAGAGAAGTGGTTCTCATCATCCTTAATATCCTTATTTATTTGCCCAGCACCATGCTAAATTTAAACCAGACAGGGAAGAAAAGGAATGGAAAACAAAAGGAAAGTAGAAAGGGAAGGAGTTCTCCCTCTTATTTGAAAACAAACCCTGAGTTCTAACTTTTTAATTCTAACTAAACAAATCCTCCAATTCTGTGTGAAAGTTGAGGATAATTCTATTATGCCTAGTTTAAAGGTCTGCCTTTGAGATTTCTATGTAAGAGAGGCATTCTTCACAAACACAAGAAATTATCTGCAGCAATGAAGTGAAAGAAAAAGTTGATTCATGTCAGCCAATGTGGGAAAGACATTTTCATCACTGTGTGTATAATCGGTTTCGTGTTTCTTTGGATTTATGGAGAGAAAATCTGATTAATTTCAACAGAAATAACTTGATATGCCTAAGAGTACACTAAAACCTCACAGAGGTTTTATTTTTTTCTTTCAATTAAGAGAATTTCTTTTATTTGAGAGGGGAATCCAAATATCATTGTTTCAGTTTTTAATTCTATTTTACATTCACTGAGGGTATTATTAAACATTTATCAGAATATTAGTCCAACAAAGCTAGCAAATCATTAAGAAGTGGATTTGTTCTGAAATGTTCATCTCAAAGCCGCTCCCTTTCCATCAAGCTTCCCCAGATCCCAGTAGAACCCAGGACCTTGAAGGACAGTATACAGATTAGGCACCATGCATTTTCAGGTTGGCCTCGTTTACATGGATTTATGTAGTCATGCATGTATTGGGTTGTCAGAAAAAGTCATGGCGTATTTTTTCTATGCAAAAGACTTGACTTTTCTGACAACCCAATGTATCTGCACAGCTGCAGATGGTCGCCCTGATGTTTACCATTATTCTTTCCTCTCAATGCCTTTGAAAATTGCTGAGCATCTCGTGTGTGTGTGTGTCCATGTGTGTGCATGCGTGTGCATGTGCATATGCTCTCTTCACCTTGCTTTTCCATGAAGACTTCCTAGACACCTCTGGTCCAAAATAATAACTTGTTCATGCATCTCAAGTCCTATAGAACTACTGCCCAAATTGGCATAAATTATCTTACATTTGTGTTTAACTTTAAACCTGCATACTGGTGCTCTGAGCATACGCTAATGGTAAGCTTTGAGTATGTCTATCCAAGTTTAGAAATTTTGTAGGTGGCAGGAACCTGTTTACACAAGTGACTAAGAAATTACCTGCTAGAAAATTTGCCTTAAGTGGAGGAGAAACAAGTAGGAACTCTCAAGAGTGGGTTTGCTTTGAAATTAATTGTCTGTAAAGTTAAAGCTGTCACTTTTTCTTTCTATGAAACAGTTTGAATCTGATAATGTGAAGGTATATTCTAGCTTTAACATTCTTTATTTTTTTTGGAGAGGCTTTTGCTATAGGGCGCGTGCGCTCGCCAGCCAGAGACAGACAGAGAGACAGAAAGTGAGAAATCACCTCCCCCCGGGGGGGGGGGGAATGGCCACACCACAATCCCTTCTCCTCCATTCTCCTCTTGGGATCTTGGGCACGCACGCAAACGTGCCCAGCGTGAGTTTAAGCCGCCGGGTCTGGGACTCAAACCGCAGTCAACTACATGGGAGTTCAGCGACATAGCCATTACGCTAACTGCTGGTCCCATTAACATTCTTTTTAATATAGTTTTTACAAATAAAAATAGTATAATATCTACTTATTAAAAATATTCAAAAAATGGGACCAGCCAATGGCGTAATGGTTATGTTGCTGGACTCCCACATATCAACTGTGGTTCAAGTCCTGCACCAGCAGCTTGAAACTCAGGGTGGGCATGTGAGCCTGCATGCCTAATATCCTGAGAGGAGAATGGAGAAGGGATTGTGGCATGGCCATCGCCCTGGGGGTTGATGTCCCGCTTCCTGTCTCTCTGTCTTTAAGGTGAGTGCATGCACCCTATAGAAAAAATTTCTGTAAAAACAATATTTAAAAAAAATACAGAAAGTTTAACAAATGTATATTCAAGTAAACCTATTACCCAGACAGAATTGTTGCTAACATTTTGACAAATAGCTATCAAAACTATCTCTTTTTATGTGGATACATTTGGGTGTCCTGGCATAAATGGAGTAATTATACACACACATATACAATTTCTTTTTGTACCTTTCAAATTTAATGTACTTTAGGATCTTGCATAGCAATACTACTGTTTCATAGTCTGCTTTTCATCTATAATTATTTCATGTTTATCTTTTCGTATTAGTACATACTTTTTCATAAAATAATTTTAAATTATTTTGTAGTATCTTATAGTGTAAATGGATTTAATTTCATCAATTCCGGTTGACAATCCTTGAAATGTTCAATGTTTTGGAGCCATCAGGTGATGTTGTGGTTAAGGCGTTGGACTCCCACATGATCGACTGCGGTTTGAGCCCCAGACCCAGTGGTTTGAAACTCATGCTGTATGTGCCCAAAATCCAGAGAAAAACAGAGAAGAAGGAATTGTGGCATGTCTATCTCCCCCATGGGGGTGGTGATTTCTCACTTTCTGTTTCTCTCTGGCAAATGCACACACTCTATAGCCAAAATTTCTAAGAAAAAAATTTCAGTGTTTTAAAGAAACAATGAAATACACATCATTATATATAATATATAAATATATCATTATCCACATTTAATATATAAAACATATGGTTAATGTATAATATATTATGATATAACATAATACATAATATATATATAAATTTGCTATTTTTTATAACTGAAAAATTTTGAGCAATTTATGTAATTCTATAATATGTAAATATAATGCATACTGTTTATTGCTGTTCTTTCTTATATTTTATTTTGTACAAGGCAAAAATCCTAGAAGTAGGATTGCTGGATCAATAGCTCTACCATTCTATTAGTCTAGTGGACTTTCAGTAAATGTTTTCTGAGGACGACAGGCTGTCACAGTAACAGGCTTTCCAGAGAACCATGCCAGCTCATCATGAACAGGGTCTGTGCCTTGTTAACTAAGGAAGTCACTCAAAAAAGATAAAAAAAAAATCACTTCAGAGAAGAGTTGTGCCTAATATCATGTTAATAACAACCTATAGAAGATAAGTTTCTCTCTCTCTCTCTCTCTCTCTCCCCCTCCCTCCCTTCCTCCCTCTCTTATTTTTTTTGGCAAAGGGTGTATGTGCTTACCAGAGTGAGCTAGAGAAGTAGAGGGAGGAGATACTCCCCATGGGGTATCGTCAGGCTGCAATCCCTTTTCCTTCATGTCTCCATCCTATTCAGATTCTGAGCATACATAGGCACATACCTGCTACGTTTCTCAATGCTCTGGGACCTAATTTTGAACCACGTGGTTGACCACGTGGTATCTGACTCTCTTAAGCACTAGGTCAGAGGGTTAGATCTAGAAAATAAGTTTCTAAAAGAAGGAAAAGAGCAAAGAAAAGCTAAAAATAAAGGATAACTAAGTGGTTTTATTTAAATTTATATATTTCATAGAATCAATACTCTTCTATATGGGTTCCCATATATGGTTAGTAATAAAATATCAAGATTCATCTGTATTTATGTTCCAAGGACATGCTCCATTAAAATATAAAACTCCAAACAAAGCAATTATAAAAAGACATTTATTATCCAAACCAAAAAAAATATAAAAAAAAAATACTGCTGGAAATCAGATGGTATTAGAAATCATTGTGAAATGTTTTTAGGTGAGAACATTGATGTTATGGTTGTATGGGGGAAAATAATTCTTATGTGTTAGAGACACTTACTAAAATGTTATGCTATCTGGGGTTTATTTTAAAATAATCCAGTGGTGGTAGAGAGACTCAGGGTAGGGGGAGGTATAAAAATGAAACAAAAAGAGCTATATGCTCTTTGTGTGTGTGTGTGTGTGTGTGTGTGTATGTGTGTGTGTATGTGTGTGTGTTAATTGCTGGAGAGTACATGCACTCTCCAGAGAGCAAGAATGAGAAAGCGCCTCCACAATGGGGCATGGTCATGCCACCATCCTCTTTCCTCCATTTCTCCATCATGCTGGAATTTGGAGCTTGCACATACAGGTACCTAGTATGGTTTTTAAGCTGTCAGGGCTGGGATTCAAACCTCTTTGGGCCACATGGGATCCTATGTACAGTACTAATCCACAGTGCTGTGGATGCTGGCCCAGAGCTCAATGTTCCTTACTGTTGACATGGTAATGCTACACAGGTGTTCATCGCTCTGTACTCTGCTATCCTGTTTTTGAAGGTTTTCATAATATTGGGTTGTTGTAAAAATCATGATGTATTTTTGCAACAGATGGCACCAGTTCATTTTTGGAAGTACTAAAGATTTTTGCATTTATGTTATTGCCATGTCATTTGACAGCTGACAGTTCTAGCTTCATTCTAAAAAAAAAAAAATTAAGTGATTTGCTTGAGTTTTGGAGATTTTACAACAAACTGAAGCTGGAAGACCAAACTCTGCATTTTCCCCATATTTCACTGTTTCACTTCCATAAAGGAAAGAATGCATGTCAAGCTTGTGAAAAGTCGTGTGAAGTTTACGGTGACAGTGCTCTAAAGAACATCAGTGCCAACGATGGTTCACAAAACTCCGTGCTGCTGATTTTGATCCCAATGATGCTCCTCAGTCTGGGAGGCCCACCAAGGTTGATTACAACAAAATAAAGGCAGTGATGAGTCAAACACACAATAGACAACTCATGAGATTGCAGAAACATTGAACATCCATCCTTCAAGCTTTCACGACCACCTGAAGAAGCTGGGATATGTAAGCAAGCTGGATATTTGGGTTCCTCATGAACACAAAGAAGTCCATTTGATGGCACATTGAAACATCTGTGATATGCTCTTTAAACTTGAGAAAAACAATCTGTTTTTGAAGTGACCGATAACTGGTAATGGGAATTGGATTGTTTATAGCAATGTAGTACACAAATGGTCTTGGTCCTGACATGATGATTTACCTCCAATGACACTGAAATCAGACGTTCATCAGATGAAAGCTATGTTGTCAGTGTGGTGAGATTTTAAAGATGTCGTGTTTTTTTGAGCTCCTACCAAGGAACCAAACAATCAGTTCGAATGTATATTGTTGGTGATTAGACAGTTTGAACAAATCCAGCATCCAGAAATATCCAGATCTCACTAATCATAGAGGAGTTGTGTTCCATCACAGCAATGTGAGACCACACATGGGTCTGATCACCTGTCAAAAATGACTGGAGCTTGGGTGGGGTGTGTTGCCACACCCACCTTACTCACCTTACCTTGCAGCATCAGCCTTCCACTTCTTTCACTCTCTTCAAAACTCCTTACATGGTGCAATGTTCAATTCAGATGAGGCTGAATTGTTCAGTTTTTCACTGATAAAGACATATCTTTCTATGAACAAGGAATTACGAAGCTCACTGACAGATGGCAAAAGGTTATCGAACAAAATGGGCAATATATCATTGAGTGATCTTTTTCTTTATATAAATGAATGGTCTGAAAAACAGAAAAAACATCATGATTTTTCCAACAACCATGTAAAAATTTGGAAAATGAATGTACATCTCACAACAGCTGAGATCCCATGGAGCATCTTGCCCACTCCCATCTCCCGCACAATGAATAAATGTTTGTATTTGAAGTACAAACATTAGAAACAGGTTATCCTGGTGTGTATTATGCTTTTATTTTAGCTATTTGCTCTGTGTGCATTATAGGTATTCAAACTTCCTGACAACCGCAGCATGGTAGCAAAATCCCCTTTGGTGGAAGTGTTCTAACACAGACGGGGAGACTTCTAGATGGGTGTGCTTATGTGGGAATCATGGAGAGGTAGGAGGGTTGGAATAGCTTGATGGTAAATTATGTCAACTGCAGGAATCTATTTAACTTAATATTATGAAATGTTTCTTAGGTCTGTAGGTGGCACAGAGGTTAAGGCAGCTGGATCCCACATGGCCAACTATGCGTTCAAGTCCCAGTCCTGGCAGCTTATAAATCATGCTGGGTATGTACATACAAGCCTAAAGTCCTAAGAGGAGAAAGGATGGGAGGGATTGTGGCATGACCATTCCCCAGGGGGACAGTTTCTCACTATCTCTCTGTATAGAGTGGCAAGTCCAAACACTTTATAGCAAACTTAAAATACTATAATAAAATAAAAAGAAAATGTTTCTTTATCCAGATCTACATTTTCACTTTAGAACTCTATAAAGAACTTAGTGGAAAGAATTCAAATTTTTCTCAAAGTTGGGAATCACCTTCATTTTGTACTGGATTTCACTTTCAGGTTTCCTATCTATTCTGATCTTTGAATGCAAGCACCAGTGACTCAACATGTTATGTCAAGTATTCAGGTTTAAGTGACAGTAGAGGTTAATACTCAAAGGCAGAATCCCAAAGGTGGGAGAGGGTCTCCTAGGTCTCCTGGGGAGAGGAGAAGTGTAGAATTCAGTGCAGTCAGCTGTACCATCAGCTGCAGAAACTCATGAAGGTCTGGCCATTATGCTGAGCTTCTCTCTATTCCCATCATTCCATAGCTTCTGCTTACTCCACCTGTGCTTCTCTCAGGACCCCAGTTTTTATTTATTTATTTACTTACTTACTTATATTTTTGGTATAGGGCATGTACGCTCGCTGAAGAGACAGAGAGAGAGAAAATGAGAAATCACCCCCTGGGGGGATGGTCATGCTGCAGTCCTTTCTCCTCTGTTCTCCTCTCAAGATGTTGGTTATATATGCACATGCACCCAGTGTGAGTTTCAAGCCACTGGGTCTGGGACTCAAACCACAGTTGGTCACGTGGAAGTCCAGCATCTTAGCCAGTATGCCACCTGCTGGTCCCAGAACCCCTGATTTTTTTAATGGCCTTCTGTAGACATCTTTATAGCTTCTACTCCTAAAAGTAATTCCCATCTCTCTATCTGTCTTAGAACTTTACATCTTTTGAAACATGAGGGTGAGGGTGGGATAGAAAGAAAAATAAAGAGAATGAAACCTTTTAGTATCCACCATGTCTGTCTGGACAACACTTTCTTATTTTCCTTCTTTCCTTCTTTGCCTCCTTCCTTTCCATAAGATTGCATTAGTCCATTTGTGTGGCTATAACAAAATGTAGCAGACTTAGTAATTTATAAACAACAGAAATTATTGGGACCAGCAGTTAACATAATGGCTATGTCACTGGACTCCCACATAGTCGACCGCGGTTTGCATCCCGGACCCAGTGGCTTAAAACTCACACTGGGCGCGTGTGCGTGCATGCCCAAGATCCCGAGAGAAGAATGGAGGAGAAGGGATTGCGGTGTGGCTATCCCCCCTGGGGGGTGATTTCTCGCTTTCTGTCTCTCTGTCTCTGTCTGCCTGGCGAGCACACACACCCTATAGCAAAAACCTCTCCAAAAAAAAAAAAACCCCAATTGCTTAAAAAAAAAAAAAAAAAAGAACAGAAATTATTTCTTACAGTTCTGAAGTATGGGAAGTCTAAGATCAAGGTGCCCGCACTGCTATGGTGAGGCCTGCTCTCTGCCTTGGAGATTGGGCCTTGAGCTGCATCCCTGTGTGGTGGCAGGCAGAAGGGCAAGAGAAAATGAGCTCTCCAGGAAGCTTCTTGTGTAAGGACATCAATCCATTCATGAGAGCAGAGCATTATTGACTTAATCACTTCCTTAGAGGCCTCACTTCCTAATACTACCACAATGAGGATTAAGTTTCAACATGAAATTAGAAGGGGACACCACATTTAATCCACAGCAGAGGTAATGAATGCAAAGTGCTTAGTATTGCAGTCATATGGTAGTTGCTAAGTAAATGATCTTGTTCGTTATGCCAGTCTTTATTTTTTTTCTTTTTCTTTCTTTATGTTTTAGAGAGAGTTTTGCTATAGGTTGCGTGTTATTTCTGGAGAAGCAGAGAGACAGAAATTGAGAAATGCCCCCCCCCCCAGGGGGAATGGACACACATCAATCCTTTTTCCCTCATTCTCCTCTCAGGATTTTGGGCACGCATGCACACGCACTTGGCATGAGCTTTAAGTCACCAGGTCCAGGACTTGAACCACAGTTAACCACATGGGATTCCAGCAATGTAACCATTATACTATCTGTTGGTCCCCATGCCAATCTTTTTAATCCTCCATGCCACCTTCCAAAGTTGAGTTAGATATCCAAAATCCAATAGCATTCCAGGGGAAGCCAGGAGGATTCTTGCCCTTTTCTGTGTAAGAGAAATGATGTACTTAAACTTTAACAGAGGCTCTCCTTTGCCTAAAAATGACAACTACAGGACAAGTAGATGATGTAGCGGTTACGTTGCTGGAGTCCCACATGACCAACTGTGGTTTGAGTCTCAGACCCAGTTTCTTGAAACTCACAATGAGCACTTGTGCGTGCATGCCCAAGATCCCAGGAGGAGAATGGAGAAGGGATTGTGATGTGGCTATCCCCATTGGAGCAGGGTATGTGTGTGTGTGTGGGTGATTTCTTACTTTCCCTGTTACTGTCTCTCTCTCTCTCCAGCAAGTGCACGTTCCCTAAGACAAAAACCTCTTAAGAAAAAAATTACGACCCTGCCTCCAGCCTTTGACAGTCTGGAAGGGAGTTGTAATCAGCAGATAAGGGGAGATTTCAGAAGGCCAGCCCCCAGAACCTTCAGATCAGTTGGAGTTCTCAATAATCCCTTCATCTCTAAGCATCCTTCTCCCTTCACATTGTTCCATCCTCCTAACACACACAAACCATTTTTTATTCCCAGCAAAAAGGAAAAGCAAAGGGTATTTTAAAAATAGAGAGAAAATGGTATCACATAGGTCTCAGGACAAGAAGTCTTGATGATGGAGACTAACCAGCAGTCTGTATTCTTCAGACAGCTAACACGAAGGTTGCTTTTTGGAAACCCTTATCTGTATTTCTTTTGAAACTGAGCATTTCCCCTAAGGTCACTCTGGGTGATGTTAGGAAAATATGAGGCTTTGGAGTTAGACATACCTGAGCTTAAATAGTGCCCAGTTGCATGTGAAACTTGGGCAAATTACTTCTCCTCTCTGATCCTCTTTTTTCTCATCTACAAAATGAGACTAACAAGACGTACCTACAGGATATTAAGATGCTTGAAAGATAGTACGTATGTCCAGTTCTTAGCAGAGGCTAAGCACTAGTTTACAGCATTATAGCTTTTGTTACTAAGCTTTTTATCCCCTTTGTTTTTTTATAGCGGTCTTTAAAAAGTTCTCAGATGACATGGTTTTTTAGAGCAACTTCAGAATCCTCAGGTGTTATTGCTATTAAAATATAAAGCTTTAGAAACACTGGCCAGCTCTGTGACCTTGTGGTTAATCAACTGACTTTCACATGGTCCGACAGTATGGTTCAAGTCCCAGTTGTGGCAGTTTGAGAAATATACGAGGCACATGTATGTGCATGCCCAAAATCCCCCCAAAAAGGGAGAAATGGAGGAGAAGGGATTATGGTGTGAGAGCATGGGGAATACTTTTTCTTCTCCCTCTTTCTCTCTGTCTCTCTCTGGAAGGTATGTGTACTCTCTAGCCTGGATTTAAATGCCAGCTCTGCCACTTACTGGCTAGGTAGCATGGACAAAATAAGTTCTGTGAGCTGTAGTTTCTTTAACCAATTTGAGTATCATACTTCCTCAAAGAATTCTTAGTTGGGGACCAGCAGGTGGTGTGGTGGTGGTTAAGGTGCTGGACACTCCCACATGGCCAACCATGGTTCAAGTCCTGGACCTGGTGGCTTGCTTTCTTGCTCTCTCTCTCTCTCTCTCTCTCTCTCTCTCTGTGTGTGTGTGTGTGTGTGTGTGCTTTCTCTCGCGCTCTCTCTCTCTCTCTCTCTCTCTCTCTCTCTGTGTGTGTGTGTGTGTGTGTGTGTGTGTGTGTGTGTGTGTGTCTTTGGTCCAATTAAAAAAATAAAATGAATGCATAAATAAAAAAAAGAATTCTTAGTTGGCTTTCAGTACAGTAACTGGCATATATTTCGCACTTAATAAGGAGTAACTCACAATAATGATGAGGTTGATGAGGATAAAGATGGCAAGAAAGATACATCTTTTGATATTTGCATAAAAAAAGTGAACAGAATTTTATTTCTAGTATGTTCACTAGAGACTGCAAATCCTTGAAGTTGGAGAGAAATATGTGGTTTGCTTCTATTTTGTTCACTGCACTTAGCAACTACTATATTGTTGGCACTCAGCACATTTTATTGCCTGAATGAATGAGTAGATAAATGAATGCTTTGGAGACAGAAAAATAAATGATTTCACATATCTATAACTCTGGCATTGGAGTCTAACAGGTGTTTGTATCTTGATTCAATCATCCACTACATGAATTTGTCTAAGTAATCTCTGTCTTAGATTCCCTATCTATAAAATGAGAATAATAACAATCTACTTCAGAGGGACATGGAGTTAAATGAGGTGATGTGTGTAAAGAGCTAGCCCTGTTCATAAAACATTGTTTGCACTCACTAAGTTACTTACTTTTTGGAAATAGAGGCACTGTATTGTCGCCATTTTGACCTGAGATAACCAAAAAAGGGCTAACATAACTCAAGTGACTTGAACTCCTGCCATGTTTTCCGAATCTGCCAAAATATTCTCCCATGTGGCAAGTGCACAAATGCTTAGAAAACCTAGCCATCTTCCAGTAGCCATCAAGATGGTAAAAATTAATGGGGAGGGGGGCAATTATGTCCTATGAAGTGCCCATAATCCCGGCTCAGTCATTCTGTCTCAATGCACCATTACAGTTAAACATTCAGTAAATTATAATGCCTCAGATAATTAAGGTATTATTTATTTATTTTGCATAAGACAAAGAAAGGAAATGAGGACTTCTGAAAAGAATAAGAATAGCAGAAATGTCCCTAAAAAATAAAACCTGCAACACAGTCTCTCTCAGTCCTAGATCTACGTAGCAATCATTCCAACTCTACAGCTCAGTTCATTTGCTCCCCAGCCCATTGTGGAATTACTGATGGCAGCAGATATGTAGGTGAATGCTTCTGTCTTCCTGTTGAGTTATTTCTCAATGTTTCCCTGCAATTCAGAGTACCAGGGCAAGTGACATTACTTTGTGGGTTCCTTGTGATTTGAAATCTGTAGCTAAATTACAGCACCACTCACTGTGGGTTTTTCATTCTGTCTCTCTGGTTTCATACACTTCCCTTAGATTTTCAATTGGGTGAGTTATTTGCCATTTGCTTTCCTGATCTGGTGTTTGTGCAGTGTCATTGGCAAAAGTTAATATGTGCTTCTTGCCGCTCGAAGGATTCTTGCAGCTCCATAATGATGGAATTAATCTATAAATGTGGTCTCCAAAAGCACCTCTGGGCCTGATTCTCTGAATGAAGGCAGAGTGGAATGGAAGAACTCTGTTGGCATCAGTATCATTATCTAAATTGATGCAAATGTAACAGCTTGGAAAATGCCCATCCTTACCAGAAATGATAAGAATCAAAAAGTCTGCTATTTGCATTATATTAGTCATTTGTAACTGTATTAGTATATCATCAGTTTCTCTGGAAACATGATAGATGCTATGGTCCCAGATACATGTGCATACAAATACATGCACACAGTCACAACTTAGCATTCAGTTTAGAGGAAACTTGATGAAAGCCTGTAGTTTATTTTTGGACCCCACTTCAGAAACACATGAAAGAGTTTATTTCTAAGGCTGTGTCTCAGTCTGACATTAGTTACTCACTTGCTCACCGTTTACAGAGCCACAGTGTTTCCAGGATTATACTAGGTGCTGGGATGACAGGGGCAACTAAAGCATTACTTCTGCTTTCTGTGTACTCACAACCCAACAGAAGAGATGGAAGTGTAAATTAACAGTGGATAACTACCTCATTAGGGGTATAGAAACATACTGAGCATATGTGAAAGAAGGCATGGTTTGGTCCAGCTCAGGAACCCAGGGAAGGCACTACACAGGAAGCAATATTTAAGCATTAACCACAGTGTTTATGACTTATAGACTCGGTAAGAGAGTGGGAACTGTGACAGCATCCCTGACAGAGAGATCAGAAACAAAATTTTAAAGCTGAGAAAAGCCTGAATGAGCTACAGTAAGAGTTTGCTGTGGGAACAGCAGGTGGTGTGGTAATTAAGACAGCTGGATTGCACATGGCCAACTCTACAGTTCAAGTCTGGACCTGGCATTCACTGGTCTGAACTGGTATAAACCAGCATAAACCAGTCTGAATCAATGTAAACCAGTCATAGCCAGTCAAATCAGTCTGAACCAGTAATAGTGAGAACCAGTCCAAACCAGCACAAACCACTTAGAATTAGTCTGAACTGGGTATATATTAGTCTGAACTAGTACAAACCAGTCAGAACAAATTTGAACCATATAAACCAATCAGAGACAATTTGAACCTAAATAAACCAGTCTGAACTGCTCCAAAGTGGTCAAAACTGGTATAAACTTATCTGAGCCAGTCTGAATCAGCCTGAGCTGGGTTGAACTGCTCCAAACTGGTCTGAACTGGTATAAAACCAGCCTAAGTCAGTCCAAACCTGTATGAGCCAGACCAAACCAGTCTGAACAAGTATAAAACAATCAGAGTCAGTCAGAACTGGTCTGAGCTGGGCTGAACTGGTAAAACCAGTTGGAACTGGTCTGAAATGACCTAAGCAAGTCCAAACCATTCTTAACAGGTATAAACCAGTCTGAAATGGTCAGAGCCAGTCTGAGCCACTATATACCCTCTAAACCAGAATAAAACCAGTCTGAACCAGTATAAACTAGTCTTAGGTAGTCTAAACTGGAATGTACTTGTCTGAATTCGTCTGATAACTGGTCCAAAACAGAAAAAAACAGTCTGAGCCAGTATGAACCAGCCTAAACTGATCTTAGCCAGTCTGAACTGGTCTTAACTGGAATAAACCAGCCTGAACAAGTCCAAACCAGTCTGAGATGGATAAAAAGATCTGAACTAGATGGGAACCAGTAGTTAGCATAATGGCTATGTCACTGGACTCCCACGTAGTCGACTGTGGTTCACATCCTGGACCCGGTGGCTTAAAACTTAAAAACCCAGGCACGTGTGTGTGCATGCCCAAGATCCCAAGAGGAGAATGGAGGAGAAGGGATTGTGATGTGACCAGCCCCCCTGGGAGGTGATTTCTTGCTTTCTGTCTCTATGTCTCTCTCTGTCTGTCTGGTGAGCGCACATGCCCTATAGCGAGAAACCTCTCTAAAAAAATAAATAAAAATAAAGATCTGAACTAGCCTGAGCCAGTTTGAACTGAACTGAACCAGAATAAAGTGGTCTAAACCAGTATAGCATGGTTTGAGCTGGTCTGAACTAGTCTGAGCCAGTTTGAACTAAACCGAACCTGAATAAACTGGTCTAAACCAGTTTAGAATGATTTGAGCTGGTCTAAACCAGTCTGAACTGATCAGAAACTTTCTGAACCAGAATAAACCCTATTTAAGCTGGTCTAGATCAGTATGAGCTGATTTGAACAGTATGAGCCAGTATGAGCTGATCTGAGCCAATCTGAATGTCTGAGCCAGTCTGAACCAGTCTGAGCTGGTCAGAACTGGCCTGAACTAGATTGAGTTGGTCTAAATAGGTATGTGTCAGTCTAAATCAGTCTGAAACAGAATAAACCAGTCTGAACTGGTTTAAGTCTGTCTGAGCCACTCAGACCATTCTGAACCAGAGCCAGTCTGAACCAGTATGAACTAGTCTAAAATAGTCTGAACCAGTCCAAGCCAGAATAAACCATTTGAGACAGTCCGAACTGGTCTAAGATGGTCTGAACCAGTCTGAGCCAGAATAAACCAGTCTGAGATGATCTGAACCAGTTTGAGGCAGTATGAACCAATCTTCCCAGTATGAACCAGTCTAAACTGAAAAGAACATGTATAAAGCATTCTGAGCTGGTTTGAACTAGTCAGAGCCATGCTGTACAGTGTGAAATAGTATGAACCAGTCAGAGCTCATGTGAATTGGTAGAAACATACTGGTCAAAATCAGAAGAAAATGTCACAAACTGTCAACCAGTCTGAACTGGTCAGAACTAGAAAACAAAAATTCTGAACTGGTGTAAACTGGTCAGAGCTAGTATGAACCAGTCAAAGCCAGTATGAACTGGTCTGAAAAAAAAAAAAAAGAAAAATCCAAGCTGAACAAGTCTACACAGTCAGAGCCAGTCTGAACCAGTCTAAACTAATCTTAGTTGGAATAAAATGGTCTGAGTTTCTCTGACCCAGTCTGAACTGGTCTGAGTAGTAATAAACCAATCTGAACTGGAATAGACCAGTGTGAATCAGTCTAAATTGGAATAAACTAGTCTGAACCTGCTTGAACTAAACTGGTCTGAGCTAGTCTAAACTGGTATGAACCAGAATAAGCTGGCCTGAACTGGAATTAACCAGTTTGAACTGGTCTATACTGGTCCAACCAGTCTGAACCAATCCAAACCAGCTTAAACTGGTCTGAACCAGCACAAATTAAATTAAACCAGTTTAAACTAGTCTTGATCAGATTAAACCTTTCCAGACTGACCTGAACCAGATTAAATTAGTCTGAGCCTGTCTGAACTGGGTTAAACCAGTCTAAACTGGTCTGAACCAGTCCAAACTGGTATGAACCTGATCAAACCAGTCTGAACCTGTTTGAACCAGTCTGAACTGGAATAAACTGGTCTGAACTGGTGTAAACCAGTATAGGTCAGTACAAACCAGTATAAGCTGGTCTGAGCCAGTCAGAAGTGGTCTGAGCTGGGCTGAACTGGTCAAAACCAAGGCAGGGGGAAAATAGTAGGAATTGGTCTGAAACAACCTAAGTAAGTCCAAACCAATCTGAACCGTTATAAACTGACCTGAAATGGTCAGAGACAGGCTGAACCACTATAAACCCTCTAAAACAGAATAAACCTGTCTGTATTGGTATAATCTGGTCTTAGCCAATCTAAACTGGAATGAACTCATCTGAGTTGGTCTGAACTGGTCTAAACAATCAAACAAAAAACAGTCTGAACCAGTCTGAATCACTGTGAACCAGTCTGAACTGGTATAAATAGGTCTGAGCCAGTCTGAACAAGTATAATCTTGTCTGAGCCAGTCTGAACAAGTATAATCTTGTCTGAGCCAGTCTGAACTGGTTTGACCTGGGGTAAACCAGTCTTAACCAGCCCAAATTGTGATGTACAGAACAGATCTGAATTGGTCTGAGCCATTCTGAACCAGAATAGACCTGTCTGAAGTGGTCTAGATCTGTCTGAGCTGGTCTGAACCAGTTTGAGCTGGTTTGAGATGGTCTGAACCAGACTGAGGTGGTCTAAACAGATATAAGCCAGTCTGAACCAGTCAGAACCAGTCTGAGCCAGTCTAAACCAATCAGAGTTAGTCTGAACAGATCTGAACCAGTGTAAGATGATCTAACTGGTCTGAGCTGGAATAAACCAGTATGAGCCAGTCTGAACTGGTCTACGATGATCTGAACCAGTCGGAGTTAGAATAAACCAGTGTGAGCTTATTTGAATTGGTCTGAGCCAGTCTGAACTGGTATGAACCAATCTTAGCCAATTTAAACTGGTCTAAACTTGTCTGAACTGGTCTAAACTAGTCTAAGCTGAAAATAACATGTCCAAAGTGGCCTGAGCTGGTCTGCACTGGTCAGAGTGCAGAACAGTCTGAACTAGTATAAACCAGCCAGAGCCAGTCTGAACTGGTAGAAACATACTGGTCAAAACTGGAAGAAAATGTCACAAACTATCAGCCAGTCTGAACCACTCAGAACTGGAAAAAAAATAGTCTGAACTGGTCTAAATTAGTCAGAACTGGTATGAACCAGTCCTACTCTGAACTGGCCTGAACCAGTCTGAACTGGGGGAAAAAAAAAAAAAAAGGAAAAATTCCAGTCTGAACCGTTCTAAAGTGATCAGAGCCAGTTTGAACAGGTCGAGATGGTCTGAATTGGTCTGAGTTGGAATAAACTGGTCTGATCTGGCCTGAACTGGAATAAACCAGTCTGAACTGAAATAAGCTCATTTGAGTTGGTCTGAGCTGGAATAAACCAGTCTGAACCAGTATAAACCAGTCTAATCTGGAATAATCATGTAAATTCATCTGGGATGGTCTGAACCAGTGTAAATCAATCTAAGCCGGAATAAACCGGTCTGAATCAGCGTGAGTCAGCCTGAAAAGGTATGAGCCATAATAAACCAGTCTGAACTGGACTAAGCAAGTCTGAACTGGTCTAAACCAGTCTGAACCAGTCTGAGTCTGTCTGAACTTGTCTGCACTGTAATAAACTGATCTGAGCCAGTCTGAGGCAGTTTGGACCAGAATAAACCAGTCTAAATTGCAGTAAACCAGCCTGAGTCAGTCCAAACTGGTCTGAGTTGTAATAAGCTAGTATGAACCAATGTGAATCAGTCTGAGACAGTCTGAGGCTCTTTGAGCTGACATCGACTGGTCTTAGCCAGTATAAACTGGTCTAAACTGATTTAAACCAGTCTAAACTGAAAAGAGCAGGTCTAAAGTGATCTGAGCCAGTCTGAACTGATCAGGATCATTCTGAATAATCTGAGCTAGTATAAATCAGACAGTCAGTCTAAATGGGAAAAAAATATACTGGTCAAAACCAGGAGAAAATATTATTAACTGTTAGAGCCAGTCAGAACTAATCAGAACTGGAAAAAAAATTTTTTGAACCAGTCTACACCAGTCAGAGATGATATGAAGCCATCTATTCCAATCTGAACAGGTCTCAACCACTCTGAAATGGAAACAAAAGGAAAAATCCAGTCTAAACAGGTCTAAAGCAGTCAGAGCCAGTCTGAACCAGAATAAACTGACCTGAACTAGTCTGAGCTGCAATAAACTGGTCTGAACCAGTTTAAACAAGTCTGATTCAGAATAAACACATCTGATCCAGTCTGAACCTGTCTGAACCTGAATTAGCTGGTCTGAGCAAGTCTGAAACAATAAAAACCAGTCTGATCTGGACTAAACTGGTCTGAGCCAGTTGACTGGTTAAAACTGGTCTGAACCAGTCTAAACCAGTCTGAACCTTAATAAACCAACCTGAACCAGTCTAAACTTGTCTGAACCAGGATGCACCAATATGAGATATTCTGAACTGGAATAAATTGGTCTGAACTGGAGTAAACCATTCTGAGCCAGTCTGAACCAGAATGAATCTGCCTAAACCAGCCTGAACTGGAATAAACCAGTCTTGACTGGAATAAAGCAGTCTGATCTGGTCTGAGTTGGTCTCAACCAGTATAAAGTCTTCTGAACCAGAATAAACCAGTCTGAGCTGGTATGAACTGGAATAAACTCATCCAAACCAGTCTGAACTATACTAAGCAGATCTGAACTGGAATAAACCTGTCTGAACAAGTCTACACCTGTTTGAACCATTCTGAGCCAGTCTGAACTGGAATGAATCTAGCTAAACTGGTCTGAACTGTAATAAAGCAGTCTGAACCTATCTGAGCTGGAATTAAGTGGTATGAACAAGTATACACTAGTCTGAACCAAAATGAGGCAGTCTGAATCTGTCTGAATTTGTCTGAACTGGAATGAACTAGTCTAAACCAGTCTGAACCAGAATAAACAGATATGAGTCTGTCTGAACTGGAATAAACCAGTATGAGCCAAACTAAATGGTTCTAACTGGTATGAGCCAGTCTAAACTGGTCTAAACCATTCTGACTGAGAATAAACCAACCTAAGCCAGTCTGAACTGGAATAAACCATTCTAAACCAGTCTTAACTAAAATAAACCAATCTGAGCTGTTTTGAACTGGAATAATTCAGTCTCAACCAGACTAAACTAAAATAAACTGGTCTGAGATGGACTGAACCAAAATTTACCAGTCTGGACTGAATTAAGTCAATTGAGCCAGTCGAAATATATGAATTATAAGTGGCACAAATAAATATGAACCTTACCATTTTGTGAATATGCATTTTTTAACTACTTGCCAAAGAGAGGCAAAGAGACACTGAGAGAGGAATAAAAAGGGAGAAAGCACCCTCCCCCAAAATTGGGTCCTGGAGACACTACTGAGATCATTGCTCCTCCATTTCTCCTACCTATTGGGATTTGAACATACATGCACATATGCCTGGCATGTTCTTCAAGTCACCAGGGCCGCGCTTGAAACCACAGTTGGCCATGTAGGAACCAGCTCCCTTAATCACTAAACAACAGGGCCAGCCCTGTGAATATTGTGAATATGCATTTTGAACCATATGTTCAGCAACTAGAATATAAATGTGTGTGTGTGTGTGTGTGTGTGTAGTTTAGATGTTACAGAGCATCAACTCTCTTATTTTTTATCTCTCATGTTACTTTGACCAAGTATTTCTGGGTCTAATTTTTTTCCTTCTCTGATAAAACTGGGCTATTAATAACTGCCTAAGTGTCACTCACTATGTGAGAGACAAATAAGATAAGCAAGTGTCCTTTAAAAATTGTAAAGTGCTTTACAAATGCATAGTGTCATTAGTTTCCATTGAAATATCAGCCTTGGAGGATGCAGGGGAAGATGTTTTCATTCCTCCTTGTGAGCCTTGACTGTGACACTTTGTGAACTCACTAGTGCTAGAAACCTGTATTTGGGAAACAAAATGCATTTCTCCAATGAAATTGGAAGTGACAGGTTGCTTATTGCTTCTAAACCTCTTAGAATTTGAATTTTCTTTGCCTGTAGTTTTTTCCTTGTGCAGTTATCACTTGCAATTTGGGAGAAGTTTATTGTGTTTACCCTGAGCAACTCACAAGAAAGAATAATATACATATGCCACCCTGGGCTAGGCCAGAGTGAAAATTTGTGAATGGTAAACACATAATATCTGTATTTCACATAAAGCAATATTGATTTTCATCAGAATTTACTGGCTTATTATATGGTGCCAAACCACTGAATTAATCTCATAGGAAAACAAGATTTGAAAATGAAAATTTTTCCATTCTTTAGCTCTTGGAACATTTCAAAGGCCGTTGATATTCTACTCATCCCTAGACACCAAAGGGGGAATATAATTAAAATGCAATGAGACAGAGCATGTAAAAAACAAAGCAAAACTGGTCTTTACCCATGCGTCCCTAGTACTTCTGTGCTATGTGTCACCCTAAAGTGAAGAATCATTAAAAATATTGCTTTTCATACAATGATACTGAGTTAATAAAGCAAGAAAAACTTTCAAGTAACAGCTGACTCATTCTAAAGTTTAAGCCATCAAAGCGCAGAACATTGTGTTTCTTCCCTGTGTATGACAAGGCAGCAATGCTTGTCTGTGTACTTGAAACTTGGATTTTGAGGAGCTCCATGGAAAGTTTCTTTCTATCACAGATGTAACAGTGAATAATCTGAGGATAACTAACCGAATTAACAAAGACTACAAACAAACAAACAAAGACTACAGTAAATTACCTCACAATAGAGTGCGATGTTATGTTTTTGTTTTCTAATGTTTAAATGTCATGGTCAACAGAGGTAGTTTCTTTGTAGACTGTAATGGGAACCACGGATTGTATTATCCTGGGATCCCTGTTTGAGTCTCTGCAGGTGCTACAAATTGCTGTTCCTTTCAGAGACATAAACTGGGAAAAGAGTAGGGCAAAAAAGAGTGAGCTAAGTTCTTGGGGTTCTGGGAGCTGTGCTCTCTGACCTTGTTCCCCATGGAAAATTATGTCAGAATGTTTCACTGCTTTGCAGACTCTCTGCTGCTCTTCACAAACAGGGGAGGTCCCTGCGTCTTTTGGAAAGCCAATTACATAGAAATTAAGAACCTAATTATGAGCCAAGCTGTAAAACATGTATGTCTGTTTTTTTTTAACTTATTTAGGTTTTATCCAAGAGTGATAAAGATAAAGAGAGATGGACAGGCATCCCCTACAGGGTCTTCATAGCACAATCCTCCCCCAGCTCAATCAGCCAGGATCACAGACACGGACACACACACCTGGTCTAAACAGAGGAACCTCAGGACACACACTTGGAACCTTCCGAGGTGGCTTCAGCATTATGGAGCATTGAGTTACTATTCCTTATCTGGGCTGGGAAAAAGGTCTATATCCTTTGATTTAGCAATTTCACTTCTAGGAGTTTACCTTATGGAAGTAATCAGATGACTACACAAAAGATTATGTCAACATGGCTCACCAAATTTTGTGTAGTATTAGTGCCAGCAGATGGCTCAGCGGCTAAGGCACTGGCTGCCCACATGGCCTTCTGTGTTTCCAGTTCTGGAGCCAGTGGCTTGAAAATCATGCCAGGTGCATGTGTATGCATGCCCAAAATCCCTGGAGGAGAATGGAGGAAAAAGGATTGTGGCATGTTCATCGCCCCTGGGGAGTGATTTCTCACTTCCTTTTTTAACTTATTTAGGTTTTAAGTGATAAAGATAAAGAGAGATGGACAGGCATCCCCTACAGGGTCTTCATAGCACAATCCTCCCCCAGCTCAATCAGCCAGGATCACAGACACGGACACACACACCTGGTCTAAACAGAGGAACCTCAGGACACACACTTGGAACCTTCCGAGGTGGCTTCAGCATTATGGAGCATTGAGTTACTATTCCTTATCTGGGCTGGGAAAAAGGTCTATATCCTTTGATTTAGCAATTTCACTTCTAGGAGTTTACCTTATGGAAGTAATCAGATGACTACACAAAAGATTATGTCAACATGGCTCACCAAATTTTGTGTAGTATTAGTGCCAGCAGATGGCTCAGCGGCTAAGGCACTGGCTGCCCACATGGCCTTCTGTGTTTCCAGTTCTGGAGCCAGTGGCTTGAAAATCATGCCAGGTGCATGTGTATGCATGCCCAAAATCCCTGGAGGAGAATGGAGGAAAAAGGATTGTGGCATGTTCATCGCCCCTGGGGAGTGATTTCTCACTTCCTCTCTCTCTCTGATTCTGTCTCTCTCCAGTGAGTTCATGTGTTCAATGGCAAAAAAATCTTAAAAAACAAAACCAGGCAGACCCAGCCAAGGTGGTGTGGGCAGTAAGGGTGCACTGCAGAATGTGAGAGCCACAAGGGAAGGCTTAGGGATTGGATCCCAAGTTGACCTGGACATGCTGAGCAAGCCCTGATCCTGGCTGACCAGAAAATTAGAGAATCTTTGTACAGTGAGTCTCAGTGATGTATGCAATGGACTCACAGAGGTGTGCTGTGGGTTGCAGTGGGGTATGCTGTGGTTTAAAATGTGGTGTGCTGTGGGTCTCAATGAGCTTTGCTGTGGTTGTCAGTGAGGTTTGTGTCTGAGTCGGGTATGCTGTGGGTCTCAGTTTTGTACTCTGGGTCTCAGTGATGTGTGCGGTGGCCTCACTGAGGTGTGCTGCATCGCAGTGTGGTATATAGTAATTTAAAGTGGGGTGTGCCGTGGATTCAAATGGGGTGTGCTGTGGGTCTTAGTGAGGTTTGTGTCTTGGTGTGGTGTGTGGTGGGTCTCAGTTATGTGCTCTGTATCTCATTGATGTGTGTGGTGGTCTCACTAAGGTGTGCTGTGGGTCACAGTGGGGTATATTGTGGTTAAAAGTGTCATGTGCTGTGGCTTAAAGTGGGGTGTGCTGTGGGTCTCAGTGAGGTTTGCTGTGGTTCTCAGTGAGGTATTTGAGTGAGGAGTGCTATAGGTCTAAGTTATATACTCTGGGTCTCAGTGATGTGTGCAGTGGTCTCACTGAGGTGTGCTGTGGGTCGCAATGTGGCATATAGTCGTTTAAAGTGGGGTGTGCTGTGGGTCTCAGTGAGGTTTGCTATGGGTCTTAGTGAGGTTTGTGTATGAGTGGGATGTTTGGTGGGTCTCAGTTATGTACTCTGGGTCTCAGTGATGTGTGCAGTGGTCTCACTGAGGTGTGCAGAGGGTCATAGTGGGGAATATTGTGGTTTAAAAGTGGGATGTTCTGTGCCTTAGAGTGGGTGTGCAGTGGGTCTCAGTGAGGTTTGATGTGCTTCTCAGTGAGGTTTGTGTCTGTGTGGGGTGTGCTTCAGGTCTCAGTTATGTACTCTGGATCTCAGTGATGTATGCAGTGGTCTCACCGAGGTGTGCTGTGGGTCACAGTGGGGCACATTGTGGTTTAAAGTAGGATGTGCTTTGGCTTAAAGTGGGGGTGCGCTGTGAGTCTCAGTGAGCTTTGCTGTAGTTTTTAATGATGTTTGTGTATGAGTGGGGTATGCTGTGAGTCTGTTACATACTCTGGGTCTCAGTGATGTGTGCGTTGGTCTCACTGAGCTGTGCTGTGGGTCACAGTGGGGTATATAGTGGTTTAAATTGAGGTGTGCTGTGGCTTAACGTGGGGTGTGCTGTGGGTCTCGGTGAGATTTGCTATGGATCTCAGTAAGGTTTGTGTTTTAGTGGGGTGTGCAGTGGGTCTCAGTTATATATTCTGGGTCTTGGTGATGTGTGTGGTGGTCTCACTGAGGTTTCATGTGGGTTGCACTGGGGTATGTTGTGGTTTAAAGTGGCATGTGCTGTGGTTTAAAGTGGGGTGTCCTATGGGTCTCAGTGAGGTTTGCTGTAGTTGTCAGTGAGGTATGTGTCTGAGTGGGGTGTGCTGTAGGTCTCAGTTTTATTCTCTGGGTCTCAGTTATGTGTGTGGTGGTCTCGCTGAGGTGTGCTTTGTGTCACAGTGCGGTATATTGTGGTTTAAAGTGGGATGTGCTGTGGCTTAAAGTGGGCTGTGAGTCTTAGTGCGGTTTTCTGTGGTTCTCAGTGAGGTTTTTGTCTGAGTTGGGTGTGCTGTGGATCTCAGTTATGTACTCTGAGTCTCAGTGATGTGTGTGGTAGTCTCACTGAGGTGTCCTGTGGGTCACAGTGGGGTATATTGTGGTTAGAATGGGGATGTGTTGTGACTTCGTGTGGGGTGTGATGTGGGTCTCAGTGAGGTTTGCTGTGGTTCTCGATGAGGTTTGTGTCTGAGTGGGATGTGAAGTGTGTCTCAGTTATGTACTCTGGGTCTTAGAGATGTGTGTGGTGGTCTCATTAAGGTGTGCTATGGGTTGCAGTGGGGAATATTGTGGGTTCCAGTGGGGTGTATATTGCCTTAAAGTGGGGTGTGCTGTGGGTCTCAGTGAACTTTGCTGTATTTCTCAGTGAGGTTTGGTTTTGAGTGGGGTGTCTCGTGGGTCTCAATGAATTTTGCTGTGGGTCTCAGTGAGGTTTTTTGTCTCAGTGGGGTGTGTGGTGGGTCTCAGTCATGTACTCTGGGTCTCGGTGATGTGTGCTTTGATCTCACTGATTTGTGCTGTGGGTTGCAGTGGGGTTTGTAGTGATTTAAAGTGGCGTGTGCTGTGGCCTCGAGTGGCTTATGCAGTGGGTCTCAGTGGGATTGCTGTGGTTCTAAGTGAGTATTGTGTCTGTGTGGGATGTGTGGGTCTCAGTGAGATTTTATTTTGCATAGTGTGTGTTGTGGGTTGCAGTTTGTGCAACAGGTTTCAGGGATGTGTGCGGTGGTCTCAGTTTGGTGTGCTGCTGTTTCCAGTGGAGTGTGCTGTTGCTTAAAGTGGGGTGTGCATTGGGTCCAATGAATGGTGCTGTGCATCTCAGTGAGAGTTACATAAGGTCTCAGTGCAGTGTGGGTCTGAGTGGCGTGTGCTGTGTCTCAGGTTTGTGCAGTTTTTTACAGGGATGTGTGCGGTGGTTTCAATGAAGTGTGCTGCTGGTTCCAGTGGAGTGTGCCATGGCTTAAAGTGGGGTGTGCATTGGGTCCAGTGAATGGTGCTGTGGGTCTCAGTGAGGTTTGCTGTTGGTCTCAGTGAGGTTTCAGTCTGAGTGGGGTGTGCTGAGGGTCTCAATTTTGTGCAGTTGGTTTCAGAGGTGTGTGTGGTGGTCTCAATAAGGTGTGCTGCTTGTCACAGTAGGGTGATGTGGCATAAAGTGGGGTATGCCTTGGGTCCAGTGAATTGTACTGTGAGTGTTAGTAAGTTTTGCTATGAGTCTCAGTGAGATTTGGGTCTGAGTGGGGTGTGTTGTGGGTCGCAGTTTGTGCGGTAGGTTTCAGGAATGTGTGTGGTGGTCTCAAACAGGTATGTTGCTGGACTCAGTGGTGCCTGCTGTTGGTTAACGCGGGGTTTGCTGTGGGTTAAAGTGGGGTGTGCTGTGGATCTCAATCAATTGTGCTGTGATTCTCAGTGAGTTTTGGATCTGAGTGTGGTGTGCTGTGGGTCACAGATTTGTGTTTT
Organism: Tupaia belangeri chinensis; assembly: GCF_000334495.1. NCBI lineage: Eukaryota > Metazoa > Chordata > Mammalia > Scandentia > Tupaiidae > Tupaia > Tupaia belangeri. Next base: position 771,525 of record NW_006160205.1, read on the forward strand.
TAGTCTCAGTGATGTTCGTGGTGGTTTCAGTGAGGTGTGATTTGAGTCCCAGTGGGATGTGCTGTGAGTTAAAATGGGGTGTCCTCTGAGTTAAACAGGTGTGCTGTTGATCTCGATGTATTGTGCTCTGGGTCCCAGTGTGTTTTGGATCTGAGTGGGGTATGTTGTAGGTCATATTTTTATGCTTTGGTTCTCAGTGATGTGTGTAGTGGTCTCACTGAGTGTTTTTTTTTCACCATGTGGTGTGCTGTTGGTTAATGTGAGGTGTGCTGTGGGTAAAAGTCGGGTGTGCTGTGGTTCTCAATGAATTGTGCTGTGTTTTTTTCTGTATTAATGGGGTGTGCTGTGGGTCACAGATAATTACTTTGGGTCTCAGTGAAGTGTCCTGTGGTCTCACGGAGGTGTGCTGTGAGTCTCATGGGGTGTTCTGTTACTTAAAGTGGGGTGTGCTTCGGGTTAAAATGGGGTTTCCTGTGTATCTCAATAAATTGTTCTATAAGTCCAAGTGAGGTTTAGGCCTGAGTCAGGTGTGTCCTGGGTCACAGATTTGTGCTTTTGCTCTCAGTGATGTGTGCAGTGGTCTCACTGAGGTGTGCTGCGGGTCGCAATGGGTGTGCTATTGGTTAAAGTGGTGTGTACTCTGTTTTAAACTGTGGTGTGTGGTGTGCTGTGGATCTGAATGAATTTTGCTGTGAGTTCCAGTGAAGTTTGAGTGTGAGTGGGGTGTGCTGTGTGTCCCAGTTTTGTGCTTCAGGTCTCAGTGATATATGTGGTGGTTTCAATCAGGTATGTTGTAGATCACAGTGGGGTGTGCTGTTGATTAAACTGGGTGTGCTGTGGATCTGAATAAGTTGTGCTGTGGGACCCAGTGTGTTTTTTTGTCTGAGTTGGGGGTGCTGTGTGTCGCAGATTTGTGTTTTGCTTCTAAGTGATTTGTGCGGTGATCTCACTGAGGTATGCTGTGGGTCTTCGTGGGATGTGCTGTTGGCTAAAATTGGGATGTGCTCTGGTTTAATGTATGGTGTGCTATGGAACTCAATGAGTTGTGCTATGGGTTCCAGTGAGATCTGAGTCTGAATGGGGTGTGCTGTGCGTCAGAGATTTGTCTCAGTGATATGTGCTGTGGGTCACAGGGGGTGTGCTCGTGGTTAGAGTTGGGTGTGCTATGGGTTAAAGTGGAGTGTACTGTGGATCTCAATAAGTTGTGCTGTGGGTACCAGTGAAGTTTGGGTGTGAGTAGGGTGTGCTTTGTGTCACAGATTTGTGCTTTGTGTCTGAGTGATATGTGTGGTGGTCTTACTGAGGAGTGCTGTGTGTCACAGTGTGGTGTGTTGTGGGTTTAAGTGGGGTGTGTTGTGGATCTCAATGAATTGTGCTGTGGTTTTGGGTCTGTGTGGGGTGTGCAGTGGGTGGCAGATTTGTGCTTTCAGTCTCAGTGATATGTTTGGTGGTCTCACTGAGTGGTGCTGTGGGGCACAGTGGGGTGTGATGTTTGTTAAATTGGGGTGTGCTGTGGTTCTCTATAAATTGTGCTGTGGGTTTCAGTTAGGTTTGGGTTTGAGTGGTGTGTGCTCTTGGTCTCAGATTTGTGCTTCAGGTCTCAGTGATATTTGCGGTGGTCTCACTGAAGTGTGCTGTGGGTTGCAGTGGGGTGTGCTCTGGGTTAAAATGGGGTGTGTTCTGGATTAAAGTAGTATGTGCTGTGGCTCTCCATGAATTGGTTCCAATTGGTTCAGACCAATTCTGGCCAGGTCAACACGGTTCAGACAGGTTCTTCCTGGTTCAAATCGGTTGAGACCAGTTATGATTGGTTGAAACTGATTCACATCGGTTCTGGGTGATTTATCTCTACTATAGAGTGTGGACAGTTGTTATACGTTAAGTGGAGACACACAATGTCTCTCTTTCATAGCTTGACTGGCTTCGCTCAGTAACAAATCTTCTATATTCAACCACTTTATCAAATTCTAGTGTCTTGTTGTTTTCTGTGGCTGAATAATATTCCATGGAGTATGTGTGTAATACTTTTTCAATCCATTAATTCATTTGTGGACATTTGGGTTGGTTCTGTGTTTTAGTAATCCTAAATAATGCTGCAATAAATATTGTCACAATGTCAGTGTCACATTGTCAGGTCAAAACATGAGGTGGGCATCCTGTGGAGGTCATGTGGGCATCACATGGGCATCACGTGGGCGTGACATCGCTTACATGGGCCTCACGTGGGGGACACGAGAGCATCACGGCATCATGTGGGGGTCATGTGGGTGTCACGTGGGTGTCATGTAGGGGTCACATGGACGTCACTTGGGCATCATGTTGGGGTCATGTGGGGGTCACGTGGGAATCACATGGGCATCACTTGGGGGTCACGTGGGCCTCATGTGGGGGACGCATGGGTGTAACATGGGCGTCACGTTGGGGTTGCGTGGGGGTCATGTGGTCGTCAGGTGTGGGTCCCTTGGGCACTCACTGACACACGTTTGTTTCACATGTCTGTAGCATAATCTGGTTCTGGCAGGTTCAACCTGGTTCAGGTTAGCTCAGAATTGTTGATGCCTCTTCAAACTGGTTCCTGCTGGCTGAGACTGATTCTGGCCAATTCAAACTGTTTCAGAACGGTCCTTTCCAGGTATAGCCTGTTCAGGCCATTTGTGGTCAGATGCAACTGATTCAATTCAGTTCAAGCTGGTTTGGACAGTTCTGATCAGTTCAAACTTAACTGAAACCAGTTTGGTTGACCCCAACTTGTTCAGACCAGTTCTAGCCAGTTAAACCGGTTCTGGAAAGTGCAAACTGGTTCAGTCTGGTTCAAACTGGTTCTTCCTGGATAAAATCATTTATAGTCAACTCAGACTGCTTGAAACCTTTTGAAACAGGGGCATGCTGATTCAGACTGATTCTAATGTATTCAAACCGTTTCAGATAGGTTCAGGTTAGTTGAAAATGTTTTAGGCCACTTCTGGCCAGGTCAAGCCAGTAGAGACTGGTTCTGCCCAGTCCAAATCGGTTCTGGCCATTTCAAACCAGTTCTGCCCTGTTATAAATGATTACAGTCAGCCCAAACTGATTGAGGCCTGTTCAAGCCAGTTTAGGCTGATTCTGGCTTGTTCAGACTGGTTCAAGTCACTTCTGGCCAGGTCAAGCCAGTTCAGTCCGGTTGTGGATGTTAAAAACAGAAAGCCAGTGAACACTGCTTCTGACAAGTTCCAGGTGGTTCGGACTGGGTTTGGCTGGTTGAAATCAATTCAGACTGGTTTGAACCGTTTCTGACCTGTTCTGGGTGAGATAGTGTGGTTCTGGCTGGTTCAAACTGGTTCAGACTGGTTCTGGCTCTTTAAATCTGGGTCTGGCCAGTTCAAATCGGTTCGGGCTGGCTCAAACTGGTTGAGGCCCTTTCAAACTGGTTCAAGCTGGTTCAATCTGGTTCAGACTAATTCTGGCCTGGTCAACATGATTTAGACTGGTTCTACCTGGTTCAAATTGGTTCAGACTAGTCATGACTGGTTCAGACTGCTTCAGACTGGTTCTGGTGATTTATCTCTACTATAGATTTTGGTATGTTAAGTGGAGACATACAATGTCTCGTGTGGACATCATGGTATGTTAAGTGGAGACATACAATGTCTCTCTTTCATAGCCTGACTGGCTTTGCTCAGTAACAAAACTTCCATATTCAAACACTTTATCAAATTCCAGGGTCTTATTGTTTTCTATGGCTGAATAATATTCCATGGAGTATGTGTGCCATACTTTTTCAATCCATTAATTCGTTTATGGACATTTGGGTTGGTTCTATGTCTTAGTAATTGTGAATAATGCTGCAGTAAACATTGTCACAATGTCACAGTGTCACATCGTCAGGTTGGGGCATGAGGTGGGCATCCATGGATATGACGTGGGTGTCACCTGTGGGTCACGTGAGCATCACGTGGGGGTCACGGCGTCACATAGGGGTCATGGTGTCACGTGGGCATCACTTGGGGGTCATGTGGGTGTTATGTGGGGGTCACGTGGGCATCTCAGTGTCACGCAGGTGTCATGTGGGTGTCACGTGGGCTTCACATGGGTGTTTTGTGGGCATCACATGGGTGTCTCATGGGGGTCATGTGGTCGTCACATTGGGGTCATGTGGGGATCACTTGGGCGTCACATGGTTGTTACGTGGGGGTCACATGGGCATCATGTGGGCCTCTCGTGGGTTTCACGTGGGCATCACTTGAGGATCACGTGGGCTTCATGTGGGCATCACATAGGTGTCGCGTGGGTCTCACGTGTGCATCTTGGGGTCACGTGGGCATCATGTTGGGGTCATGTGGGGATCACTTGGGCATCATGTGAGGGTCACACGGGTGTCACTTGGGGATCACATGGGCGTAACTTTTCGTCATTTGCGGTCACATTGGCATCACGTGGCTTTTACATGGTTGTCATGTGGGGGGTCACATGGGTACTCACTGACACATTTCTTTTGCATATCTGTAGCATAATCTGCTTCTCTCTGGTTCAACCTGGTTCAGGCCTGTTCAAAGAAGTTCTGCCGAGTTGAATCTGGTTCTGGTTAACTCCGAATGGTTGAGGTCTGTTCAAACTGGTTTACAGTAGCTGACACTGATTTTGTCTATTTCACACTGTTTCATAACAGTCCTGGCTATGTCAAGCCTGTTCAGGCCTGTTGTTTCTGGTTCCAGCTGATTCAGTTCAGTTCAGTTCAAGCTGGTTCGGACTGGTTCTTATCAGTTCAGTTTAGTTCCATCAGGTTCAGCCTGGCTGAAACCAGTTTGGCCGGCTCCTACTTGTTCAAACCATTTCTGGTCAGTTTAAACCAGTTCTGGCAAGGTCTAACTGGTTCAGTGTGGTTCAAACCAATTCTACCTGCTTAAAATCAGTTGAGGTCAGCTTAGACTGGTTGAGGCTTGCTCAAACTAATTTGTGCTCGTTCAGACTGATTCTGGTGGTTCAACTGGTTCAGACTGGTTCAAGTTGGTTGAAACTCATTCTGGCAGGTTGAAAATGTTTCAGGACAATTCTGTCCAGGTGAAGCCAGTAGAGACTGGTTTGGCCCAGTCCGAACATGTTCTGGCCACTTCAAACCGGCTCAAACTGTTTGAGGCCTGTTAAACTATTTCAAACGGGTTCAGACTGATTCTGGTTTGTTTCAACCTGTTCAGACAAATTCTGGTCAGTTCAAAATGGTTCTGGGAAGTTTTAACTGGTTCAGTCTGGTTCAAACCGGTTCCACCTGGTTAAAATCGGTTAAGATCAGTTCACACTGATTCAGACCTGTTCAAACTGGTTCAAACCAATTCTGATTGGTTCAAAACAGTTCAAACCAGTTTTGGCCTGGTCAAAACTGTTCATACCAGTTGTGGATGTTACAAACTAGTTCTGGAGAGTTCAAGCTGGTTCAGACTGTTTCTGGATAGTTAAAACTGGTTCTTACCAGTTCAAGGTGGTTTGGACCAATTCTGGCTAGTTAAAACTGATTCAGACTGTTTCAAACCTGTTTAGACCAGTTCTGGGTGATGTAATCTGGTTCTGGCCAGTTCAAACTGGTTCTGGCTGGATCAAACTGTTTCAAACTGATTCTGGCTCGTTCCATCTAGCTCTGGCCAGTTCAAACCGGTTCAGACTGTCTCAAACTGGTTGAAGGCTGTTGAAACTGGTTCAAGATGGTTCAGACTGATTCTCACTGATTCCAACCAGCTCAGACCAATTCTGGCCATGTCAAGCTAGTTCAGGCCCGTTGTGGCCAGTTCCAACCAATTCAGACTAGTTCAAGCTATTGGTTCAAAACAGTTCAAACCAGTTTTGGCCTGGTCAAAACTGTTCATACCAGTTGTGGATGTTACAAACTAGTTCTGGAGAGTTCAAGCTGGTTCAGACTGTTTCTGGATAGTTAAAACTGGTTCTTACCAGTTCAAGGTGGTTTGGACCAATTCTGGCTAGTTAAAACTGATTCAGACTGTTTCAAACCTGTTTAGACCAGTTCTGGGTGATGTAATCTGGTTCTGGCCAGTTCAAACTGGTTCTGGCTGGATCAAACTGTTTCAAACTGATTCTGGCTCGTTCCATCTAGCTCTGGCCAGTTCAAACCGGTTCAGACTGTCTCAAACTGGTTGAAGGCTGTTGAAACTGGTTCAAGATGGTTCAGACTGATTCTCACTGATTCCAACCAGCTCAGACCAATTCTGGCCATGTCAAGCTAGTTCAGGCCCGTTGTGGCCAGTTCCAACCAATTCAGACTAGTTCAAGCTGGTTCTGACCAGTTCTGATCAGTTCAAACTGGTTCAGAGAGGGTCAGGTTGGTTGAAACCAGTTCTGGCAAGCTGAGAGTGGTTCAGGCCTCTTCTGGCCAGGTCAAGCCAGTAGAGATTGGTTCTTCCCAATTCAAACTGGTTCTGGCCTGGTCAAACTGCTTCTGTGTGGTTGAAACCAATTAAGGTCAGATTAAACTGGTTGTAGCCTTTTCAAACTGGTGCAGACTGATTCTGGCTGGTTCTAACCAGTTCGAACCACTTCTAGCCAGGTCAAGCCGGTTCACAGTGGTTGTGAATGCTAAAAACTGGTTATGACCAGTTCAAGGTGGTTCAGACCAGTTCTAGCTGTTTGGAAGTGATTCAGACCAGTTCAAACCAGTTCTGACCGGTTCTGGGTGAAGTGATCTGGTTCTGGCTGGTTCAGTCTGGTTCTGGCTGCTTGAAACTGGTTCAGACTTGTTCTGGCTTATTTAATCTGGTTCTGGCCAGTTTAAACTGGTTCAGGCCAAGTCAAACTCATCGTGGTTTGTTCAAACTAGTTCAAGATAGTTCAGACCAATTCTTGCTGGTTCCAACCCATTCATATCAATTCTGTCCAGGTCAGGCTGGTTCAGGCCAGTTGTGGCTGGTTCCAATTGATTCATTCCAGTTCAAGCTGGTTACGACCAGTTCTGATCAGTTCAATCTGGTTCAGACACGTTCAGTTTGGCCTGCTCAAACTTGTTCAGACCTGTCCTGGCTGGTTGAAACCGATTCTGGCCACTGCAAGATGATTCAGACCCTTTTTGACAAGTTCAAGCTGGCTCAGGTTGGCTGAAACCAGTTTAGGTTGGCTCAAACTGATTGAGGCCTGTTGAAGCCAGTTCAGGTGTGCAGTCAGTACAGTGCATGTAGTGAGTACAATGTGAGAATCAAGGATAGTGAATGCAGTGCACAGTCAGCCCAGCGCATACAGTTTTCCAGGGCATGAAGTGGTTCAAGTGAGTGCAGCGTGAACACTCGATCCAGCGAGTACAGTGTGTGCAGTGCGAACAGTGGATCCCATGAGTGCAGTGCATGTAGTGTGATCCAGTGAGTACAGTGCATGCGTACAGTGAAGCCCACACTGGATCCAGTAAGCACTGTGTGCAATCGCACTCATTGGATCATGTTGCACTCACTGGATCTCACTGCACACACTGCCCAGTGGGTCCAGTGCGTGCAGTGTTCATACTTCGGTCTGAACCAACCTGAACCCGTTTCAACAGTCCTCAACCAGTTTGAGCCAGCCTGAACCAGTTTCATTGGGACAGAACCAGTTTCGACCAGTTCTGATCAGTTCAATCTGGTTCAGACACGTTCAGTTTGGCCTGCTCAAACTTGTTCAGACCTGTCCTGGCTGGTTGAAACCGATTCTGGCCACTGCAAGATGATTCAGACCCTTTTTGACAAGTTCAAGCTGGCTCAGGTTGGCTGAAACCAGTTTAGGTTGGCTCAAACTGATTGAGGCCTGTTGAAGCCAGTTCAGGTGTGCAGTCAGTACAGTGCATGTAGTGAGTACAATGTGAGAATCAAGGATAGTGAATGCAGTGCACAGTCAGCCCAGCGCATACAGTTTTCCAGGGCATGAAGTGGTTCAAGTGAGTGCAGCGTGAACACTCGATCCAGCGAGTACAGTGTGTGCAGTGCGAACAGTGGATCCCATGAGTGCAGTGCATGTAGTGTGATCCAGTGAGTACAGTGCATGCGTACAGTGAAGCCCACACTGGATCCAGTAAGCACTGTGTGCAATCGCACTCATTGGATCATGTTGCACTCACTGGATCTCACTGCACACACTGCCCAGTGGGTCCAGTGCGTGCAGTGTTCATACTTCGGTCTGAACCAACCTGAACCCGTTTCAACAGTCCTCAACCAGTTTGAGCCAGCCTGAACCAGTTTCATTGGGACAGAACCAGTTTGAACCAGCCAGAACCGTTATGAACCAGCTTGAACTGACCAGAACCAGTTTGAACCTGTTTGAACAGGCCTGAACCAGTTTGAGCTGGAGAGAACCACTTTCAAATGACCTAAACCGGTCTTAACCAGTTTGAACTGGTCAAAACTTGTATAGACCGGCCAGAAAAGATTTGAACCAGTCTGAACCTGTTTGAACCAGCCAGAACTGGTCTTAATTAATTTAAATCAGCCAGTTGCATTTGGAAGCGGCTAGAATTGGCCTGAACCAGCTTGAACCTGTTTGAACTGGCCTGAACCAGTTTCAACTGGTCGGAACCTGTTTCAACTGGACAGATCCAGTCTGAACCAGTTTGAACCACTCAGAACCGACCTGAGCTAGTTCATGCTTCTGACATGGGAATGACATCTTGGCCATGGGCATGTAACATGCTACTGACATGTGACTGACATGTGTGTCATGGACATGTACCTGGCGTGCCATGATACTATCATGCTAGTAACATGTGGACGACACACAGGCCACTAGTGTGTGATTGGCATGTCTTTAGTGACACGTGAACAACACGCTAAAACATGTGGCACACATGTCACTGGCATGTCCTTGTGTGTCATCCTTGGCATGCTAACAACATGCTACATACATGAAAATACATGTAGGTGGTTGTAATGGAGTTTGTGTGTTGACATGTGAACAACATGCTACTGACACACTATCAATCCATGTCATTAACATGTAGTTGACATGTCATTTTGGCACGAGTAAAAGATGTTACTGACTTTCATATAGCATGTGTGTAATAGGCATTTAGTTCACATGTAGTTCTTGACTTTTGAGTAACCAATGAATGACTTATGAAACAGTCATAACCAGTGTAAACCTGTATGAACTGGCTGTGACCATTTTTATCTAGCTGTAACTGGTCTGAACCAGTCAAGCCCATTCTGAAACATCCTGAACCGGTCTGAACTGGTATGAACAAGTCAAAATAAGCCAGAACCAGTCCAAGTGGCCAGAACCAGTCTGAATTGGTCTGACCAAGTCAGATCCAGTTTGAGCCAGCCAGAACCAGTTTCAGCCTGCAATAACTGGTCTGAACCAGCCAGAACAGGTTGGAGCAGGCCAGAACAATTCTGAACCTTCAAGAAATTGTCTGAATTGTTCAAAACCCATCAGAACCATCCAGAATTGGCTTGAGCCAGCAAGAACCAGTCTGAACTGCTTTGAACCAACCAGAACCAGTCTGATCCACCCATAAGTGGTTTGAACCAGCTACAACTGGTTTGAAGTAGTTTGAAATTATTTGAACCGGTCAGAACCTGTCTAAACCAGAAACAGCTTTGACCAGGTAAGTCCAACCCAGGTAGGTTCAGGCTGGTTTTGACTGGTTCATGTCACTTCAGGATGGTTCAGGTCAGTTTTGACCAGTTCAGGCCCATTTTCACCAATTTAGACTGGTTCAGACAGTCTCAGACATTAAAAAAATAGTTTTATAATAGTTTTTATAATAGTTTTTTTTTTATAATAGTTCAGGCAGGTTTATTCCACTTTGGGCCAGTTTATACCAACTCATTCTAGTTTTGACTGGTTCATACCAGTTTTGACTGGCTTTGACTGATCCAGACTGTTTTAGGTTGGTTCATATCTATTTCAACCAGTTCTGGCCAGTTTATACTGCTTTAGACCCATGCATACCAATTTTGACCAGTTCATATTGGTTCAGACTGATTCAGACTGGTTTGGACATGTTAAGGATGGTTCAGATCAGTTTTGACCAGTTCAGGCTGGTTTGGTTTGTTTCAGTTCAGTTTTGAGTGGTTCAGGCTAGGTATCAGTTATGATGATTCCTAATTTGGTCCCAATATAACTTATTCATTTAGAAATTTTCATGGTATTCTTGGTTTGGCTCATTTAAAGAATGCCTTTAAAGGGATACTGGTTATTAAGTAGACAGAAAAAATCAATTTACCAGTTATAATTATTTCATTACTATTTTTCTTCTCTAAGCATGTTGGAGTTGTAATTTCATATTGAGACACATGGAAGTGAGAGTGAGGCACACTGAATTTGATAAATTTCATCTGTCTCTGGACAATCTACTTTGCTTCTCTACATATTCACTCCTGTTAAAGGAGAATGTTTTGGATTATAAGGGGACTCCAAATAAGATACTTAATATGTGAAATATGCAGATGTCATTCTCTTCTTTACATAGATAACCACCCATGGCTGGTTGAAAGTTTGGCAGGACTGCAGCCATTTTGAAGTGAAGGCCACTTAACAAGAACAACCTGACCAAGTGCTGAGTCATAGGGAGGTCTGTTTGAGGAATGGTCAGGTGAGAAACCAGGAATAGGTATTTGAAAGAATGAGGATGGTGACTCAGGGGAAAGCAATTGACTCTGATTGTGGTGAAGAATGATTTGCACACGCTTGTATCTTGTACTGATACCTACCAAGAACATGCTGAGCTTTTTGAGACAGTTTGATGGTGCTTGCTGACTGTCTCCCTGTAACTGGTTATAGAAATAAATATTTTACATCAGCCTCTACCTGTCATTTCACTGACTGTGAGAAGCAGCAGCTGGGATTAGTTGGATGATAACAGACCTACCACCTATGCCAAGGCATGGAAGACGTCCAGCATACCAGCAGGGTACCTTCTGCCTCCTCTCAGTCAACACCCATCCAAAGATCACTGCTACTGGTTCATGCAGGTTCTGACCAGTTTATGCTGGTTCTTACTGACTTATACTGGTTCTGACCAGTCCTAACTGTTCTGAACATTTTATACTGCTTCATACAGGCTGTGACTAGGTCTGGCCATCTCATACTGGTTCTGATTGGTTTATGCTAGTTCTGACCAGTTTACACCAGTTCATACTGGTCCTAACTGGCTTATGCCAGTTCACATCAGTTCTGACTAGCTCATACCAGTTCATACAGTCTCTAACTAGCTTATACCCATTCATATCAGTTCTGACCAATCTATGCCAGTTCTGAATGGTTTGTACTGGTTATGACTGGTATGTACTGGTTCTGACTGGTTTGTGCTAGTTGTGGGTCACAGATTTGTGTGTTGGGTCTCAGTGTTGAGTGTAGTGGTCTCACTGATGTTTGCTGTGGGTCGCAAAAGGTTGTGCTATTGGTTAAAGTGGGGTGTGCTGTGGATCTCAGTGAATCGTGCTGTGAGTCTGAGTGAGGTTTGCTGTGGGTCTTACTGAGGTTTGGGTCTGAGTGGGGTCTGCTCTTGGTCGGAGTTTTGTGCTGTGAGTCTCACTGATGTCCGTGGTGGTCTCACTGAGGTGTACTGTGGGTCCCAGTGCAGTGTGCTATGTGATAAAGTGGGATGTGCTGTGGGTTAAAGTGGGTTGTGCTGTGCATCTCAATGAGGTTTGCTGTGGGTCTAAGTGAGGTTTGGGTTGGAGTAAGATCTGCTCTTTGTGGCAGTTTCTGCTTTGTGTCTCAGTGATGTGTGCAGTGCTCTCACTGAGGTGTGCTGTGGTAGCAGTGGGTTGTGCTGTGGGTTAAAGTGGAGTGTGCTGCAGATCTCAGTTAATTATGCTTTGGGTCTGAGTGGGGTGTGCTGTGGGTCACAGATTAGTGCTTTGGGTGTCAGTGATGTGTGTGGTGGTCTCACCAAGATGTGCTATGTGTGGCAGTGGGTTGTGCTGTGGGTTAAAGTGGGGTGTGCTGTGGTTAAAGTTGGGTGTGCTGTGGTTCTCAATTCTGTGAAGTGGATCCCAGTGATGCATGTGGTGATCTCACTGAGATGTGCTGTGGGTTGCAGTGTGGTATGCTGTAGAATTAAGTGGGGTGTACTGTGAGTTAAAGTAAATTTTGCTGAGGATCTCATTGAATTCTGTGGGTCACAGCGAGGTTTGAATCAAAGTGGGGTCTGCGGTGGGTCACAGATTTGTGCTTTGAGTCTCAGTGATGTGTCCAGTGGTCCCACAGAGGTTTCCTGTGGATCAGAGCAGGGTGAGCTGTGGGTTAAAGTGGGGTGTACTGTGGATCTCAGTGAATTGTGCTGTGGATCTCAGTGGGGTTTACTGTGGGTCTCAGTGAGGTTTGGGTCTGAGTGAAGTGTGCTTTGTGTTGCAGTTTTGACCTGTGTATCTCAGTGATGTGTGCTGTGTGTTAAAGTGGGACAGACTCTGGGTTAAAGTGGGGAGTGCTTTGGCTTAAAGTGGAGTGTGCTGAAGGTCTCAGTGAGGTTTGCTGTGATTCCCAGTGAAGTTTGTGTCCAAGTGGGGTGTGCAGTGGGTCTCAGTTATCGACTCTAGATCTCAGTGATGTGTGCTAAGTGGTCTCACTGAGTTGTGCTGTGGATCACAGTGGAGTATATTGTGGTTTAAAGTGGCATTTTTGTGGCTTAAAGTGGGGTGTGTTGTGGGTCTCAGTGAGGTTTGCTGTGGTTCTCAGTAAGGTTTGTGTCTGAGTGGGGTGTGATGTGGGTCTCAGTTATATACTCTGAATCTCAATGATGTGTGCAGTGATCTCATTGAGGTGTGCTTTGGGTCACAGTGGGGTATATTGTAGTTTAAATTGGGATGTGCTATTGCTTAAAGTGGGTTGTGCTGTGGGTCTCAGTGAAGTTTAATATGGTTCTCAGTGAGTTTTGTGTCTGAGTCTGATGTGCTGTGGGTCTTGTACATACTCTGGGTCTCAGTGATGTGTGCAGTGGTCTCACTGAGGTATGCCGTGGTTGGCAGTGGGGTATAATGTGGTTTAAAGTGGACTGTGCTGTGGGTTACAGGGGGCGTGCTGTTGTTTGTTGTGGGGTTTGCTGTGGTTCTCAGTGAGGTTTGAGTCTGAGTGGGGTGTGCTGTAGGTCTCAGTTATGTATTCTGGGTCTTAGTGATGTGTGCAGTCATCTCACTGAGGTATGTTGTAGCTCACAGTGGGGTATATTGTGGTTTAAAGTGGGTTGTGCTGTAGCTTAAGGTAGGGTGTGCTCTGGGTCTCAGTGAGGTTTGCTGTGGTTCTCAGTAAGGTTTATGTCTGAGTGGGGTGTGCTGTGGGTCTCATTTATGTACCCTAGGTCTCAGTGATGTGTGCAGTGGTCTCACTGAGGTGTGCTGAGGGTCTCAGTGGGGTATAATGTGGTTGAAATTGGGGCATGCTGTGGATTAAAGTGGGGTTTGCTGTAGTTCTCAGTGAGGTTTGTTGTGGTTCTCAGTGAGGTTTGTGTGTGAGTGGGTGTGCTGTGGGTATGTTATGTGCTCTTGGTCTTAATGATGTGTGCAGTGATCTCGCTGAGGTGTGCTGTGGGTGGCAGTGGGGAATATTGTGGTTTAAAGTGGCGTGTTCTGTGGGTTACAATGGGGTGTGCTGTTGTTTAGAGTGGGGTTTTCTGTGATTCTCAGTGAGTTTTGATTCTCAATGCGGTGTGCTATGAGTCTGTTATGTACTCTGGGTCTCAGTGATGTGTGTGGTGGTCTCACTGAAGTGTGCTGTGGGTCACAGTGGGGTATATTGTAGCTTAAAGTGGATGTGCTGTGGCTTAAAACTGAGTGTTCTGTGGGTCTCATTGAGTTTTGCTATGAGTGTCAGTGAGGATTGTGTCTGAGTGCGGCATGCAGTGGGTCTAAGTTATGTACTCTGGGTATCATAGATGTGCGCAGTGATCTCACTGAGGTGTGCTGTGTATTGTAGTGGGGTTGATTATGGTTTAAAGTGGGGTGTGCTGTAACTTAGACTGGGGTGTGCTCTGGGTCTTAGTGAGGTTTGCTGTGTTTCTCAGTGAGGTTGTCTAAGTGGGGTGTGCCATAAGTCCCAGTTATGTACTCTGGGTCTCAATGATGTGTGCGGTGGTCTCACTGAGTTGTGCTGTGGGTTGCATTGGGGTATATTGTGGATTAATGTGGGGTGAGCTGTGGCTTAAAGTGGGGTGTGCTCCGGGCCTCAGTGAGATTTGCTGTGGTTCCTGATCAGTGAGGTTTGTGTCTGAGTGGGGTGTGCTGTGTGTCTGTTTTGTACTCTGGGTCTCAGTGATGTGTGTGGTGGTCTCACTGAGGTATACTGTGGGTCACAGTGGGCATATTACAGTTTAAAGTGGGGTGTGCTGTGGGTTACAGTGGGGGTGTGCTTATAAAGAGTGGAGTTTGCTGTGGTTCTCAGTGAGGTTTGTTTCTGAGTGGGGTGTGCTATGGGTCTGTTATGTACTCTGGGTCTCAGTGATGTGTGCAGTGGTCTCACTGAGGTGTGCTGTGGGTCATAGTGGGGTTTATTCTGGTTTTAAAGTGGGTTGTGCTGTAGCTTAAAGTGGGGTGTACTCTGAGTCTCAGTGAGGTTTGCTGTGGTTCTCAGTGAGGTTTATGTCTGAGTGGGGTGTGCTGTGGGTCCCAGTTATGTACTCTGGGTCTCAGTGATGTGTGTGGTGGTCTCACTGAGGTGTGCTATCGGTGGCAGTAGGGTATGTTGTCATTTAAAATGGCATGTGCTGGGCTTAAAGTGGGTTGTGCTCTGGGTCTTAGTGAGGATTGCTGTGGATCTAAGTGAGGTTTGTGTCTGAGTGGGGTATCCTGTGTGTCTCAGTTATGTACTATGAGTCTCAGTGATGTGCGTGGTGGTCTCGCCGAGGCGTGCTGTGGGTCGCCATGGGGTATATTGTGATTTAAAGTGGGATGTGCTGTGGCTTAATGTGGGGTGTGCTCTGGGTCTTAGTGAGATTTGTTGTGGTTCTCAGTGAGGTTTGTGTCTGAGCTGGGTGTGCGGATTGTCTCAGTTATGTACCCTGGATCTCATTGATGTGTGCAGTGGTCTCACTGAGGTGTACTGTGAGTCACAGTTGGGAATATTGTGGTTTAAAGTGACATATGCTGTGGCTTAAAGTGGGGTGTACTCTGCATCTCAGTGAGGCTTGCTGTGTTCTCAGTGAGATTTGTGTCTCAGTGGGGTGTGCTGTGGGTCTCAGTTTTGTGCTGTGGGTCTCAGTGATGTGTGCTGTGGACTTACTGATGTGTGCTGTGGTTTGCAGTGTGGCATGCTGTGGTTTAAAGTGGGGTGTGCTGTTAGTTAAATTGGGGTGTGCTGTGAGTCTCAGTGAGGTTTGCTCTGGGTCTATGTGAGGTTTGTGTCTGAGTGGAATTTCTTGTGGGTATTAGTTTTGTTCTGTGGGTCTCACTGTAGCTCATTCAGTCTTTCCTCAGCTTTAAAATTTTGTTTCTGCTCTTCTCTCTGTCAATGATGCTGTCACAGTTCCCACTCTCTTACCAAATCTATAAGTCATAAACACTATGGTTAATGCTTAAATACCGCTTCCTGTGTAGTGCCTTCCCTGAGTTCCTGAGCCGGACCAAACCATGCCTTCTTTCACAATGCTGAGTATGTTTCTATACCCTAACAAGGTAGTTCTCCACCATTAATTTACACTTCCATCTCTTCTGTTGGGTTGTGAGTACACAGAAAGCAGAAGTAATGCTTTAGTTGCCCCTGTCATCCCAGCACCTAGTATAATCCTGGAAACACTGTGGCTCTGTAAACGGTGAGCAAGTGAGTAACTAATGTCAGACTGAGACACAATCTTAGAAATCAACTCATTCATGTGTTTCTGAAGTGGGGTCCAAAAATAAACTACAGTCTTTCACAAAGTTTTCTCTAAACTGAATGCTAAGTTGTGACTGCATACATGTATTTGTACACACATGTATCTGGGCCCATAGCATCTATTGTGTTTCCAGAGGAATTGATGATATATTAATACGGTTATATTGATATACTAATACTAACATGGTTATTGATGATATACTAATACTAATATGATATACTATACTAATTGATGATATACTAATGACTGATACAATTCAGTAAACTATAATGCCTCAGCTAATTAAGGTTTGTTTGTTTGTTTGTTTGTTTATATGGGAAAGAAAGCCAAGGGTAATAAGGGCTTCTGAAGAGAATAAGAATAGGCAACACAGTCTCTCTTCTATGTAGCAATCAGTGCAACCCTAGAGCTTAGTTCATTTGCTCCCAAGCCCATTGTGGAATTACTGATGACAGCAGAAATTAGGTGAAGGCTCTCTCTTCCTGTTGGGTCATTCCCCAATGTTTCTCTGCAATTCAGAGTACCAAGGCAAGCAACATTAGTTTGCAGGTTACTTGTGCAAAATAATGTGTGAAGAAGCCACAATCTCTATCCACAAGTACTGTGTGGTAGGGGATACTGTCATTAACAATTATATCCATGATGATGTAGTAAATAATTAAACCATATGCCATAAGAGTAGAAGGTAGGGGCACTTAAGCTATTTTTCTGGAAGGTTTCATGAAAAGAGGAGGGAAGAGGATGGCTGGCTTTAGCCTACACAAAGATAAGAACCCATGTAGATGGAAGGAAGGAGATCCAGCTTTACAGCCAAACTTTGAGATTTGATATCTGATATCCACTTCCTATCTTTGAGGAAGTAGGAACATGAGATGACAACATAAGTCCACTCTGTCTTAGAAAAGTTAAGTTTGCTTGGTAGAGGCATTGCAAATAGGATGGGGGGAGAGAGTTACAGAGAGAGAAAAAGAAAGAGACATCGACAAACAAAATTTCCCATTTAAGATATACCTTGAAGAGGAACCAGCAGATGGCATAATGGTTATGGTGCTAGACTCCCACATAGTGGATCACAGTTTGAGTTTTGGACCCAGCAGCTTAAAACTCCCTCTGGTTATTTGTGTGAGTGCCCAAAATCCTGAGAATGGAGAGAGAAAGAATGGCAGCATGGCCATTCCTCCTGGGGAGTAATTTCTCGCTTTCTCTCTCTGTCACTTTGGCACGTATGTGCCTTATAGCTAAAATTTCTCTAAAAATAAAATAAAATGAAAGATGCTTTGAAGATCAAAATCCCCCCCCATTGGTAGAATATTTATTTCAAAGATAACCTTGTTTATTATTAGGGAAGAAGTTGTCATTCTTCTTCCCTTAAGCCAAAGAAGGAGCTTAAATCTGAAACAAGGGTTTTGTTGCTAATCTTAAAAAAAAAAATACTCTGGGATTAGAAATTAGTCCTTTTGGAGAACCAGCAGATGGTATAATGGTTATGTTGCTGGACTCCCACATAGTTGTCTGTGGTTCAAGTCCCGGACGAGGCAGCTTAAAACTCACACCAGGCATGTGTGCCCATGCATGCCCAAGATTCCAAGAGCAGAATGGAGAAGAAGGGATTGCAGCATGGCCAACCCCCTGGGGAGTGATTTCTCACTTTCTGTCTCTTGGTCTCTCTGGAGAGTGCACATGCCCTATACTAAAAATCTTGCTAAAAAAAAAAAAGAAAGAAAGAAAGAGAGAGAGGGAGGGAGGGAGGGAGGGAGGGGGAAATAAATAAATAAATAAGTCCATGCATGCCCAGTAGATGAAAAAATGGCTATGTCACTGTATTCTGACGTAATCAACCACGATTTGAATCCCAGACCTAGTGTCTTAAAATGCCCCTGTATGGCTGAATGGATTGAAAAACTGTGGCACATATACTCTATGGAATACTATTCAGCAATTAAGAACAACAAAACCCTGGCTTTTGACAGAAAGTAGAAGAATATGGAAGGTTTACTGCTGAGTGAAGCAAGCCAGGCTATGAAGGAGAGACACTGTATGTCCCCACTTAATATATACCGAATGTCCCCTCTATAATGGAAACTGACGGGCTAAAGGATGTACAAACACAAGAGGTGGATATAAATGCCAGATGTGGTGTATGTGGAGGAGTGGGACATAGGGAAGAAAATTTGGAGGAGGGATACGAAGACAGCATTGCTGAGACAGGGAGGTAGTGTTGTTATATTTTGATCAACTCGACTGGAAGAAATGTTCATATATTGAAATGATCACCTTGTAAGCTAAGTAATGTGATTGAATGTATTAAAAAATGTAAATTTTAAAAAAAGGAAAAAAAAACTCACACTGGGCTTGTGTGCATGCATGCACTAAATCCCAATAGGAGAATACAGGAGAAAGGACTGCAACATGGTCATCCTTCCTGACGGGTGACTTCTCCCTTTCTATATGTCTCTATTCCTCTGGCAAGCACACACGCCCTATATCAAAATGAAGATCAAAACTCTAAAACAAAAGAGGAAAAAGAAAAAGTTAGCCAACAAAACTCATTGAGAGAATACAAAATAAAAACAATGATACCTGAAAACAACTTTAAAATAACTCTGTTGAGGTCTCTCAAAAGAAATAACGTCTAAAAAATGAACAAAAAAACACATTATGAAACCTAAACAGGAAAGATTGGAACAGTAAAAGAAGAATTTGAAAAAGTAGAAATCCTATTAATTAAAAAAAATTCATTGAGGGACCAGCAGTTAGCACAATGGCTATGTTGCTGGACTCCCACATAGTTGACCATGGTTTGCGTCCCGGACCCAGTGGCTTAAAACTCACGCTGGGCGCATGTGCGTGCGTGCCCAAGATCCCAAGAGAAGGATGGAGGAGAAGGGATTGCGGCATGGCCATCCCCCTGGGGGGTGATTTCTCACTTTCTGTCTCTCTGTCTCTCTCTCTGTCTTTCTGGTGAGCACACACGCCCAATAGCAAAAACAAAACAAAACAAAACAAAAACTCTAAGAAAAAAAGAAGGAATAAAAAAATTAATTGAAATGAAAATAACTTCAGTGACTTTAGGTTTAATGAGAACATTTGTAAACTTGGAAGATAAACTGAGGTTCACATAGAGAGAACAAGAGACAAATGCCATGAAAGAGAACTTGATACATATAGAATGCGTTGATGTGGTTCAGTACTGAGGTCATAAAAAATCCTAGAAGGAGAGATTAAAGAGATGAAAGAGAAGCAATATTTTAAAAAACAGTAGCTAAGAATTGCCAACAACTGAGTCCTTAGACTGAAAGCAGAACATGAGAAAAGAAGAGAAAACTAAAAATAAATCCAGGTCTAGCTCCTATGGCACCACTGGTAGGTAAACAGACTGCAGAACTGAAAGCCACATGATAACTGTGGTTTGAGTCCACACCCTGGCCATCCTGAAATGTGGTGGGCATGGTGTGCCCTGGATCCTGGTGAGACCAGGGCTGAAGGAAAAGGATAGCAGCATGACGAGGCCCCATGGAGGGTGCCTGTCTCTTTCTCTCTTATTTGTATGCATGCTTTCTATCATAAATTTCAAAAGTAAACCCATACTAGCAGCATTAGTAAAGCACATTAGTAAAGCTGGAGAATAGCCATTAAAAAATCTTAAAAGTATCAGAAAGAAAAGGCAGATTTTCTAGGAAGGAATTCTAATTAATATGAGTAGGTTTCTTGTCAACAGAAGATGTCAGAAGTAAGTGGAGGAAGTACTTCAAAGAGCTAAGGGAAATAAGTGTTCCCCCTAGGATTCTGTACTCAGTGCAACATCTTTCAAGTAAGAATGTCTTAATTTAAAGCATTCAAAAACAGGAAAAATTTACTAACCTCAGGCCCTCACTTAAAGACTGACTAAAGAGTGAACTCTAATAAGACATTAAATGAGAAGAAAGAGTGAGCTACATGAAATGCAGTAAATACAGAAATTGTATAAATATGCTAGTACATTTGGTGAACTATTGGATTTAAAAGCTTGTTTTTCTTTTGTATTAGAAAAAAGGTTAAAAGTAATAAGAAAGAATGGGGATTCTTTTCTTATGTTCAGTAGGAAGATAATCTTATACTTGTTTGGGAATTTTCTAGCTTGAATTATGAGTTTAAAATTATGGATAATGAGTTGACTGCAAGCATGCTGGTCAAGGGAAGCCGAATTCCACCTGGCGGCCACAGTTTGAATCCCTGACCCCCAGACGGCCTGAAACACACTGAGCACATAATGATGGCCCAAGATGCAACAGGGTGAAGGACTAGAGGAAGGGGGTCGTGACTTGAACAGACACTGTGGAGGGTGCTCATCTCTCTCTCTCTCTTTCTGTCTCTCACATATGTGTACATATGCCCCCTCATGAATAAATGAGAAAAAAAAAACTTAAAAAAATTTATGGGTAACCACTAGAAATGGAAATATTTTCTGTAGCTTTTCAACTCTCACAGGGAGAAAAAGCACGGAACAAAGAAATACATATCACTAACTGAGAAGGGGTAGATGGTGAACTTCTGAGCTGCTGGCAATGATCTGCTTGTTTATTAAACTTTGTATATAACTTATTTATTTATTTAAAGATGTCTCATTGTGTTGTTATCTTCCTGCCTCTGCCTTCTGACTGGACCCATGGGTGCATACCAGCACACCCAACTCTTTTTTAGACAAGGTTTTCCATGTCACCCAGGCCAGCGTCAGAGCTTGATTCTCCTGCCTCAGCTTCTAGTTCTTGATGTGTGTGTTGGTTACAAAGATGGTTGTTGAGAGATTATCTATTGTACAGTTAAATTGTGTGTGCTTTTCTGAGTGTATGTTATAATATTGGATTTTATAAGTTTTTCTAAAATAAAATTTATTTTTAAAAGGTAATAAGGGATAAAAAAGGAACAAAATAGCATGATAAACAGAAATCACCAAAAATAGCAAAAGTTAATTCCAATTTAATAGTAACCAAAACACATGAAGATAATCTAAACTCATCTATTAAAAAGCTACAGAGTATCAGATTGAATAAAAAAGTAAAATTCACCTGTATGATATTAGTTAGAGTGTACCTAAACGAAGCTGTAAGGAAGATTGGAAGTAAAGGAGTAGAACAATATATTAGATCCTCAGGAAATTCATGACATATTTTTCTATGTTTTTCTATGCAAAAATGTGTCATGACTTTCCCAATAACCCAATATATCAAGTGTTAGTTTCCTATTGCTGCTGTAACAAATTAACATAACTTTATAATTTTTGAGGTTAGAAATCTGAAACAAGTCTGACAAGGCTAAAGGAAGTTGTCCACAGCATTGTACTATTGTACTGCTTCTGGGGGAGTCCAGTAAAGAATCTAGTCCTTGTTTCTCCAGCTTTTAGAGCCTGCTCTTTCTTTGGCTCATGGCCTCTCCCCAACAGTGACATCACTCCCACCTCTGCTTCTATCATCCTATCTTCTCTGATCAGACATTGTTGCCTCCTTCATATAAGAACCCTTGTCAGGACCAGCAGAGGGCATAATGGTTACATTGCTGAACTCCTACATAGTCAGCCACAGTTCGAATCCTCGACCCGGCAGCTTCAAACTCACACTGGGCGCCTGTGCGTGTGTGCTCAAAATCCTGAGAGGAGAATGGAGGAGAAGGGATTGCAGCATGGCCATACCCCTTGGCGGGGTGGTGGTGGTGGTTTCTTGCTTTCTGTCGCTGTGGTGAGTACATGCACCCTATAGCAAAAATCTCTTTAAAAAACAAACAAACAAAAACCCTTATGATGGGCCAGCAGGTGGCATGGAGGTTAAGGTGCTGGATTTCGACGCAGCCAACCACAGTTCAAGTAGTGGACCTGGTGCCTGTACATGTGTTCCCAAAGTCCCAAAAGGATGGAGAAGGGATTGTGATGTGGCTATCCCTCCCCAAGGGTTGATTTTTCATTTTTCCTTGCTAGGGAGTGCATGCGCCCTAATGACAAAAACCTAAAAAACAAAACAAAACAAAAAACCCACATTATATTGGGCCCACCAGGATAGTTCTGGATACTCAAGGTCTTTAACTTATATCACATCCATAATATCCTTTTTATCATGTAATATAACATGCTTAGAATTTACAGAGATTAAGATGTAGGGACATGGGGGTATGAGGAAGGGCATTATTTTATCTATAACATAAAAGAACATTTCAGTAAAGCTAGTATAGCAATATTAAAGCCATAAAAATTTAATACCAATTAATTGCGGGTGAATAGTGATATTGTCTAATAATAAATGAAATGGTTTATTAATAAAACAGTCAGAAACTTAACAACATAGCCTCAAAAACACAGAAAGGAAAATCTGGGAGAACTGTATGCATAAATAGAAAAATCATTAATCACCGCAGAAGATTCTATCAGAAACCGATAAAATACAAAAATTGATGAAAGATAGGGCTGATTTGGACAACGAAATATATACAATAGTTATTAATAGCAAGGAGATAATCTACATTATTTTCAAGCTCAAGTGAAATGTTTTATAACAATTCACTATATGTTGGGTAATACACACAGAAACCATTCAGTGTACTCAAACACAGGTTATAAGGCAAAAATTAGTGAGAGTCTAAACTGATAAAGCATGTGGGGAGACTAACTCTGAAGTTTTTGTTTGTTTGTTTGTAGTTTCTTGCCATAGGGCACAAGCACTCACCAGGGAGAGGCAGAGGGATGCCACAATCCCTTCTTCATTCTCCTCTTGGGATTTTGAGCATGCACACACATGTGCCCAGCATGATTTTTGAGCCACAGGGTCCAGAAGTCTAACTGTAGTTATGTGCGAGTCCAGAGCTTTAACCACCATGTCACCTGTTGACCCAGGCACTGAAGTTTTTATACATAATCTGTAAGAACCAGCTTGCAAACACTGCTCTATGAACCAATCCTAAATTGGCTGCTTTACAGTTGGAAGATTCCCTGGCTTTGCCCCCTGTTCATTCTGATCTGCAGATTTAGGATAGTGCCTAGAAATTTCTATCATAAAAAGGTCCCTAGGTCACCTAATGATTAGAAATGAAGGGGATACTACTAAAGAATTTTTTTCAGGGATTTTCTATGGTTTACTCTGAACCATAATGGCAAATGAATTTGTGACATTTAAGACCAGAGCAAACAGATCAATGGGGACACTATTGAAAACCATCAAGGCAAGAGGTACAGAAGGCTTACCTTTAAATTAGGATAGCAGAAGACAAACAAAGAGGAGGGGAAGGATTCGTTAAATACTGTGTTTAGATTAGGACAAGCAAGCCGTGATGAATCCACTCAGATTTGTATGAGAATTACCTGGAGGGTTTGTAAAAACAAATTTATGGGCCCAATCCCAGAGTTTCTAACTCTGTGGATTTGAGGTGGGGTCCAAGAATCTATTGGGTTGTCAGAAAAGCCATGATGTATTTTCTAAGCTTTCTATGCAAAAGTGCGTTGTGACTATTCTGACAACCCAATGCACTTCTAACAAGTTCCCAGGTGGTATATGGTGCTGCTTGTGGAGCTACACTTGAGAATTGAGAACAGTGGATACATGCTGGGTTTTATTCTGCCCGTTCTTTCAGTTACATGTGATTGTGGCTCAAATGATGCCTTTTCCATGACTGGATATAGTCATGAAAGAAAGTGTCTCATCCTCTGTTTACCCCAGGTAGGCTAATCAGATATGCTGACTTTTTATTCCCAAGCAGAATGAACCAGAGACTAATAGCAGCTGAGATTATTGGTCCTGCTGGCCACCTCCTGTAGAAATTGCCCATTCACTTTTGCCTTGGTTCCTTTCCCAAGACTGATTCTTCAGCATTTCCTTCAAAATCACCCTATATCTTTCTATCTTACACACCATTTGATCTGCTTAAGCTATCCAGAATTTTTCTGTCGTTTGCAACCCAAGACTCCAATTTATTTGTAGGGAGTAAAGGAATCTTGGTAGGGCGACTGTATTAATTTCCTATGGCTGCTGTAACAAACTACTACAAACTTTAAATGACAAATATTTATTCTCTGTTTTGTAGATCAGAAGTCCAAAATCAATTTTGGGCCAAAATCAAGGTTTAGGCAGGGTCACACGTTTTTGGAGGTCTTGGGGAAGGATCTGTTCTTTTCTCTCAGCTTCTGATGGCCATTGCACTCCATGATTTGTGGGGTCACCTCAGGTCCTCCCTTCTCCATCTTCGTGACCTCAGAAGACACAAAGTTCTTTAAGATTCAGGTTTATCATTTGTCACTTTGAAGATCAAATGTGTGAATACCCACTAAACCTGAGCGTAGGACTGGTCACCTAGTAAGAGTGCAATATATTTCATTGCTTGCTTGATAAGAACTAATCCAAAGTCTAATGTAGTCTAATGGTGTGAATTATCAATAACAATTTATTGAAGTGGCATTGGGAGCTCCTACAATGGGTATTTTTAAGATTCACTAAACCAGCCCAGTAGAAAGAACCTGACAAGCTGGAGGGCTGGGTGGGAGAAGGGGATTGTGGTATGATGAGATCCTGTCCAGGGTACTTCTCTTTCTTCCGCTCTCTAACATTTGTGCTCAGATTCTCTCTATCATGCATAAAAATAAACTTCAAAAAGTAAGAGTAGAGAGAACATTTGAGACCACATTTCCTGACTGCCAATAAAAAAGGGAGACCTGATCCATTAAACAAATCAGAATCTGTAACATTAAAGAATAAATTACTCAGTAGGTATTACCATACCTGGTATTAGGAACAGATGAGAACTTCCCCAAGTGATCTTCATACAGGGGACATTACCTCATGCCATCCACAGCTACCTCAACAGCATCCATAAAATATATGCAGTTGTGTTTCATTAGGCATTTCTGAGTGTTCTTCTGTAGTATGGGCTGTTGGCCTCATGGAGGAAGGTTGTTACCAAGAGCAAGTAACCAAATGTCTGCTGTTTGGATTGATCTGAGCCAATTTTTTTGTGTGGGGGAAGAGATACTTTTGCTCTAGGACATGTGCATACTTGCCAAAGAGACAGAGAGACAAAAAGTGAGAAATCGTCCCTAAGAAGGAATGGCCATGCCACAATCCCTTCTCTTCCACTTTCCTCCTGTGATCTAGGCACACAAGTGCACACACCCAGGAGGAATTTCAAGCCACTATGTCCAGAACTCAAACTGTGGTTGGTCATGTGGGAGTCCAGAGTCTTAACCACTACACCACTTGCTGGCCCCGACCCAGAGTCAATTTTAAGAATGTCTGGAAGGGGTCAGCAGGTGACATGGAGGTTAAGTTTGCCGGATCCTACATAGATGACCATGTGGTTCCAGTCCTGGACCCAGCTGCTTGAAATCGCACCAGTGCATGTGAATGCATGTCCAAAGTCCTGAGAGAAGAATGGAGGAGAGGGGATTGTGGCATGCCTATACCTCTGGGAGATGATCTCTCTCTCTCTCTCTCTCTTTCTCTCTCTCTCTCCAGTGAATGCACACTCCCTATAGCAAGCTGAAAAAATAAAAATAGAAAAGACTAACTGGAAGAGCAAATGATTGGATTCCCTGGCAGCTTCCTTAGGCCATGGACCTCAGCCAGTATATCATACTATACTCATATGCAGAAAATGTTTATAAATGTGCTGTGAATATCTAGAATTTATATTATATGCAGTTACAGCAGTTGGACATCAAGCCAAGTGAATTATAGGACACTGTGTAGAGTCAAGTCCTGTTTACTGCAAGGCCAAACTGGAGCCAGCTCCAGTTTGGAGAAAGTGGATCATGTTCACTGGGCTCATGTCTTTCCAAGTTTATGCTCTGTGATGTTCAGTGACTTGGTAGCTAAAATCAGCATTGGTGCGAGAATTTACACCATGAAAATCAGCAAACACTAAAAATAAGGGTGTGTGCCTTTCTCTAAGAGCCAACTTACTAGTACACCTCTGATATAACTTACAATGAAATTGGACTGAAGAAAGGCTGAGTGAAGAATTTGTTGAGCACATCAGAGAGCACAGTCAGGGCCGATGACAGTTCTAGCCAAACTGCAACACAGCAGAGAGATGATAGAGCGAGCAATGTGCTAACTGAAGACCTTTCTAGACACAGGAAGATGAGGTTGTGCCCTAGAGGTGACAGTGCGGTAATTGTTCATAATGCGTTTTCATGCAGTTTCGAGTTATCTAACTCTCTTTAAGTAGGCTGCCAAAATTTCTTTGCTAGTAGAATCACATGGTTGCAAATGAGGGCAAGGGAATAATTAAAAACAGTGAGCAATTCACTGAATGAATGGGTACTCCACAATCCTAAGCCTGAGGTGATAGACATGAGTGTATCCTTCCATTGGTTTCATTTTCCTCATACCCTTCAGCGAGTGAGAATCTTGTCCTGAGGTGTGATTCTGGTGTATGAAATGATATATTCCTCCAACAACATGGTCTTCCATGGACGCCAACAATATCATCTGGTGTCAACCACAGAATCAGCCATCTGTTCCAGGACTGAAGACAAACTGTTGGCCTTAATGATTGGTTAAAAAGAAAAAAAAAGAAAGCCACTGTACCTTATGGCTAACTTAAGAGAGTTGTCAAAAGGATTTTGGCTTTTCATGCAGTCTTTTCTAATCCCTTTGTAAGATACAATTACATTTATTAGAAAACAGAAAAAGTTTTAGATGCTGTTTCTAGGTGAATTTAGACCTAGATGACTCAGGGGAAACCCCACTGGAGGCAGGTTCTTTTCAGTTTATCTTCTGAAAGTTGAGAAACCAATAGGTATGCGCCTGAAATGGAAGGTACTCCCATGGCTATACAGAGGAGAGCAAGAGGAATAAGTCTCTTAGGCAATCAAAACTAAAGTGCCTATGTTGCAAAGAGTCGCCAGGATCATCACCAAAAGGCCAGTGTTTCATTATGTAACTGTCAATGTAAATGTCAAAACACCTTCTCTCAGGAAGCAAGGCCAATTTCCTTTAATTTAGCTCCCTGATTGCTTTCCACTGGAAGAGACCATCTACAGACATCACCCTGACAGTATGCTGCACATTATATTGGTCTAAATGGAACTTTAAAATATAGTCGTCAAATAGGCCCATCTCTATGAGATATAGAATCAACAAAGACAAAAGTGCCGGCTGTATCCCTGTGGGTTCAGGGGATGTCAGACACCAAGACTATGGAGGAAAATTATTT
Organism: Tupaia belangeri chinensis; assembly: GCF_000334495.1. Lineage (NCBI taxonomy): Eukaryota > Metazoa > Chordata > Mammalia > Scandentia > Tupaiidae > Tupaia > Tupaia belangeri. Next base: position 798,442 of record NW_006160205.1, read on the forward strand.
ATATTGTCATTTTTTACCTTTCACATCTTGTCCTCTCTTTTCTGCTAGGTTGGCACTATTTAACAGAGAGTAAATGGACAAATCATGTGCCCACAATGACCCTTCACTACCTATCAATTGCAACATTGATTGTAATGACAGTGTGTGGAGCAACTCGATATAAATTTTAGTTACAGAGTTCCCTGACTGATTAACACATTTAAGCCACCAGGGGCCTCATGAGGGAAACAGCAACCTAAAAACCTTAATTCAATTTAAAAGTCCAAATCCCCAGCCAATACATGTGTAGTCTTTGTGGGGTGGAGTTACCCAGCCTGGCTTATGGTTGTGGATCTGACCGAACTTATTTGAAAATATTCATTTAGTGCAAAAGAATCTCTTGGGCCCTCCCAGTGACAGGATTTCCTGTCTCTTCAGAGAAGAAAAAGCAGGCTCAGATGACAATATTCAAAATGTGACAGCTCTAATGTAACTATGAGAACACCACTACCTCTGTTCTAGTAGGTCAGGAAACCACTCTAATAACTGCAAAAAGAACCAATGGTGGGTGGGATAAAAGTAAATTCAGTGTACACAATAGTTAGCAAATTAATAGTATTTTGAATTAATAATAAAAATAACTAACATTTACCATGTTGGTTTTCAAGCTTTTTGACCACAATTCATACTAAGATTCAGTTTTTCTTGGAACATGGAATAAACAAACATAAATATGAATACATATAAAATAAACTGAAGTTTCACAAACAATACTCTAATATTTTTCTTTTCCATTTTTAAAGCTCTAGTTCATCAACTGAATTTGTGACCTACTGGTGAATTATGACCTACAGTCTCTAAAAACCTGATTTATAGAATGTATGTGGTGGGCACAGTAGCAGAGATCAAGGTTATGACACGGTGGTTGAAAGTGCCCTGTGGTCAGATTGCTATATTGTAATCTTGACTTTCCTGTGTTGAAACAGGTTTCTTAACTTCACAGTTGCTCCATTTACTTGTTTATAAAATGAGATTAATAATATTTTAGGAGATCGTTTTGAGAATTAAATGATATAATACTTCAAAGCTCCTAGAACAATACCTGGTGTATTATTAGCATCCCATAAATGTTCTTATCTCAGTTATCGATGGCCATGATAGAGCTGCTTAAACCACCCAAAACTCTTAAGGTAAGCATTTACTTAGCTCATGGGTCTATGGGATCCCCTGACTGTTGGTTGATCTGCTCTTCTTGATGGGTCTCATCTTCCAACGGCCTCACCTGGCCTTGCCTTTCTTATGGTGTTAGAAGACACAGAACGCTCTAGAGTACATTCCAACTCCCTAGCGTCCCATCTACGAACATCCCATTAACCAAAAGAAATGACCAGTCAGAGTGGAAGGTCACTACGAAGGTGTATGGTATTGGCAGGGACATAGGAAAGGAAAACAAGCTGGGGCCACTTTTGTCTTTAAACAGAGTTATGATGATGATCCTGAAGCCTCTTGCTCTCTGAGCTGGGTGCTTTGCATAAATCAGGTGCAGTCTTGACACTAACCCCATACTATGGTAATAAGGACTCTTGATTGCAAGGGATGGAATTCCCATACAATCAATTTCAAGCAGAAGTCTATTGAACTGGGAAGTAAACCAGTCAAGTTCCTTGACATTTGAGTTATAGCATGGCTCGATATAGGGACCAAAATGTGATCCTCAGTGCTCTCCATCTCTGTCTCTGTCAGGTTTGTTTTCCTCTGTGTATGGATTCATTCTGGAGATAACCTTTCCCGTAAAGCCCCTATAATGAGCAATTTGAGATTTAAATCATCCTCACAGCCACAGTTAGGAAGGCCAACTATCCTGGTGTGCCTAAGATTGAGAGGATTTGTGGGATGTGGGATAGTCAGCACTGGAACTGAGAAAATACAGGCCACTGTGAGGAACTTGGGTATTCTGTTGTCGATCCCAGTCAAAGGGGAAGCATTTTTCCCATAGACTTGGCAGAAAAGTCCCTTGGTGGACTGTCACTGGCCTGGCCTGTATCCCATGTCTATTCCTGAAGTAAGGACCATGTGGCCAGGAAGACAAGACCTCGGGCCTAGATCAGATCATATTCCAGCCCATCATGGGGTTAACTCTTCCTGAATCCTATGAAAAGGGGGTGAAGAATTTACCCAATGGAAAGGACCCTGAATATACCATGATGTGAACCACTTTACAGACGAACAGAAAGAATCTCAAGAAATAAAGTTCCTGAGAGGTAGGAAGATTTGACAAGGCAACACACAAACGAAGTAGCCGAGAGCCCGGATCTGAGCCACACTTCTTCTGGCTTTGAAGTCTGCACTTTTTGCACTGCCTATGGCTGCTTATCTGTGGTAGTAGTAAAACAAGCTTTCTGTAAGGCCGATGTAGCACTTAAACAATGAAACTATATTTACTAAAATGTGAGAAACTGTACCTCTGCTTTCCAATTCACTGAGGCAAAACACAGATAAAGGCCACTTGGGGGAAATTTCTCCTCTAGAATTAGTTTTGCCAAAATACGCATCACTCATTGTACAACTTAGGAATTCTTTTCTGCTGAAATAGGACCGGCTGATTAGACAGCTTAAGCTATTTTAAGTCGTTTTCCTCTTTGCGCAAAGTATAATTTGGTAAGTTAGGTGGAAATAAGCAGCATCCACTGAGCTCATCTGTAAACTTTTATTTCCCCTTACCTACTGAGGGAAACCAAGAAGAATTGCCATTGGACACATGGGACTCACCCTCCCATTTTCATTTCTCCTGGAAAATGATTTAGAAGCGCCTTTCTTCCCCTCTTTCTCTTTCCCCAAACTCCTCAGAGTAGCCTCTGGCCATAGCCAGTCCCTTTTGAGTGTTGAGATACTTTGGACCACAACTTATTTGAGGAGGACAAAGAAGGAAAGTTCTGTTGCTTAGACTCATGAGAAACTTGAACTGGACCCCTAGTATTCATGAAGAATGGACATCTCCAGTGTCTATTCTTGAAATGACTCTTTTAAAAAAAAATAGTATTTTATTTTATTTCTTCTTACTATTTTTTAATTTGAGCAGAGAGAGAGAGAGAGAGTGGAAAAGTGAGAAAACAAGCCAGGACTTGATCCCTGGTCAGTCATGTTGGAGTCCAGCACCTTAATCACTGTGCCACCTGCTGCCCCCCTGAAATGACTCTTTTGGCTCTTCTGGGATATGAGCACCAGCCAGAGCTGACAGTTGGTGGTATATGCACCACAGAGGCTGGCAATCCTGTAGAAATACCACATGGCCCAACTCAACAATGCTTCATCTTGCCAGAGTAAAGATGGTCAGGACTCTGAAAAAAAAAAATAGACGAGAACAAATGGAATTCATATTCTCTGTGTGTTCTAAATCCACTGCTGCTGCTTTGCCCAGTGAAGGCTTGAAAGCAGCAGCTAGAGGCAGTGACCAAAAGACAGATCAGTCCTAAAGTGGGTGAAAGGAACAAGTCATTATTCTTTGCAGTCTTCATTGAGCATAGAATAAGCCACCCTACCAGCAGCGAAGGTGAGAAGCAAATAGCTATTGCTTTGGTGCTTGTCTGTTTAAACGAGCAGAGTGTGCAGGAGAGAGGAAAAATAATCATGGCTATCAAATTAAAAATAATAGAATAACGCACTTAAAGCATTCCTCTTCAGTATTGTCTCTTGTATGGAAAGCGACCCTTTTAGTTGTTTAGGACACCGAAAAAATTATAAAGAATTTGGTGGGCAAACAGAAGATCTCAGAGGAAAGAGAAAAACGTCTATAAGCATCAACGTGATGCCAAGCACATCATGCCTATATTTCATTTATCTTTCTTGACAACCCTATGCTGTAAGCATCACTATCACAATTTTATAGGTGAGAAACTAGGCTTGGACAGGTTAAGAATTCTGCCTAAGAGGACAAAGCTAGTAAATGAGTAACTAGAATTTGAATCCAGATGGGCTGGAATGTAAAGCCCATTATCTTTCTTCTAAGCATTTAGCCTCCCAAATGCAAAGACCATTGGGGAAATTTTAAAAGAAAATACAGCTCAAGAGTCAAGGTGTTTTGTTATTCCAATGGGTCATTACTTTTCCTCCTGCTTATTTATATACCTGTCCCGGTTGATAGCTAAATAGTGCTGTATAGACAAACACAGCTGGCTCAATTGAGACCATTCTGGGAATATTTTATTGTGTTTGTTCAGTATTTTGCAATGGGTTTCTGCAGGACTAACGCAAAGGTGAGATAACACACACCACACAACAACCATGACTTGGGAGGTAAACACTTCCTCATGAACTAATGTCGCCAGGACAGACAGGGGAACCAGTATTCTTTCCAACATAATTAGCTTGGCCAGGCAGAATCGCAACTGTCAAATATGGGTTACTATCTTTTCTTTGCCAAATCAGTGAATGAGAATCCAAAATATTAATTACAGTGTTGAAACTACCCACCACATATTGCACAAGTGGCGTGAAGACTACCACGGGTATTCCTTCTGTTTGTAACATGCAGCCATGAGACATGTCAAAACAGGAGAATAAAAGCTGTCAGAGCTTAAGAGCTAATGTTAGCCCAGCCAGCTCCATGTCTGCGGTAGCGTATAATGGGTCTCATTTCAGGCAAGTAAACATAAGTCGTATTCTCATTAGAGAAAGCAGCAAAGGATAATTTGTACTTATGAAGGTAATTGAATGTGTACGTACAATTTCCTTTAGAACCTGTGCCAAAAGTATGCAAAGTCTTGGAATGGAAAGCTATTGTGGGTATTAAAATGTTGTTTTGGGGTTAGTTTATTCCATAATATTACTTAATGGGTCAGCTTCATCATTTAGCAGTAGAACCTATAAAATGACCTTGCAAATTTGCCTAGGGCTAGGATTGCCCCTTCTACAGAAAGCAAAAGCTTAGGCTTTTTTTTTTTTTTTTTTAGTTTGGATTATATGATATTAGGAGATGTGGTATGAATTTTATAAATCTTGGTTTCTTTAGAACCTAGTAAAAACATGGCCAAGTCAAGCTCCTACTAAATGTTTATTGAATGGGGGTCAGGAGATGGTGTAGCAGTTGCATTGCTATACTCCCACATGGTCAACAGTAGTTCAAGTCCCAGACCCGGTGGCTTGAAAATCACACTAGGCATGTGTGCATTCATGTCCAATATCCTGAGAGAAGAATACAGGAGAAGGGATTACAGTGTGGCCATCACTCCTGGTGGGGGGTGATTTCTCACATCCCGTTGCTTTCAGGTGAGTGCATGAACCCTAAGGCAAAAAAGAAACCTCTTTAAAAAAACGTTTATCAAATGAATGAATGAATGAGGCATTTAATCTTCGACTATTTGGTTTGAGTTTACGAATTAGCTCAATAGGTGCTGCTTATTTCTGCTTAAAATGTCAAATTAAATTTTGTGTAATTCTCGAGAGGACACTTATGAAATACAACTCTTCAATGATTTTTTATATGCAAATAAAAGATGACTGGTCTTTTAGTTAAACCTGAAGATAAAGACAAGTTAAGGATGGCACACATATACCATCCCTCCCTTCTGTATCTATGGCAGACATCTCTAATCAACACAGATTTCTCTGTGGCCTCAAGATCTTTCACAGACTGGCAATCTGGCAGTTTCTGTCAATTGGCTGGTTGGCCCAAAAGAGGAACCTATTTATTCACCCTCCTTCAGCTACGATTTCTTTTTGGGATAGATAAATTAGAGATTATCTAAGTCCACATCATAAAATCAATTGGCGAATTGAGATTTCCTAAACAAAATGTAATTCTACTGGCAATATAGTTTTATCACAGGTTTGTAGAGTTCCTATTTCTTCTATATGAACAAAGTGGGGTTAGAAGCACTCTTTATCCTGCAGTCTGCTTATCATGTCCTGCATACAAAGTGTACTTATCGCAGCTGCTGGGTGTGTGGGGCATTCCCTGTGATATGATAAATAAAGTATACTATAATGATTCAAATCCTACTGTTTCCAAATGTGCAGTCTGCTTTAATTCAACTGGCAGATGATGAATAATACAAAGGTAATTTTAGAATTTTAGAACTAGAGGGTGCCTTAAAGATGACCTGTTTGGGACGAGCAGTTGGCGTAATGGCTATGTCGCTGGACTTCCATGTAGTCGACCGCGGTTCAAGTCCCACACCCGGTGGCTTAAACTCACGCCAGGCACATGTGCGTGCGTGTCCAAGATCCCGAGAGGAGAATGGAAGAGAAGGGATTGCGGCATGGCCATCCCCCCTGGGGGGGGGGTGATTTCTCGCTTTCTGTCTCTCTGTCTCTGTCTTTCTGGCGAGCGCACGTGCCCTATAGCAAAAACCTCTCCAAAAAAGAAAAATAAAAGAAAGAAAGAAACTGGATTCCATATGGTGGCCACAGTTCAGATCTCTAGCCTAGTCAGCCCAGAACACTCCAGGCATGCAAACAAATGTCCAAGATTTGATGGGTTGGAGGTCTGGAGGCACTGAGGAAGGTGCTCATCTCTTTTTCTCTTTCTCACTCACGTACATGTGCACATGCTTTACCATGAAATATATATATATATTAAAGTTAAAAAAAAATCCTTACAAATGCCCACAGTACAATGTGACTTTCAGAATTTGACCTAATTTATTCAAACTACCTAGCACAGACTGAGAGGCTCCATGATTTTCATAGTAGCTCTGGTCGATTGCAAATATTAACCTGATTCATCACCCTGTCCTATATTCTTACCTGTTATCTTTGTTACATTCTCTCACTCTGGCTTTGGGCTCCATTCTGTGATTTGTTTTGGCAGTGGAATTTTTGTGGGTAGGATACAAAGAAAAGCATGAGATGGTTTTGGACTATTGGTCTTGCTCTCACTCTGCCATCACCATGGAAATACAAGAGACAGGTAATTAAAGGTTAGGTTCAATGTGGAATCTTCTCAATAACTTCTAAAATTCTGTTTCACTAAAATTCATTGGTCTAGAACAGTATACCACAACAGAGTTTAAAAAGGGGCTTTGCCAATCTTTCAAATATATCTCTCAAAAAAAACTAGTTGAATGGAGGTGCATGACATAATGTAATGTTATTTGTTGAAGACGATGGATATGGTAATAACCTTTATTACCACGCATTACATGGATACTTTGAAAAGCCCGCAAAGATGTACAAAAATTAAATGTAAATAAGAAATCATAAAAAAAAAATTTAAAGGGCAAATAACAAAACCCATCAGAATAACGAACAACTTGAATAAATCTTTTACTCAGTATTACTTTTGTAATATCATGTATTGATCATTTGGAAAATATCAATTTACTGAGTTATTCACAAGTGCCAAATATTGTATATTTAATTAAAATACAAAATAAAAACCCATATATATTAATACAAGTTGAGTATCTCTTGTTCAAACTGCTCAGGACCAGATGTGTTTCAGATTTTTGTGATTTTTTTTTTAATTTTGGAATATTTACATACATAAATTGAGATTTTTGGGGATGACAACCCAGATCTAAACACTCAGTTTATTTATGTTTCATACATGCCTTGTACACGTACACATAGTCTGACAGTAATTTTATACGATATTTTTGTATTGCAGTATTTTGACTATGACCTGTCACATGAGGTCGTATTTGAAATTTTCCAGTATGATGTCATGTCAGTGCTCAAAAAGCTTCAGATTTTGGAGCACTTCAGATTTCAGTTTTTCTGGTAATGCTCAACCTGAATTACCACCAATCTCATTATAAAAAATTCATAGTACCAAGTTTATGGTGTCAAACTGACAGTGGTGCTTACAAAGATTTTCAATATTCCAATTTTTACTTGAAAGCTCAACTTTCATCACTGGCAACAAATACTGTCAGTTGTTTTCTTTGTAGTAAGTTTCACTTACTACTTTTTAAGAAAATATCTGACAACCATCTAATTCTAAATAACTATAGGATATTTGTTTGTGGTTTTTTTCCAACAAAGAGCATGATCCATGAAAAAAAAAAAAAAAAGTCAGTTTAGCTTGTAACTCAAAATGCCCAGTGGTTTTCATCAGGTCAACTAGAGTACTTCAAAATGCAGCAAAAATATTTCAAGCATACTTCCAATATTGTCACATAAAATACTGAAAGTTAGTATTTAATACAGTTAATAATAATTTGCTTCATTAAGTATATTCTTAAGTGAAAATGGTATACATATATATGTATTTTTCGTTTTTATTATCATTAATTGTTTGCTTCATTTTTTGGTTTATTATCATTAAATGTAAGGCAATGAAAAATACAATTACTGGCACAGTTTGGTGCCATTGCCATGACTTGCTAAGGCCCAGCAGTGTGACCTATTATTGCTTTTGCACCAGACATGCGATTGTTAAAATCCATTGTCACAGGATTGTATCACAACACTCATAAAAGTCTTTTAAGGGGCCAGCAGGTGACATGGTGGTTAAGGCTACTGGACTCTCACATGGTTGGCCATGGTTCGAGTCCTGGACCCAGTGACTTTAATATCTTGTGGATGCATGCCTAAAATCTCGGAAGGAGAATGGAGGAAAAGGGATTGGAGAGGGTGATTTCTCACTTTCCTTCTGTCTCTCTCTGTCTCTCTTCAATAGTGCATTCACCCTATGGCAAAAAAAAAAAAAAAAAAAAGCCTTTCAGTATATAGGGCTATAGCACCTCTTGTTTTTGTTGCTGAACACTTACACAAAAGATTTTAACTTGGCGCTGACAGCAGAAGCAAGCAAAACAGCAAGCCCAGTTCATGGATAGATTCAGCCACTTTTAAGATGCAAGTACAATTTGGCAGATGACATATTAACACGATCTTTATGTTTGCAGCCACATTCTTAAATTGATATGTTACTGCATCGTTGGAAAATGACACAGCCATTCTACTTTTTCCTGGCTTTTCATGCAGCAGGCTTCCAGCAACGTTGACTGCATCAGATTTATTAGCTTGTCAGTAGTTGTGTGAGCTTCTCCAGCTGCCACAACCCTCCCTCCCTAGGTAAGATGTCTCAGTAGCTGGTGTATTTCTGGTTTGAAAATATGTAACAATTGTTGACTTTTAAAGAGCTCATCACATCTATGGTTGGAATATTCAATTCCTTTTCCTTTAAACTTTTTTTTTTGAGAGGTTTTTGCTATAGGGCATATGTGCTCACCAGAGAGACAGACAGACAGAAAGACAAAAAGTGAGAAATCACCCCCCTGGAGGGAGGGCCGATCTCAAAGTGATATCTCATCTAGTATCATTTCTTGAAAATGCTCTGATGTACAAACCACAATAAGGTAAATCATTCCTATCTATAAAGTAAAGATGGCTCTCATCCTATTTTTTCTTCTTATTACAGCTTTGCCCAGATTTTGAGTCCTCCTTTCCATTAGACAGAATGATTTGATGTAACAGTTCAAAACAGTCCGTGCTACCAGGGGTTCAGAAAGCACATCTTCTAATCTCCCTTTATAAAGCCATTGACCAAACCTGAAATTAAGACAAACATGAAAACATTTTCTTTCATTTAAAAATATTGTTAAACTCTAAAATAATTTAGACAAAAATGTAGGAATTTGGGGTAAATGTAATATCGTTGCAAAGTAATATGACTTTTAGCTATATTGTCATGTATTTACAAAACAAATTTGGAAGTGTCTAAATAATTTGTTGACTGCCGGTGAGGCTAATATAGCCATGGACAGCACAATAGAAATAATGAAAACTTAATTTATCTCTCAAAAGACATATACCTTAAACCTGTTGTCTTGGAAAAGAGTAGAAAGCACCAAAATATTGAAGAAGCTATCCCAGGAGCCAGCAGATGCTGTAATGGCTACATTGCTGGACTCCCACGTAGTCAATTGCAGTACAAGTCCTGGACCCAGTGGCTTAAACTCATGCTGGGCACGTGTGCGTGCATGCCCAAGATCCCAAGAGGAGAATGGAGGAGAAGGGATCGCAGAATGGAGGAGAAGGGATCGCAGAATGGACATCCTCCCAGCGGGGGGGCGGGGGGTCATTTCTTGTTTTCTGTATCTCTGTCTCTTTATGGCAAGTGCATGCGCCCTATAGCAAAAAAGAAAAAAACCAAAACCAAAACCAAAACAAAACAAAACACAACTCTCCAAAAAATAAAGAAGCTATTCCATCAGCTGTCAGAGTGAGAATGTCCTCACTGGTCATAGTTTGGAAAACTACTACACAGTGAGAGGGTGAATTTCAAATGCAAATATGTTTTACTATTACTACTGTATTTTTTTAAAATTATTCACTTAATGCTTATCATCATTATTATTATTTAATTTGCTACAGAACATATGCACTCACGAGAGAGAGAGAGAGAGAGAGAGAGAGTGAGAAACAAGCCACCAGGTCCAGCACTTCAACCCGTATCTGCCATGTGGGAATCCAGCGCCCCAACCACCATGCCACCTGCTGGCCCACTAGTGTACATTATATATACCAGTATAGTAGGTGCTTAAAAGTGAACACTCTATAAACAAACTTCTCTCTCTTTTCTTACTGAGGTAAAATCATATAATAATACATTTACCATATTAAGGTATTTACAATGCTGTGCAAGTTTCACCTCTCTCTAGCTTCAAAACATTTTCAACACTCCTGTTGAAATGAAACCCTCTTCCCATCAAGAAGTCACTTTCCATTCTCTCCTCCTCTCAGCCCCTGACAACCATTCAACTGCTTTCTGTCTCTATGAATGTATTTATGCTGGCTATTTCACATCAGTGGAATTATATCAATACCTGACTGGCTTTTGCATCTGGCTTCTTTCACATGGCATGTTTCGGGTTTACATATATTGCAGCATGTATCGGGTCTACACGTCTTCTTATGACTGAAGAATGTTTCGTCATATGATGTCTTACACTGTGTTTGTCAATTCATCAGTTGATGAACACGGAGCTGTTTTCACCTTTTGGCTATCATCTATAGTGCTGTTAGGAACATTCATATCCAAGAATTTGTTTGAATGTGTTTTTTGAATACTTTTCTGTACATACTTAGCAGTGGAATTGCTGGGTCATACCTAAGTAATCCTATGCTTTACTTTTGAGGTAACCGTTTTCCATAGTGGTTGGACCATTTTATTGTACATTCCAATCACCAAAGTGAGAGGGCTCCAATTACTAAAACTGTCTGGTTTTGAATCTTGGTTCTGTTACTTGGGGCTAGCTGTGCAGCCTTGGGTGAGTTACTCTCAGTGCCCAATTTCCATTATATATAAAAAAAGAATAGAATAATACCTACCTCATATGAATTTTTGAAGGTTAAATGTATTAGCATGTGTAAAACATTTTAATAGTGCCTGGCCCATAGGAAGTGCTGCTAGCTATTTTAGTTACTTACTTCTGTTAGAGCACCCATACATTTCTACTTGAAAATCTAAAGGCTGTTTGTCATGTTCAGTTTTTAATATCTGCTTCTTAGCATACCAGCTGGCAGACAGAATATAGTCAACAAGTGTATGGAGAATTAAGTAGACAATAAAAGCTAAGGAACTTCTCAAACATAAGTAGGTAGAAGGCCACGCTATATTCAATATTTAAATATATAATGATTGTCTAAACCATATGGTACTCAACATAAAAATAGACACATAGCTCAATGTAATAAGTAACTAGTCCATAATAGACCCATATATAAGAGTTTATTATTTGATGGACACATAATAACTTATAGAGAAAAATGGTTTATAAAAAACATATAGCCAGACCAGCAGTTAGCATAATGGTTATGTCGCTGGACCCCTACATAGTCGACTGCGGTTCAAGTCCCGGACCCGGTGGCTTAAACTCACACCGGGCGCATGTGAGTACGTGCCCAAGATCCCGAGAGGAGAATGGAGGAGAAGGGATTGCGGCATGGCCATCCCCCCAGGGGGGGAAGTGATTTCCCGCTTTCTGTCTCTCTGTCTTTCTCTGTCTTTCTGGCGAGTGCATGCACTCTATAGCAAAAACCTCTCCAAAAAAAAAAAAAAAACATATAGCAGAATTGTTGATAAATGATAAAATGATAAAGAGGATACATACTTGACACCAAACATCAAAGTAAATCCCGATTAATGTAAATTTTTATATAAAAATTAGATTATGAAAAATTATTTACACTTATTCATAGATTTTTAACCTGAAAACCTCAGTGATGATGTTGGTACACCGAAATGGGGATTTTCATTTTATTTTTTATTTATTTATTTTGCAAGTTTTTGCCATAAGGCACATACCTTTGCCAGAGAGAGGGAAAAGGAGAAATCATCCCCCCCCCGCCCCGGGGGATGGCCACACTACAGGCTCTTCTCCTCCATTCTCCTCTTGGGATTTTGGGCACACACACACACATGTACCTCATGTGATTATTAAGCTGTTGGATCCAGGACTTGAACTGTGGTGGACCATGTGGGAATCCAGCACCTTAACCACCATGCCACCTGCTGACCCAAAATAGGGGCTTTTAATCATCACTGATGGCTGTGTTTTGCAAATTGTTACAAATTTCTGGAAGCTACAGAAGTGTTAAGTTGATTCATGTAGTATAATCCTTTTTCTACCTAATTTCTTCCATAAGTGTAATGCCTCTGAGATTCATCATGCTATTGTGTGTGTCAGTAGTCCTTTCTTTAAATTGCCTTTTAATTCTTTTCATTTACCAGAATATAGTCAACAAGTGTATGGAGAATTAAGTAGACAATAAAAGCTAAGGAACTTCTCAAACATAAGTAGGTAGAAGGCCACGCTATATTCAATATTTAAATATATAATGATTGTCTAAACCATATGGTACTCAACATAAAAATAGACACATAGCTCAATGTAATAAGTAACTAGTCCATAATAGACCCATATATAAGAGTTTATTATTTGATGGACACATAATAACTTATAGAGAAAAATGGTTTATAAAAAACATATAGCCAGACCAGCAGTTAGCATAATGGTTATGTCGCTGGACCCCTACATAGTCGACTGCGGTTCAAGTCCCGGACCCGGTGGCTTAAACTCACACCGGGCGCATGTGAGTACGTGCCCAAGATCCCGAGAGGAGAATGGAGGAGAAGGGATTGCGGCATGGCCATCCCCCCAGGGGGGGAAGTGATTTCCCGCTTTCTGTCTCTCTGTCTTTCTCTGTCTTTCTGGCGAGTGCATGCACTCTATAGCAAAAACCTCTCCAAAAAAAAAAAAAAAACATATAGCAGAATTGTTGATAAATGATAAAATGATAAAGAGGATACATACTTGACACCAAACATCAAAGTAAATCCCGATTAATGTAAATTTTTATATAAAAATTAGATTATGAAAAATTATTTACACTTATTCATAGATTTTTAACCTGAAAACCTCAGTGATGATGTTGGTACACCGAAATGGGGATTTTCATTTTATTTTTTATTTATTTATTTTGCAAGTTTTTGCCATAAGGCACATACCTTTGCCAGAGAGAGGGAAAAGGAGAAATCATCCCCCCCCCGCCCCGGGGGATGGCCACACTACAGGCTCTTCTCCTCCATTCTCCTCTTGGGATTTTGGGCACACACACACACATGTACCTCATGTGATTATTAAGCTGTTGGATCCAGGACTTGAACTGTGGTGGACCATGTGGGAATCCAGCACCTTAACCACCATGCCACCTGCTGACCCAAAATAGGGGCTTTTAATCATCACTGATGGCTGTGTTTTGCAAATTGTTACAAATTTCTGGAAGCTACAGAAGTGTTAAGTTGATTCATGTAGTATAATCCTTTTTCTACCTAATTTCTTCCATAAGTGTAATGCCTCTGAGATTCATCATGCTATTGTGTGTGTCAGTAGTCCTTTCTTTAAATTGCCTTTTAATTCTTTTCATTTACTTAATAGCAATTTTGGGCCTTATATGAATAGGGCATAAATTGTTGTTTGTGTTGGACATTTGGGTTGGCGGTCATTTAGGTTTTCAGATGGAGGTTGTTACAGATAAAACTGTTATGACCATTCTTGAACAGACCTTTGGATGGACATGTTTCATTTCTTTTGAACAAATATATCTGAAATTGCTAGATTATATGGTAAAAATATACACTGCATCTTATAATAAAATGCCAAACTGTCTCCCCAAATGGCTGAATAACTTGCATT
>NW_006160205.1:812753-837306 GCF_000334495.1 Tupaia belangeri chinensis
TTCCTGCCAGCAAGGTATGAGTTGTAATTGCTCCATGTTCACATCCTCACTAACACTTTGTAATGCAGGTCTCTTCATTTCAGGCAGTTGAGTAGTTTGGGAATTTCCGTTTTTAAAAAGTTTCTTTTATAAGAGTGGGTGAAGAGAGGGAGAGAGAAAGAGAAAGAAGCACTCTCAAGAGGGTCAAAAAATGATAATTGTAATTCTTTCTACTTTTTTAGCTAGAATTCTTCTCTAAACAACTACTTTCACTATTGATGAAGGCTATTTGGTTATCCTGAAATAGAACTTATACAGGAAGCAGGATAAATCCTTAATTCTTTCCTACAAATGTCAATTTTTGGAAAAAGGAATTGGTACCCTAGTTAATTACATTACTTTTTTTGAAGTGTTTTCTATTGAAATGGGAAAATGCTTAAACTATAATATAAGGTGAGTGAAGAAGAACAAAGCTCTAAGATCATTAGTTATTTCTGATTTGTGAAATTATGGTAGGTCTTATTAAAACTATACTGTATTTTCCAATTTTTAAAAGAATTACTTTATTTAATTAATTTATTTATCTTTTAATTTGATGAGAGAGGAAGAGAGGAGAGAGAGAGAGAAAAGAGGGGGAAAGTGAGAAAGCAAGCTGCCAGGTCCAGGACTCAAACCATGGTCAGCCATGTGGGAGTACAGCATCCTTAACCACCACGCCTCCTGTTGAACCTGTATTTTCCAATTTCCTAGCACAAGGATGCAGTATTTACAAAATTGGTTCCAAAGAATTATAATAAATTTGCTGATCAAATCAATGGGTAAGTAGATTGATTCTTTTCAAGTGTTTGCATTTAATAATTATTTTTAGGTGTCTATAGTGCATATTGTAAAGGACATAGGAGACCAGAGATAAAGAAAAGGCAGAGTTTCAATGAAACCAACTCTTGAGTGTCTCAGATTAAATACATTTTATTTCTTTAGGTCCTAAAACCTTTATAAAGAAGTGAAACAGAACACAGAGATAAATAAAAGTACTGACCAGAAATAAATGTTAGGGGTTGCTACCATAAAATCCTAAAATAAAGCTTAAAAGAAAAATGAAAAATGCAGCAGGCAAAATGTGTAACACTCCTCTTTATACTTGTGGATAAATAATATTTTTTTTATAGAGAAAGATTTTTGCTACAGGGCGCATGTGCTCACCAGAGAGACAGAAAACAAGAAATCACCCCCAGGAGGGATGGTCATGCTGCAGTCCCTTGTCCTCCATTCTCCTCTCAGGATTTTGCACATCACATGCACATACACACTAGGTTGTGAGATTTTTGGTTGTTTGGGGTTTTTTTTTGAGAGTTTTTTGCTACAGAGTGTATGCACTCACCAGAAAGACGGAGAGACAGAAAGTGAGAAATCACTTCCCAAGGTGGATGGGCCACGCCGCAACCCCTTCTCCATTCTCTTTTCAGGATCTTGGGCACGCGCATACGCATGCTCCGCGTGAGTTTAAGCCACCGGGTCTGGACTTGAACCGCGGTCGACTACATGGGAGTCCAGCAACATAGCCATTACACCAACTGCTGCTCCCTGAGTTTTAAACCTCTGGGTCCAGAACTAGAACCAGTCAACCATGTGGGAGTCCAGCAATGTAACCATTATGGCATCTGCTGGTCCCAATATATAATAATATTTAGAGATATCATATCAACTATGACCTAAGCTTCATAACTCATGCTGATATTCAAATTCTTGGGACATACCAAAATAATATCATTTACTGGTGTGCACCTCTAAGAGTTCAAGTTTTTGCACCAAAACGAAGGCCATTTAATAGAAAAACAACTCAGTAAGAAAGTTTTGTATAAAAACAAGACTGATTAGAAAATATGGTCTCCTTTGATTCAGGCACCCAGGTCTTCCCTGGAGCCTCAGCTTATTTATGGAAGTTGAACTCCAGCATTTTCATCTTAAGCATTTGATTGTCAGAATTTCAGCTGGCATACAGAAACATCTGAACTCACTTTTTTTTTTCCTGGCAGGCTATTTGTTCTTCTTTAGTACAGCTTTCATTTCCCTTTAGAGTCATTCCCTTTGGCTGTTTCAGCACTATTAGACTACAAACTGCCTCAAAACATAAAATGATATTTATTGAGATTGACAGTCTAGGGGAGCCAGGCTTTCACGCTGATTTACTGGGTCAAGGATCTCCCCCAAGACTGTCACCCCTTACAATTAAATGGTCAGAGAGATTGCATGCTACTTACTAGTGGGGTGACCCCAGAAGTAAGGTCCATGAAAGGGTTTCTCAAATTAGAGAGAGAAAGATTATTTCTGCTTAGCTCTTATGTGCTAGACCCTTTCTGCGCTATTGTGGATGTTCATGGTGTGTGTGTGTGTGTGTGTGTGTGTGTGTGTGTGTGTGTTTCTTTTGGCACCAAAAGCACCCATTTTTTCCTTTGGAGAATTGATATTCCATATCTGCAGCCATAAGGTTGGATACATTGACTTCTCCCTTAGTTCCAGTTTGAGTTCTGATTGCCTTCATGTAAATGTGCCCCTGCCTCCAGTGATTGATCTGAGAATGACATATGAATTAAACAAATGGATCTTGATACTAGAAAAAGAAGTCACCTCCTTCTTTCATGGGAGCTACCGAAAAAATCATTTCCCTTTAGCAGGAGGGTGTGCTATGAGCCTGGGTGACTTGGAAATTCTGCAGCTGTTGTTGAGTGATGAAGTAAGTTATTCTGGAAAATAAGGGGGGCTGAGACAGAAATAGAACCCTCAAGACTCCACAGACTCTGGATTGAACAGTAGCTGGAGTCAAAAGTCCTCTCGCGTGTCCCTTACTCTTAAATTAAATGGGGTTGGGTTTCCTGTTGTTCGTAACACAAGGATTCATAACTGATACACTGCTTGTAATTTCTCATATTTCCCTCATCATAAACTAGGGTATAAATATGATTGTACCCATTTCACAGTTGAAGGTACCTGTTCTCAGAGACAGAATCCCAGCAACGGTGTAGCTGGGAGGTAAACTTAAGATCTGTTTACATACAAAAGGTATGGAAAAGTTACTGAAAAAAAATACATATTATGAAAAAACGATTCATGGATTTGGGCTTTTTTTTTTCCACTAAAATAAGCTTGTGATTTAAATACATGCTTTAGAAAACTTTCTGAAGTTCCTCATGTTGTCAACCACTATGCCAGCGTTTTTCTAAGTATGGTCCAGGAAACTGAAGAATCCCTAGCACCATTTCCATAGATATGAAAAGTCAAAACCATTTTAAGCATAATGAAAAGACATTATTTGTCTTTTCTAACCTCATTCCGTATTGCTAAGACATTATTTGTCTTTTCTAACCTCATTCTCTTTTGAAGTATAGTGAAATTTTTGGAGGCTTTATAAATTATGATAATATAATTTCTCTGATCGCTAACGGAAGATGAGTTAGTGATTTCTAGAACTTTCTTTTTTTAGTGCTATTTATTTATTTTATGAGAGAGTGAAAGAGAGAGAGAGAGAGAGAAAGCACTTCCAACATGGTCTTACACTGCAGTTTCCCTTCCCAGTCTTCCTAGCCATCCAGGACTGTAGGCACTCACTCATATGCCCAGGATGCACAGATCAACTTGGAAACTGAACCCTGATCTTCTACGTGGCTTCCAACTTTGCAAAATGTTACACTTCACTGCTCTACTGCAGATAAGCCTCTAGGATTTTTCTAAAGCAAGCTCTTTGGAATTCTCCGTATTTAGAGGGGTCCTGGGAATAAACAGTATGAGAACTACGACTTGAAGCTATACTCTATGATTTAAAACCTTCTCAGTATTAGCAGTGACATTTTCTATCTAGTATACATAGCTTTTATAAATAATTTACATAAATCATGTATCAATTCATAATATCTCATGAAAAGTAGAACAAGTATTCCATTTTTTAGAGAGCTTTTATGATTTTCCTAAGTTCCAGAGTTTGTGAATTTTGAAGAAGAGAGTCTCTTGCTATAGGCCACATGCACTCACTAGAAAGACAGAGACAGAGAGACAGAACGTGAGAATCACCCCCCAGGGAGATGGCTGTGCCGCAATCTCTTCTCCTCCATTCTCCTCTCGGGATCTTGGGCACGCACACACACAGGCTCGACTTGAATTTAAGCCACTGGGTCTGGGACTCGAACCATGACTGACTGCGTGGGAGTCCAGCAACATAGCCATTATGCCATCTGCTGGTCCCTAAGAGAGTCCCTTTTCTGAACTTCCCTGCAAACTGTAAATTGTAAACTAATCTCATGCCTAAAATAGGCATGACCCAAGATCAGAGCTTCAGAACCTAGACCTTCTCTTGTTTCTCATGTGCTGTGTTCTTCCACATCAGGCCTCCGTCTATGCTGTGTTTTCAATGTAAATGGCTCTTCCTCTAACTCTCCACCTGCCAGATTTCATCTCATCCTCTAGACTTCCACTTTAATGCCACTTTTTCAGAGTCCCTCCTGACCTACTCATCTGAAATGTAACTCCTACTCATCCCTTTCATCATCTCCCTTACTACTGCTTCATGGTATTTACCACCCTCTGTATATTTACTTGGGCTCACTGACCTGCCCATTGGACTGTAGACTCCTCAGGTGATCACCACATCCATTTTTTTCTTCTTTATCCTCCTAGCAATGCCAGCATTTCCCTTCGCATGTTGTGGATGCTCGGTACATATTTTGTGAGTGAATAAATAAGTGAATGAATGAACTAACTTTTCTCCAGAGAGGACAAAACCCCACCCAAGGTCCTATAAGAAGAGATGATTTTTTTTTCAAAGTTGATTTATTTATTTCCTCCATGTGCAAAAGAGAGATATAGCCAGACAGACAGAGAGACAGCACCCTCAACT
This sequence comes from Tupaia belangeri chinensis, assembly GCF_000334495.1. Classification (NCBI taxonomy): domain Eukaryota; kingdom Metazoa; phylum Chordata; class Mammalia; order Scandentia; family Tupaiidae; genus Tupaia; species Tupaia belangeri. The sequence continues at coordinate 817,621 of NW_006160205.1, forward strand.
GGGTCTTTATGCTGCAGTCCACCCTTAGCTTCATCTAGACCCATATCATGGGCTCCTGTGTTCCCAGAGTACTCAGGGAGGTTTCTGGATGCTTCTCACATGGATCATCCTTGCAAAGTGTCACATTTTACTACTGCACCGAGTGGACACTGAAGCAATACTATGGGAAGATGAACATAACTGTAGGGTTCATACTGTAAGTTCCATTTATAAAGCATTCAGAAATAAAAAGGCTAATACTTGGAGAAAGTGTTACTCATTGCATCTTGGAGAGAGGCAGGAGGAGCCTTCTGGGTGGCTAAAAATGCCCTTGTCTTTATCATATAGTGCTTATAAGCATAGACATATGTAAATATTAGAATGTGTGTGTATTGTTGTATGTATGCTATACCTCAATTAAAAAGAAAAAAGAAAAAAAGAAACCTTCTCTGGTTAAATTGTCAAAGGATTTGACCAAAACAAGGTATGCAAAATTAAAGCCTTCACTTGTAATAGCACCAGGAAGAAAATTGTGTCATCAAACTTCCAGTTAAAAATCATATCATCAAAAATATCAAAACAAAACCAAAACAAAACAGCACAGACAAATAAAAAACATATCATCAGTTGCATCTCTGGCATGAGAATTCAGTAAAATGCATCACATAATTTAGATAGTCACACTTTGGGAAACACTACATATATATCTTTAGCAACATTATAGAGTCAAACCAATATATAATGACCAAAAAAGAACTCTGAGTGAGATAAATAATTTGATGTCCACTCTTGGAATCATTTTTTCTTCTTTGTCAAAGAGCAGGAGCAGATGTCATAACTTTGAGCTGGCATTGTTTCCTAAAGAAAGAAAGAAACAATGCCATTCACTGGCAATCTCATTGTTTCCAAACCAGGGCCTGCCTTTGATAGACAAGTGGCTCATAAGTTGATCTTTTTACATGGAAATTAGGTTGCACTTAATTTTTCTCAGGACCAAAGTTCTATATAGAAAACAGGCCATTGTATCATGACAATAAATTATTATTATTTATGCACATGGAAGATGAGAGAGTGATTTGCTTTCATAAATTACCTTTTCTTCATGATTCATTGAATTCCTTCTGACCCATGAATAATGAATCCTCTAATCTCCTACAAAGAATTGGAGAAATGAAGACAAAGTGAGGGTAGGAGGAGTTTGAAGACAAATTATTGAATTAAGAATTTACATTTTTACATAGCAGGTTTATGAAGAATGTTCCATGGCAGTCTACACTAAATCAATGCTGCATAATTTAAAAAATAGCAGCCTGGTGCCTCTTTATTCCCATTGACAAGTGTAAATGCTATTATTTAACAATGCCACTGAATACTTTTTTGAGACTGCCTGTTAGGTAAAAAAGAGCCTCCCTTACAAAACTCACATGTAATAGCATGTGCAAATATACACAATCCCAGGAAGGGCCCATTTTTATCTGAACCAGGCTCTTTTTATTCCTCCTAACCTTAAGTATTTAAGAATGGTGTTTCCATTAAAAATCATGAACAGTTCAAACAAAATTGAACTGTAATCTGAAACACGACATTCAACAATAGAAAAATGTGTTCTGTGATTAAGAATAGTCTATGAGTTTATTATATGATTTCATGGGGAGAGGAAAAATATTGACCATTTTTCTTAAAATATGTACTTGTAAATTTATTAAAATGTGAGGTACTACAATCAGCCTTTGTCTCCTCTAAAGAATCAGAACTGTGGAAGAATAACACTATTATAAAAGAATCTTATTGTATTTATGGTATCAATAAATTCTCATCGCATCATGATCATTTCTAATTTATGGGAGAGCTGCAGTGTAATAAATTTTTTAAAAATAGAGTTTCTTTCAGTTTAAAAGCATTATTAGAAACTGAGTTTTAGTTTTTCTCCAAGGAAAAGAAAATAATAGATGCAGTGAGGCTGAGACCTTTGTTTAATTAGACAGATTATTTTTCTGCTTTCATACAGTAAGAGCTCCTTTTTTTCAGACTCACTAACTTGACATTCATCATCATTTAAGTAAGGGCTTAAAGTTTTCCCTTGTGGCTTCTAATTTAGAATATAATCTGATTAGAAGCTCTTAATTCACCCTCTCATTAAAATACACATGAAGACATGACACTATAAAAAAATCAGAGTAGCAGCCCAAACTAGAGCTGATGGTCAAGCTAGAGGCAATATATCACATTCATTTCCAATTATTGTAATTTTTTAATAGAGAGTGAAAGAGCCTTTATCTGTCAGGCCCCTGGACTATTTAATAGGGAGTGAAAGAGCCTTTATCTGTCAGGCCCCTGTAAAATACCAGGTGAGACTTAGTAGTAAACTACATGTGGTTGCAACTCTACAAGAGTTTCTTTTTTTTTTTTTGGAGAGGTTTTGCTATAGGGCGCGTGCGCTCGCCAGACAGACAGAGAGAGACATAGAGACAGAAAGTGAGAAATCATCCCCCAGAGGGGATGGTCACGCCGCAATCCCTTCTCCTCTATCTCCTCTCAGGATCTTGGGCACGCACGCACATGCACCCGGCGTGAGTTTTAAGCCACCAGGTCCGGGACCTGAACCGCAGTCGACTACATGGGAGTCCAGCGACATAGCCATTACGCTAACTGCTGGTTCCCGAGTATTTCTTTTTTAAAAGCAGTCATACTGATGATGCTCAGTCCTTTGCTGTCCCGGCAAATTCTCTCTCTTGTTCTCTCTCTCTCTCTCTCTTAATATATCTAATAAGAGGCCAAAGCTTTCAGAAATCAAATGGACAGAAGAGTGTAATGACATGAGTAGATACAGAAAATACGCCTGATACTAGCTGGGAATTATAGTCATTCATTTATTTTATGAAATACTAGGTAGAGGTAATAAGAACTGTATCAGGCCAAAAGAACTGCACCTGATGAGCCTATGCAAGGCCTTGGTAATACAGGTAAATACTATCCACTTTAATTTGTTTTCTAAGGTTATATTTTAGTGTTTTTTTTTTTGAGGCTGCTTTGCATATAAAAACACTGTGCTTTAAGACACTCTTTGCATATGCAACCGAGCAAACATTAATATATATGCTGACAGCATATGCAACTAAGAAGACAAAGTATGGGTTCACTGACAGTCCTTACACTCTGTTGATTAACAAGAGAACAGATAGATCGTTATTCTTCTAGATGAATTAACTGCAAACAAAACAAAACAGGAATCTTAGAAGAAATACAGCAGAAAAGAAAAGGGAATGAAACATTACCCTAAAGATTCAGAAGAACTAACTTCCAAAAGTGATAACAAAAATGAGGGAAAAAATTGGAAAACTGTTTAGGGTCATGAAACTAAATGCAAGAAGATAAGAACTCTATGTGACCAAAGAAGGTGGTCATAAGGAAATAAAATGAAAATAAAATGGAATTAAATGAAAAAAAAAAAAGATTGATGCCCTCATGAGAGATAATAGAAAAATCAATATTGCAAATACAGAATTAAAAATCTTCATACACGATTTTAAAAATGAGACAAATAGTCACTGTTGAAAATTAGTCATTGGTGTTGAAGATGAAGTTGAGGTACTCTTCCAGTCTCAGAAGTAAAGGCCAAAGACATTAAGTCAATCCAACGGATCTGGAAAGATTATACCTAATCATGCAGAGGCTCTCCTAAGGAACAAGCCAGAACATTTGAACTGAAAAAGATAATAGAGTAGACCTTCTGTGGCTGAAACAAAGCGGACTATATGAAACAAGTCACAGCTATGAAATGAATCATGCACATTCAAGGTAATCAGTAAAAAGCTTAGCATATCCTGGAAGATTTTTGAGTTGTAAGAATATATAAATTCTAAAAATGCCTAAGGAAAAGGGCCAGGGGATTGTGGCAAAGTAGCAAAAACTGAATTCAGCATCAAACTTCTCTCCAGCAGGAAAGTAGTAAATATTGATGTCTCAACGTCTATGGGGAAAGTTGCAATAAAAAATTGGCAAAGGAGTACTGTACATATTTATTAATCATTCCTTCAAGTTGTCTTTTAACCCTAGAAGTATATAGGTGAAATACTATTTCACAGAACTGTTCAACCTTCCCTTGAGAGAAGAAACTGAAAGGGGTAGAGCAGATGGCTTTTGACTTCTTGACAAGAATGATCATTATTTTCCTAACAATTCCAGTTGCTTGTTTGGTGTGAGTAGGTAAAGATGCTTCTCACTTTTGTGTTATATAAGCCATGGAGCATGGTTTCTGGCACTTGGAGAGTTAGACCAGTTTTAACTTCAGTAGTGGCACAAACACCAGACTAATGAAATTGATCAGGAGCTCTAATTTTGACTGTGCTTCAGGTTACACAGTTCCATGGGTTTCTGAATCTAGTTCCAGCACCTGATTCTGCACTACTAATCTAATGAGCTGCCTATCCCTCCAGTGAATTTCTTCTTTGCCTAACAAAACTAGTTCTGCTGGGACCAGCAGTTAGCGTAATGGCTATGTCGCTGGACTCCACATAGTCGACTGTGGTTCGAGTCCTGGACCCGGTGGCTTAAACTCACGCCAGGCGCATGTGCGTGTGTGCCCAAGATCCCGAGAGAAGAATGGAGGAGAAGGGATTGCAGTGTGGCCATCCTCCTTGGGGGGTGATTTCTCGCTTTCTGTCTCTCTGTCTCTGTCTGTCTGGCGAGTGCACACGCCCTATAGCAAAAATCTCTCAAAAAAAAAAAAAAAAAAAAGACTAATTCTGCTTACTTTTCCTTGCAGCCAAGAGCAATGGTAGATGTTTATCTTCATCAAGATAATGGCAGACTCTATGCTGCAGTCTAATGTTAAACCAACCTTGCCTTCCTGGGGTAAATCCCATATGATCTTGACATATAATTATTTTCACATGTTGCTGATTCTACTATGTTATCTACCCTCTTAGCAATTTTCAAGTGTATAATACATTATTAACTATCATCACCAGGTTATACAATAGATCTCCTGAACTTACTCTTCTTGTCTAACTGAAATGTGACGTCCTTTGGCCAACATCTGCTGAATCACACCCATTCCCCCTCATTTGCAGTAACCATTATTCTCTTCTCTGTTTCTATGAGTCTGACATTTTTAGTAGACATGTAAGTGAAAACATGCTTTATGTGTCTTCCTTTGCCTGATTTAGTTCACTTAGCATAATAACCTCCAGTCTCATCTATGTTGTTGGAAATAATAGACTTTCTTTCTTACATAGTACTGAATAGTATCCCATTATGTATCACACATATTCTTCATCTGTCTATCTATTGATGAACACTTAGGCTGACTCCATACTTGAGTATTGTGAATAATCCTGCAATGAGCATAAGGGTGCAGATACCTCTCTTTGACACACTGCTTTCATTTCCTTTGGATGTATACCCAAAATGGAATTGCTGTATCATGTAATAGTACTATTTTAATTTTTTCTCCAATCTTTTTCTCTCTGTCCTTAATATATCGGTTCTGTTGACCTACCTTCAAGTTCACTTTTTATCTTGCTATTTTTAGTTTTAGTATTAAGTCCATATAATACATTTTTATTTTTATTTATTTATTTATTGGAGAGTTTTTTTGCTATAGGGCACGTGCGCTCGCCAGACAGACAAAGAGAGACAGAGAGACAGAAAGCGAGAAATCACCCCCCAGGGGGGATGGCCATGCCACAATCCCTTCTCCTCCATTCTCCTCTTGGGATCTTGGGCACGCACGCACACGCACCCAGTGTGATTTTTAAGCCACCAGGTCCGGGACGCGAACCACGGTCGACTACGCAGGAGTCCAGCAATATAGCCATTACGCTAACTGCTGGTCCCCTGATTTTTTAACTTTAAGATTTCCATTTGATTATTTTAATAGATTCTATTTTTTAAATATTTTCTGTTTTTTGACTCATCATCATCATGTTTTCCTTTGCACTTTAAATATGGTTTCTTTGGATTATTTGAGCAAATTTACAGTAGCCTTTTCGAAGTCTTCTCTGTTAAATCCAATATCTAGACTCATAAAAGACAATTGCTATTGATTCATTCTTTTCTTAAATATAAATGACTCCTGTTTTTCTAGCACTCATATTTTTGTCAAAAACTTAATTTTTTAGATAGTATAACAATTCTTTATTCTAAGAATTTTTCCTCCAATTTTTAAAAAAGAATTATATATTTAATTTTACTAATTATTATTATTATTTTTAAATTTGCTGCAGGGCACACATTCTCACCAGAGAGTAAGAGAGAGAGAGAGAGAAAGTGAGAAAGCAAGTTGCCAGATCTAGGACTCAAACCATGGTTGGCCATGTGAGAGTCCAGTGCCTCAACCACCACACCAACTGCTGGTCTCCCTTCCAGTATTTTTCATTGCTTCTGTTTGTGTTTGTTTGCTTGTATTTTAATTAACTTATCTGTGCTTAACCTTCAGAATCAGGTTTTTACCACACAGTGTGCGGCCTCTGGTATCTCTGCTCAGTTTTTCCTTAACTTCTTTTTTTAGCTGATGCCTACCTGCATAGCCCCGCTTGGTTAGTGGTTGTGCTCAGACATTTTGAGCCCATAAGACTTCCACCCTCAGATGGTAAAGCTGTGTTTGACTTAAGGAAGGCACTCAAAGTTGGGGCAGTTTTCGTTTTCCCTAATATTGGCTTTTCACTGGACTCTCTCAGTTCTCCATTGTGCACAAAGGTAGGCTCTCAGAAAAGCAGGGATTTGTGGAATGCCTATTAAACCTTTCAACGCCTAACTCGCTTCTCTCTTAAAGTTCTCACTAGTTTTATGATCTTTCACTCACCCCAATCAGAACCAGTCATGGGTTCAAAGAACTGCAGGCTTTTCCCAATTGCCACAGGGAAGATTTTCCACCTAAAACAAGTTTCCCACTCCAGCAACAAAGCGGCTTGTTTTCATGGTCAGTCTCCTCTGATAGAATTGCTTTGCTCATCAATTTAGAGTGGGCCATGGGGTCAGCCACTGGCAAGAAAAGCACAGGCTCCTACTGTTCTTACCTGCAGTTTGACTCGTATCTCCATCTATTCTTTCCATTTGGTTGATTTCCAGAGCTAGGAATTAGTGTTTTTGACAATTAAAAAGAATGTATATGGCCATTGGGAGAGTCATGATGAATTTGTGTTTTTCTATGCAAAAATGTGCCATAACTTTCCTGATGACTATATATATTCACATATGTATGTGTGTGTGTGTGTGTGTATACATATATATATATATATGTAAAGAGAATTTATCAATCTCTTTGGTTCTTCAGATTAAGAATCCACATCACCAGGATCAGCAGTTAGTGTAATGGCTATGTCACTGGACTCCCATGTAGCCAACCACGGGTCGCATCCCCGATCCAGTGGCTTACACTCACCTCACACCGGGCGCGTGTGCGTGTGTGCCCAAGATCCTGAGAGGAGAATGGAGGAGAAGGGATTGTGGTGTGGCTATCCCCCCTGGGGGGTTATTTCTCGCTTTCTATCTCTCTGTCTTTCTCTGTCTTTCTGGCGAGCGCACGCGCCCTATAGCAAAAACCTCTCCAAAAAAAAAAGAAAAAAAAAAAAAGAATCCACATCACCTCCATATCCACATGCATTTTGTTTTTTGCTTCCAGTTTCCTCAAACCATGGCATTGTACAGCAAGTCCTCAGATGCCAGCAACTTTTTCTATTGCTTGAAAACATTTTATTGTCATTTGCCAATTCCCAGATGACTGGTTTTATAACCATTAGTGATAGCTGCTATTTTGTCCCAGTTTTTTTTTTTCCTAGTCGATTCTTACCCATTTTCCTTGCACAGATAAAAGTCCAGAACCCCCAAAACAGAAAAGAATGGTGGAGCTTTACAGAAGCTTTGTCAGGAAAGATTATGAAAAGTGATTTATTTTTTTCAATTTGCTATAGGGCATTTGCTAGGACACTTGCCAGAGAGAGGAAGAGAGCAGGAAAGCAAGAAAGTGCCCCCTGGGGAGACAAGTGGGAGGGGGATGGCCATGTTGCAACCTCGTCTTATTATTCTCCTCTCAGGATTTTGGGATGCACGCACATGTGCCTGGCATGTTTTTCAAGCTGCCGTGTCCAAGACTCACTGCCCACACAGCCTTGTGGGATCTAGCCACCTTAACCACAATACCTCCAGCTGGCCCAAGAGTGCTATTTTAAAATATCACATTCCACTCTACAAAAATCATAAGTCCCTATTCATTAGTTATTTCTCTTTTTTCAGTGTTATTGACAAATAAAAGTTATGTATATTCAAATTGAATAGCATGATGTTTTTATAATCGGTGTACATTGTGAAATGATTATCACAATAAGCTGGTTAACATATCCATCACCTCCAAGTTACTTTGTGTTTGTGTGTGTGCATGAGTGTGTTGAGAATACTTAAGATCTACCCTCAGGAAATTTCAAGTATACAATATAATATTTTTAACTATCATCACCATACTGTACCTTAGGTATCTAGAATTTGTTCATCTTATTACTGCAGATTTATACCTTTCACCAACATTTCCCATTCCCCTATAACCAATAGTTATTTCTAAACTCATCAGATTCTTTCTTTGGTTGGGTGACTGCAGAGGGCCTTTCTGTCCTCACCTTCCCCCAATACTACTTGATTCTTACTATTCTCCTTGAGATTCTCTACTCATCTCTCAACACAGACCAGGTTCAAGGTCTTCCTTCTCTTAGCTTCCCTCTCCCTTGTGAAAAAATGGACTCAAATGCTAAACTTAGATCTCAGGCTTGCGAGAGTTTAGTTAAGACATCTTCTAAACAATGTCAGATCTCACTCTACAGAGATTTTTATACCACGAGCTAAAGGAATACAAATGTCTTCCAATGTTAAGCACGTAATATAATCACATTCCACAACCTACATGTGGCTGACAATCCAACTTACTTCAAGAAGTTCAAGGTCATTATCTTGAATCCCTTTCCGCCTTTCTGTCTTTCTGGGACTAACACTTCTCCCTATGTTCTCCATAGGTCCTCAAGAAAGGAGTTCAGCTTTTTATGACATTTAGAACCCCCATTAAATACCACTTACTGTTCTTTCAGTTGCTTTAATACAGTGTGCTTCTGACTATTTTAGGCAAAGACAGATTTAGCCAAGAGAGTTAAAAAAGTAAAGACCTTGGCAGAAGAGGCTGTTGTTCTTCCCTCTGAGATCTTGTCATAAAATGACCATTCCAGACTCCTGCGAGTACTCTGGCTCTCACTCACGGTTCAAAATCTCAGGCAAAAACATCTGATTGGCTACACTAGGTTCAGGGGGCCCCACCATAGGCCAATAGAGAGGAGTGGGATAGAGGGAATCTATCACTGGAGAACAGTGTCACTGAAAAATTGTTGGGTTATTAAGAATAGTTGTACCATGGCACTAACTTTCTCTTCTTTACTGATTTTTCTTCAGTTGTATACTGTTTCTCCCCCTTTCTTTTCTTTTCTTTCTTTCTTTTCTCCTTCAGACAAGCACAGATACCCTCTAGTTTAAAGGCAAAGTTTACAGTCCAGCCCTGCGGCATGTTGGTTAATATGGCTGGATCCCACATGGTCGACTGCTTGCTTTGACCTCTCACCCAGTGGCTTGAAAACCACACCAGGTGTGTGTGTGTGTGCAAGCTTGCCCCAAAACCTAAAGGAGTGAGAAGTGGAAGAGAAGGGATTGAGGTGTAACTCTCCTGTGGGGGGGTGCTTCCTCACTTTCCCTCTCTGCCTCTCCCCTGCGGGTGCATGCATCCTCTGGCAAATTTAAAAAAAAAAAACATTAAAAAAAATCCCTTGCACCCTTCATATTTTACCTTATTTTCTTCCTTCCTGCCATCAAAATTCTCTAGTAAAGCATCTATTCATGTTTTTGAGTAGCTGATTTATACCATGTAGAGAACTTCATATATTATTTGTCTTCACCCTCTTCGGTATTTCAATCTTTCCCCTTACCAGAAAGGCTCATTTAACCTGTTATCTCCCTGTTTCCCAAACTCCAAATTTCTGAGACACCATTTGGTTTCAGCAAAAACAAACAAACAAACAAACAAACAAAAAAAACAAAAAAACAAAAAAAAACACAAACAAAAAACATTGAAATCATTAAATGAATGTGACTTATTTAAATTTTGTTGTTTTTGTAACTGGTGTTTAAATTCTTCGTTATGTTTTGTTTATATAGGTACCTAAGAAATTTATAGTATGCATTTATGTTTGTACTTATTTAGTAGCATTATATTAAAAAAAAAAATCTTGTCACTCCTGGGAGTCTGAGAGAACAGTTTTCTTTAAATGAGGTCTACGTTTCAAGAAACATTGGTCAGGACCAGCGGGTGGCATAATGGTTACCTCGCTGGACTCCCACATAGTCGACTACCATTTGAGTCCTGGACCTGGTGACTTGGAATTCATGCCAGGCAAGTGTGCGTGCATGCCCAAAATCCCGAGAGGAGAATGGAAGAGAAGGAATTGCGGTGTAGCCATCCTCCCTGGGAGGGAGGTGTCATGGTGGTGATTTCTCGCTCTTTGTCTCTCTGCCTCTCCAGCAAGTGTGTGCACCCTACAGCAGAGATATCTTTAAGAGAAGAAAGAAAGAAAGAAAGAAAGAAGGAAGGAAGGAAGGAAGGAAGGAAGGAAGGAAGGAAGGAAGGAAGGAAGAAGAAGAAAAGAAATGAAACATCGGTCTATGGCATCAATTTATCATTTGATATCACCTATTTCTTGGTAGGGTATTTAACCTCGCTTAGTTATGTTCCCTACAAAAGTATTATAAATTCATATGCATATATCAGTTATTTAATTAGGTTCTTGGCAAAAAATTTAGAACACCAATTTGTGAGGATAAACTCTATTTGTAAGGGCAAACACAGATCACAGGTAGCCCTGGAGCTGAGGTGAGGTAGCCCTGAACCTGAGGAACAGCTTTGATTATTGGTAAAGTTTGTGAGTCCACAGCTTTCTGATCAACCTGGTGCTGCTCTGAAATCTCGTATTTCTCCTTCTCTGTGTCGAAGATCTCACCTTCCTGGTATCTGGGCTTCTGCAGTTTTTTTTTATTTTCTTGAAGTAAGAAACGGTAAGGTGCTTTGGGATTTTCACTTTGCTAATACCAATTTTTGTGGAGGTAGCGATGACAAAGTGGAACTTCACAGTGGAACTTGATTGAGAACCAGCGGTCCAGTTACAAGTAGCAAGCTACTGCTCAGCTGCTTCAGGAAAACCAGTATCTTGCCTCTGTGGCGTCCAGTGAGGATGATCAGAATGATCCCAAGAATGATGCTAGCTCGCAGCTTTCTCACATGCTGACTGAAGGGTTGTTTGCCGTGGCTCAACAGCTTTCGAGGCACATCTTCAGTAGGATAAAACCTAGACATTTTGTGCAGTTTAACCACCTGCGTACCACCATTCTTGTCTCTACCAACTGGTTTTGTGACAGTCGCAAGAACCTTCTCCTTCTTTTTCTTTTTTTTCTTCTTTAAAGGTTTTTTCTCTATAGGGCGCATGAGCTCACTGGAAAGACAGAGAGACAGAAAGTGAGAAATCACCCCCCCACCAGAGGGGATGACCATGCCACAATCCCTTCTCCTCCATTCTCCTCTTGGGATCCTGGGCACTCACACACATGCGCCCGGTATGAGTTTAAGCCACCAGGTCTGGGACTCGAACTGCAGTCGACTACATGGGAGTCCAGCGACATAGCCATTATGCTAACTGCTGGTCCCTCCTTCTTTTTCTTTTCAATCTTGGATTTAGTTGCCAAGTGTTTCCTCTTGTACGTGGCCTTCCTGGAATACATGGCAGACCCGGAGTATCTGCCAATGCCCTGGACTAAGACAGGGTTTTGGCTGCAATGGGGCTTCCCCTGCTTGGGCTTTTTGGCCTTGGGATCACCCTTTTTAACCTTGCCACTGGCATCAGCCTTCTTGGTTTCAGGTTTCTTCTCCTTACTATCCTGCTTTGCAGCTTTTTCACCACCTGCCATCTTGTATAGTGGGAAAGAACTATAAATTCTTCAAAGGTAGGAATTGTGACATTTATATTTCTTTGTATCTACCTCCAAATTTCTAGAAGTATCTCAAAGGCATATTTTTTTTTTGCAAGAATTCTTGGAAGCTTTGCTTTTGAAGAATTGTGATGAACTTCTTTTATAGATAAGAACTACATTTTATTGACTACTGACTTTAAAAAAAAGAATTATGTAATTTATTTATCATTATTATTATTTTAAAATTTGCTACAGGGCACACGCACTCACCAGAGAGATATAGAGAGACACACACAGAGAGAAAGTGAGTAATCAAGCTGCCAGGTCTGGGATTCGAACCACGTCAGCCATGTGGGAGTTCAGTGCCCCAACCACCATATCACTTGCTGGACCCAACTACCAACTCGTACTACGGGCTATAAGTTATTGTAAGTGTTTTAAATAGAATATTTCAATTAATCTTCAAAACCAGTTTATAGACTTGATCCAGTATTTAAGATATCTATTTCAGAGATGAGAAGACCAAGGCTCAGACAGATCACATCAATTGCCTAAGGTTGTATACCTAGTAAAACAAGACCTGGGATTTCCTATGAAAAATTATTGTTAAGAGAGTTAAGATCGGGACCAGCAGTTGGCATAATAGCTATGTTGCTGGACTCTCATGTATTCTACCACGGTTTGAGGCCCGGACCCAGTAGCTTAAACTCATGCCAGGTGCGTGTGCATGCGTGCCCAAGATCCCAAGAGGAGAAAGGAGGAGAGGGGATTGTGGCGTGGCCATCCCCCCTGGGAGGTGATTACTTACTTTCTGTCTCTCTGACTCTCTCTGTCTTTCTGGTAAGTGCATGTGCCCTATAGCAAAAACCTCTCCAGAGAGAGAGAGAGAGAGAGAGAGAGAGAGTGTTAAGATCAAGATGATTACAGTATCATTTTCATGATAATTTAAAGTTCTTTTTACTTCGTAAGATATATTTCATTTGGTGCTTACTATATAAAAATATTGTTAGCTATGCTTATTTTTCTTACTGTATATTTGCTAAAATAGTATAAAGCTGGGTGTTTATTTAGTCATGGATATCATTAGCCTTTAATTTTGTGTTTAAGTTTGTGCTGTTACTATCAGCACTAAAAAATTAACCCTCATTTGGTAGAGCAATTTTTAAAAATTTACTTTGCCCTCGATAAGAGGATATTTTAATATAGAATATTTTAATATTTCAGGTTGTGTTTTGAAATACAGGAAAGGCCAGGCCAACACATAATTAAGAAAATGTTTCTGCTCACAGACTGTGTATCCAGAAGAAAGAAATATGTATTGTAGTGATTACTATACAGAGAGAATCAATGTCGCTTATGTTTCAACCAATGAGTAGCAATATAAAACACATTATAAACAAGTCTTAGCATAAATTGAATAGGTATGCCTCAGCTTATCTTTACCTGATCATTGCTGCATTTATCAGTCTTCAGGCAATTATACAGTATAAAATTTTTTAGGATTTTCTCTCTTACTTACTTCATTTCACATTTCTGATGACATGGATTAACCAAGGAGAGGCAGTTCTGTGGTTATTGTGCATTAATCCACAGTTCGGTCATGGCTGTGTTTTCCAATCACTATCGCTCTAGTCTAACATGTGATCAAAAGCACCAGCCCTATCAATTATGCTACCCAACCAATTTCTGAAAAAGCCTAAGAGTTACAGTGATCCTGACTCTAAAGAATAAATATTTAATTAGAAGGGATTTACTTAACATGTCGTGAAGAAGAGAATTAAAAATTCTTATCGTGGCCTACAAGTCCCTATTTCTTTTAGATCCACTGTGTCTAGCCTTGTTCCTTGTATTTTGGCTTTAGGGCTCCTCTTCAGGGAAGTCATTCCTCCCCAAGTCAGACCCTCCCCTGCATCACAGACTCTCACTGCAATCTAAACTCTATTTGGTAACATTTATAACTAAAAGTAGGTACTTATTTTTTGATGAGAAAATGTTTACCTGGCAAACAAAATAACAGACATTATCTTATGCAGACCTGGAGACAGAGTAGGAAAGGAGAAGGGGAGAGACACAGAACAAAGGAGAGAGGGAGAGGAGAACAATTTACTTCCTCAGGGAGAAGCAAAGACAGATGATGTGATCTCTGAGAGACAGAGGATGAGAGCAAGCATATTTCTGGAATTCCCAAACATTACTCATGTTTTTGTTTAAGTTTACATTTCCTGCTATGACAGGGGCTGCTAGTACTTCCCAGGACCCATGTTCTTTTATTCCCGGGTACACAGTTACAGTAAATTACCCAGCCTCCTCTGCAGATAAGTAATGCCATGTGGTTGAGTTCCAGTCAATGGAATATGAGCAGAGGTAATCTATGCCACTTCCAGACATAGTTCCTTAATTCTCCCATAGACACTTCTAGGGTCTCTATCTCTTTGTTCTTTAACTGGCTAATGAACAGAAAAGGGCAGAAAATGAATCATTAGCTAGAAGAAGCCTAAGTCCTTGAATCACTTTGTGGAAGGCCACCTGGTGAATGGCCACTTTGTGAAATGAGTGAGAAACAAACCTTTCCTTTGTCAGGTGGTTGTGAATTTGGTGTTTGTTTTAGTAGCTAATGCTAACTTCCATTGACATACCTCAGAATGTTCAGATAAAATATCTTTCTTTGGCTTATATTAGTTTGAAGAATATTCTAATTATTTACCACCAAAATATCCTTGACTAAGATAGCTGCTAAAAACAGGGGCAAGGCTTTGTAATCTACACTATCTGTTTAGAAGAGAACATGCTATGCTAAGAGAAAGATGGTGAGACTTAATAACATTTCTGGAAAAATGGAGTTGTGTATCTTTTCACTTTCAATCTGAAGTATATATACACAAGAATATTAATTTTGTTATATATATTTTATATTTACATGTTTATTTTGTATTGTTTGTATATATACTTCCATGCCAACAGAGGTAAGAAGGTTAACGTTGTAACAAAGGAGATAAAACAAGAATGACACTTTTTGTCTCTGTCAAATTGTATAACAAATCATTCTAATTAATCTGGTCTGATCAGTCCAAGATTAGATAGCAGTGGATCTGTAGCATGAATTCATTCTACTTTGATATAGCCCAACCTAATTTCAGCTCTTGTAATATGGACTATAGAGATCCTTCCATCCTTTGTGCTGTGCCTCTCCTTCACCTCCTCCCAAGAGGAACCTATCACACATCAGCTGTGCTTCCAAGCCATGCTATTTGCTTTGTGCATGTGTGCACATGTATGTGTGTGTGTGTGTGTTTGTATGGTTTCTGGGGGAAGTGATCCCAGAGAGCAAAAGGAGACTCACAGAGTAGCTGAGACAGGCACTGTAAAGCCAGGTATGGAGTCACCCACTGCTGTCCCCCGTGACCATCGTAAAATCCCCTGACACGTTCCAAAGAGCGTATGACACACATCTCAGAATTCTGTCGGCCAGGGGGACAGAAGGGGAATGAATATCTCCCTGGGCGCCTATCACGTATTGTGTACCATTCACTTTTGGATTTGCTTCTTAATGGTCCCGAGGCAAAGCTGTCTGGTTGCACAGATGTTAATTATTCGAGACTACTCTTAATTAGTCTTGTGAGTTATTCATTCTGGAACCGTGACAGAAAGCCTCAGCCGGTTTGGTCCCTGAAGGCAGAACCCAGAGGGCTTTGCAGGAGCTTGGTTTGTGACCCTTCCCCCTTGTCTCTCTCCCTTCTTGAACCAGAACATTTTGGTTTAGTCGAGATCACAGAGGCCACCCCCCATGGGGACTTTTTAAATTAAATGCTTAGGATGTACATGATTTTAAAAGCCCCTTGCACCTATGAGCTAAAAGCTTAGTGCCGCTGCCTAGGGAAATTATTCGGCTGGAAATCAAGTCCCATTGTGAAGGATCTGGTCTGCTCCAACTGGAGCTGACCATTCATTTTCCTCTGACTTGTAATTTCCCGTGCTCTGGTGATTTGCGTGTTTCCCCGCATAGTGTATCAAGCACGTTGGCTGCCTTCAAGACCATCTGAATAATTAATGCTTTATTGAGGAGAGCATTGTACAGATTAGTGCATTAAAGACTAATCTGCTTGTTCTTTACAGTCTTTCTTACACACATGAAACCTGGGAGGTAAGGCGGCCCCAACTCATTAAATTATCTGTTCCTGATATAACAGTCATGTTGACAAATGAGTATTATATGTGTATTATATTACTATTAAAGGTGGTTAATAATCATATTTAAAATACTACTCTATAATAACATTATATTAAACATGGTTTCATAGGTGAGTTTGAGAGTTTGCTAAAAGACATTGTGGGTCTGTTTGTTTGCAAACCCTGCCTTTTGTTTTTCTTTTTTAGAACAGAATAATTTGTAGCAAAAAGCTTCCTTCACACGGAAGACCAGCTCCAGGCAGAAATAAATGAAGCACTCCAGGTAATGAAATATATGCAAGAGAAAAATGAATTCCACTAGAGGTATACCAGGAGGGGAAATAGACGGGTGCTCATTTTAAAGAACGTCAGACCCAGCATTCTTCTTATGAGCCTGTAATTACTACCTGGCCTGCAGAGGGAAAAGGAGAAGATATGTTATAATTACAGTTTAAACTCTGCTTTACAAAGTAAACTGGGCTGTTAGAAAGAATAAGTCAATTGTACATGTGCCACCATCGAAAGATATCTATGATAAGATAAAAGAACAGACTAGGAACAGAGCAGCAGGCATAAGAAAATCCTATTTGTGTAAAATTAAATTATTGACAAACTTTGTATAGTGTGTACATGTGTCTGTAAATGTATCAAACGATGTCTGGAGGATAGTATATCCAGTTCTTTTGGTATTTTCTCTGGGAGAAGCAATTGATGTTTGGAGGGGAGGGAAGGCTTTTTTCTATATGTCCTATTACATCAAAATTTAGGTATGGGAACCAGCAGTTAGCGTAATGGCTATGTCGCTGGACTCCCACGTAGTCGACCGCGGTTCGTGTCCCGGACCCGGTGGCTTAAAACTCACGCCGGGCGCGTGTGCGTGCGTGCCCAAGATCCCAAGAGGAGAATGGAGGAGAAGGGATTGCGGCGTGACCATCCCCCCTGGGGGGTGATTTCTCGCTTTCTGTCTCTATGTCTCTCTCTGTCTGTCTGGCGAGCGCACGAGCCCTACAGTGAAAATCTCTCAAAAAAAAATTTAGGTTAAAAAAAACATTTTTTAAGCATTAGCTGAATAATGTTTGGGTTGTAAGACATTGTGTGACAATTAAGGTACAATCTTAAGACAAGTTGCAGCAAAGGAATTATAGAGAAAAATGATTTTGATTTCATAATTTTGAAAAAAATTAGTGAGGTGAAGCTATGTAGTTATAAGAGTGTTAAACTGGTGTCTTGAAGTTAAGTTTGTTTGGATTGTATGTTTGTTTTTAGGAATCTAGTTTATTTTCCCACTTTAAGAAGATTCCTCTTATATAACTTGAGTATTCCTTATCCAAAATTTTTGGGACCAGTACTTTGGATTTGTTTTTTTCAAATTTTGGAATATTTGCATTTACATAATGAGATATCTTGAGATAGACCCTAAGTCTAAACAAAAATTTAATCTTTTTTTTTTTGAGAGGTTTTTGCTATAGGGTGCGTGCACTCACCAGACAAACAGAGAGAAACAGAGAGACAGAAAGCGAGAAATCACCCCCTGGGGGGATGGCCATGCTGCAATCCCTTCTCCTCTATTCTCCTCTTGGGATCTTGGGCATGCAAGCACATGCACCCGGCATGAGTTTAAGCCACTGAGTCCAGGACTTGAACTGCGGTCGACTACGTGAAAGTCCAGCGACATAGCCATTATGATAACTGCTGGTCCCAACAAAAATTTAATCTTAAATATTTCATATATACCTTATATACATATCCCAAAGATAATTGTATACAGTATTTTTCTATATACCTTATATGCATAGCCCACAGAACATTTTGTACAGTATTTTTCTGTATACCTTATATATACAGCCAGTTTCATATACCTTATATACATAGCCTGGTTCATATATACCTTTACACATAACCTGAAGCTACTCTTATACAATATTTTTTTATTGGAGCTTTTTGATGGCAACATATCACATGAGGTCAGGTGTGGAATTTTCCACTTCTGATGTCATGACGGTGCTCAAAAAGTTTTTAGATTTTGAAACATTTTAGATTTCCATATTAGGGATTCTCAACCTGTATTAAAAGCAGTGAAATAGTTTGAAAGGTTTGGAGTGAAACGTTGGGGGAAGGCAAACTCATAAAATAGAACATTCCTCAGAAAGATGTTCAAGCACACAGGGCAGTAAAATGAATGGACTATTATCCACAATGCAGATCTATTAAGATTGACGACTTGCTATGGTATACAGCCTCATGGTCCCAGGCAGTGGCTATAGTCACATTCGTCCATTTAAATTTAAGCTAAGTTGAATGAAACATTTGGTTCTTCTATCTCACTAGCACATTTGAAGTGCTCATGTGGCTCATGACTAATATTTCAGATGGTGTGATTACAGCACATTTCTGTCATTGCCAAAAGTGCTCTTGGACAGTGCTGATGCAGAGCATTGAGTTCGATATCCTTCTAGACTAATTGACATGGGGGAGCAAGGCTGGGTGGTACAGCGAGGACAGAACTATTGAGGAAGAGACTCTGGGTTACTGTGACAGCACACCCCTTGGTGGCATTCAGCAGATCTCTAAGCCCTATGGGGCCTTGATTTTCACATCTGTCAAACAAGGGCATAGTAATTTAATGGCATAAGTTCCCTCAGGCAGCCTCCAAACAAGAGTCCGGTAATTGGCCTTCTGCTGCCACTTGTCCCGGGTAAATTTCTGGATCATCACGGGGTGATGCAGGGATGAGGAGGGGGTGAGAGGCAGAATTTCCATTCTATCAATGAACACTTGAGGTTTGCATTCTCTGCTGTAACTGCTTTTTCTTTTGGGCACGTACCTTCTTTTGTTACTTTTCCCTGCAAAGCCAAATTCACCATGATGTTTGCTAAGTCTGAGTGAATTTGCAGACTGGCCATTCGCTGTGGATAAGGACTTTCAGCAACCACAACCTCATACTGTACAGTTAACTCGGCACAGATTCCCAAGCTCAGTGTTATCTGGTTTCTGTTTTACTCCCTTTCTCAAAACTAGGTACCTGCTGTTTCTTATGAATTCACCCAACTCTGTTCAAAGCATAAGTCTTCTCTTCTGTACCGACCTCTTGCTGCTCAGGGTGTTCAAAGTTCTTTTCTCTTTAAGTATCAACCAGTAACAGGACTCCAGATAAAATAAGAGCCAGAGGGGCCAGCAGATGGCATGGTGGTTAAATGCTAGACTCCCACATGGCCAATCGCTGTTTAAGTCCTGGACCATGTGGCTTGAGAATCATGCTGGGTATGTGTGCAGGTGTGCCCAAGATTCCAGGAGGCAAATGGAGAAGAAGGGGTGTGGCATGGCCATACATCCCCTCCCTGAGGGGGATGATTTCTCACTTTCCCTCGCACCGTCTCTTTCTGTCTCTGCCTGGTGAGCACACACACCCTATGGCAAAAAATAAAGAAATAAATATAATTAATTAATTTTTAAAAATAAGAGCCAGTTCTTTAAGGTCTATCTCTATCACTCTTTTTTTTTTTTTTTTTTTTTTTTTTTTTTGGGAGAAGTTTTTTTTTTAGGGGGGGGTTG
>NW_006160205.1:837355-848357 GCF_000334495.1 Tupaia belangeri chinensis
CAATCCCTTCTCCTCCATTCTCCTCTCGGGATCTTGGGCATGCAAGCACACACGCCCAGCGTGAGTTTAAGCCACCGGGTCCAGGACTCGAACTGCAGTCGACTACATGGGAGTCCAGCGACATAGCCATTACGCCAACTGCTAGTCCCTCTACCACTCATTTTTAACATATCCACTTCCCAGGAAGAGATCATTGCCTCTCACTGGATCAACTGCCAGCTTCTCTCATCAATGGATGAATTAAATAAAATCTTTAGAGTTTACTTATGTCTGTACAAGAGTCATGATTTTACCTTTTTTTGAAAATTATCTTTTACCACAACATTCCAGCCACTTGGTTGAACTCATACCAGACAGCAGTTTCTTCTTCAGCCAGCAGCCGAAGTGGTCCTTATCAGATGGTAGAGCAAAGTGTGCCTCTCCCCGGCTTTAGCACATGCCTTCCACCATGGTTTCCGGTTGCACTTAAAATAAAATTGAAAGTCACTTCACTGATCCAGAGGCCATGCAGGATTTGGGGCCTGACTATTTCTGTCTCATCTGTTACTATCTTCCTCAGTCGGACTGTAGAGGAAAATGCGTTTCAGTGGAAAGCTATACTTTCTCTAGACTCTAGAGGCTTTCCCTCTAGGCTATCTGATTCTGATTCTATGAAGTGGTTCTATAGCTCTCTAATTTGGCAATGCAAAATAATTCTTGGCTCTAACTATGCAAATCTGTCCTTTGGAAACACAAGGGCTTCCCTCCCTACCTGTGGAAAAAGCTAATTTTGCCTCTTTTTTTTGCATTCACTTTAATTTTCCTTTACTCCTTATAAATTTGTGCTGATTTCTTCAAACCATTTACAACATTAGATGTGGTCCCTCATTGGCTACTAATAAAATCATTCACGATGTTTATCTCTTACATGAATGAGAGTCATGATTTTATCCTTTGTCGAAAATCATCTTTTAGCACTGCATTCCAGTCACGTGGTTTCTCTTTTCATTCAAACATTCTACCTTGCTCCCACTTTGAAATTTGTTGTTCCTTTCATATGAAATTTCCTACACTAAGATCTTCCCTGAACTGACTTGTCTTTCTTCAAGATTCTGTTCAAATCCCACCTCCTTTGAGAGACTTTCCCTCAGTGTCTGTCCATCTCTCTGAATGTCCTCTCAGCAAAGAGAAACTACCTAAAATGTTCTCCTTCATTTATTTATTGAATTGTTTCTTGTCTGGTTTCCTCCCTCTACCCCAAGAAGGTCAACTTCATGAAAGCAGGAACTCTCTACATTCCTTCACTACTGATCACTTGCCAGTGTCTGGAACAGAGTAGAAACTCCATAAACATATGTTTGTATGGATTCAATGAGTAAAAATGACTGAGCACCTTTAACCTTGCCCACAATTACTTGATCTTTCCAAATCTCCATTTCATCAATTATAACATAGATTACATAATAAATACAACTTGCATCAAAATAATAGAAAGGGGAAAGTCAACGGAGTTAGAGATGAAACAAGATTGTGTGAGTTGGTAATTGTTGACGCCAGGGACTGGTACAAAAGGGTGTAGGATCCTGGTCTATGTATGTATTAGGTTGTCGGGAAAGTCATGGCACTCTTTTGGATAGAAAAATATCTCACGACTTTCTCGGTGACTTAATACTTTGAAATATATTTGAAATACTTCATAATATAAAGTTTTAAACAAGAACAATTTATACCAATTTCCTTTGCCTATTTTTTTTTCCATTTACTTATTTACTCTGAGAAAGAGAGAAGAGAGAGAGAGAGACAAGCACCTTCAACAGGACCTCACTCTATGAACTCCCTCACTCCAGCCTTCCCAGCTAATTGGGATCATGAACATGCACCTGGCATGTACAGGTCAACCAGGGAACCAAACCTTCAATCTTCCATGTGGACCTCCCAGCATATCGTTTTTAAAAAATTATTTTATTTAACTCCATTTTATTTATTTACTCATTTCAATTTGACCAGAGAGGGACAGAGTGAGAGTGAGAGAGAAAGTGAGAAAGCAAGCCACCAGGTCCAGGACCTGAACCATGGTCGACCATATCTAAGTCCAGTGTCTTAATCACTACACCACCTGCCAGCCTCCTGAACAGAGTATTTCTGCTGCACCAACAAGTGCCCCACCCATACACATTTTGCCTATTTTTAAGACTATTCCTTTAGGGCTTATAAATTGAGAACATGAGTATTTGAGAATTGAGTGGGGGACACTCTTGGTCACAGTAATACTAACCTCAGAAGACACTGCTTACAGCGACAAGCAGTTAGTGTAATGCCTATGTCGCTGGACTCCCACGTAGTCGACCGCGGTTCGCATCCTGGACCCGGTGGCTTAAAACTCACGCCGGGCGTGTGTGCGTGTATGCCCAAGATCCCAAGAGGAGAATGGAGGAGAAGGGATTGTGGTGTGGCCACCCCCCCTGGGGGGTGATTTCTCGCTTTCTGTCTGTCTCTCTCTGCCTGTCTGGCAAGCACATATGCCAGAGAAAGAACCTCTCCAAAAAAAAAAAAAAAAAAAGACACTGCTTACAAAATTAGCACTCAAGAAAAAAGAATCCTTTGGTATCTCTTCCCAAACTAAAACGATCAACAGTAGATCAATTTCTGGGAGCATGATGCCTGATGGGGTAAATTGACATTGGAATTGAAGCTAAAGGTCAGGAATCAACAATCAAATGTTAGAATTGAAGGATCAGGCAAAGCCACAATTCTACTCATATTTATTAAGACCAACCCCATACTTTGCACTTGACCAGTTGCTAGAAGTATTGTAGACAACAGGACCGACATGGTTCCTACCCTCATGGAACTTAAAGTCCAACAGAAGGGATGAATGTGGTCACAGACTATCACAATGCAGGCATGATAAGTACTAGGTCGGAATGCCCCATCGAGGGTCACCTAGCTTTATCCCAGAAGGGTAGGAAGGCTTTCCAGCTGATAGAAAGCTAAGGCGTGGAAAATGAGGAACAGTGATAGCTTATGTCCCTGAGCTCTGACCTCTGCTGGGCCCTATGCCAGGCATTTCTATTGTTTTGTTTTGGTTCTTTGGTTATTTATTTATTTATTTATTTATTTATTTTGGAGAGATTTTTGCTATAGGGCGTGTGCGCTCACCAGAAAGTCAGAGAGAGACAGAGAGACAGAAAGTGAGAAATCACCCCCCGGGGAAATGGCCACGCTGCAATCCCTTCTCCTCCATTCTTCTCTTGGGATCTTGGGCAAGCACAACATGCACCTGGCGTGAGTTTAAGCCGAGTCTGGGACTAGAACCACGGTTGACTACATGGGAGTTCAGTGACATAGCCATTATGCTAACTGCTGGTCCCTCTGCCAAGCATTTCTGATATTCAACTAATTTGTCCTCACAATAGCCCTTTAGCTGAGGAAACAGAGAAATTAAATCCCTTCGCCAAAGACATATACATAGTAAAAAGTATAGACTTGGAAGTTGGATCTAAGCAACCTGGTTCTAGAGTTCGCACTTGTCCCCAAGGTGCAATGTGTCCTCCCAGGTGAAGTTAATCAAGTTAGGAGAAGAAGGTCAAAGAGGGTTCTGTTGCAGACCACATGACACATGTGTACTTACCGAGGTTTGGAGACCACACAGCACATACCAGGAACATAAATTTCAGTTATGGTTGTAGTTAGAGTAGGAGAAAGAATGTAATATGAGACAGTGAAGAGAATCTGGGAAGAAATGGCATGAGGGCAGTCTGAGAAGAAGAGCGGGCGTTCAGCACAAGTAAAGCAAAGTTAAAGTCGGAGGGGCAGCGCCATTTTGGACTGAGCTTCTCTGAGCAGGATCATGTCTAGCATGTTACTGGACCTTCATCTCTCACCTAGTGTCAGATGACCACTTTTTACTTCCCCCAGGTAATCAATCCATGCAGTTCCCTTTTGTCTCAGATTCCCAACTCTTCTGTGCTTTGTCTCAAGCTCCTACTTGTGGTCTCTGACCTGAGGGCCACTTTTGTCTCTTCCATGGAAGCTTTACTAGAAAAGCGAATTACTTAGTATGGGGTTGTTAGAAAAGCCATGATGGATTTTTCTATGTTTTTCTATGCATAAATGTGTCATGACTTTTCAGATGACCCCATAGTTACAATCACAGGCTCAGACATCAAACAAAATCTAGATTTTTAAACCCCAGGTATGTGAGCTTGGGCGAATGTTTAAATGCTATGGTCCTGTCTTCTTATGTAAAAGAGTATGATACTAAAGAGTGTGGAAGGATTTATGAGGATCTGAGTAAGATCATGTATATGAAAAATTTAACCAGTGACTGTCATACAGTGAGTGCTCAGTCATTTCGACCTGTTAGCTTAGCTTGATCCTGGCTTGATTCTTGAGTGATTCTCTCATGCTTCATCCTCTCTCTAGCCCCCTTTGACAGGGAAATTACATTAGATGTGCTAACTGCTGGTCCCTCTGCCAAGCATTTCTGATATTCAACTAATTTGTCCTCACAATAGCCCTTTAGCTGAGGAAACAGAGAAATTAAATCCCTTCGCCAAAGACATATACATAGTAAAAAGTATAGACTTGGAAGTTGGATCTAAGCAACCTGGTTCTAGAGTTCGCACTTGTCCCCAAGGTGCAATGTGTCCTCCCAGGTGAAGTTAATCAAGTTAGGAGAAGAAGGTCAAAGAGGGTTCTGTTGCAGACCACATGACACATGTGTACTTACCGAGGTTTGGAGACCACACAGCACATACCAGGAACATAAATTTCAGTTATGGTTGTAGTTAGAGTAGGAGAAAGAATGTAATATGAGACAGTGAAGAGAATCTGGGAAGAAATGGCATGAGGGCAGTCTGAGAAGAAGAGCGGGCGTTCAGCACAAGTAAAGCAAAGTTAAAGCCGGAGGGGCAGCGCCATTTTGGACTGAGCTTCTCTGAGCAGGATCATGTCTAGCATGTTACTGGACCTTCATCTCTCACCTAGTGTCAGATGACCACTTTTTACTTCCCCCAGGTAATCAATCCATGCAGTTCCCTTTTGTCTCAGATTCCCAACTCTTCTGTGCTTTGTCTCAAGCTCCTACTTGTGGTCTCTGACCTGAGGGCCACTTTTGTCTCTTCCATGGAAGCTTTACTAGAAAAGCGAATTACTTAGTATGGGGTTGTTAGAAAAGCCATGATGGATTTTTCTATGTTTTTCTATGCATAAATGTGTCATGACTTTTCAGATGACCCCATAGTTACAATCACAGGCTCAGACATCAAACAAAATCTAGATTTTTAAACCCCAGGTATGTGAGCTTGGGCGAATGTTTAAATGCTATGGTCCTGTCTTCTTATGTAAAAGAGTATGATACTAAAGAGTGTGGAAGGATTTATGAGGATCTGAGTAAGATCATGTATATGAAAAATTTAACCAGTGACTGTCATACAGTGAGTGCTCAGTCATTTCGACCTGTTAGCTTAGCTTGATCCTGGCTTGATTCTTGAGTGATTCTCTCATGCTTCATCCTCTCTCTAGCCCCCTTTGACAGGGAAATTACATTAGATGTCATGGAGAGTGAGTCCTCTGCCCTTGAAATGCTAAAGGGTCCTTGTTATTTGGGGTGAATAACTCACATTCTTCCTGCCTCAGGAGATGCTGATGGAAGGTTAAGTGGGACATTTGTCTCTCTTCCACAGGATCTTGGTCTCCCTCTGCTAATAGTTCAGACACTATCTTCCTTAGGAATTCTGAGATCGTCTGTGCCTAGGTCTACATTCCGAGAACACAGGTTTCTAAGAACTATGAAAATATTGCTGCGGGGGGTCAGCAGGTAAGACAGAAAGAAGTTCCCTTTAGTCTTGGGCTAATTGTTTAAAATCATGAATATAAAAGGACATTGATGGACGAGACAGGGAGTTTTTGATGAAAGACAGAGGAGTTTAACATTTGGAAAACAGCTTGATGGGGTGGGGGAAACTGACATCAATTTTCATTTCAAAGTCAAGGATAGAATTTAAAATGCTGTAAAGCCATTGTTTGCTCCCTGGCCAGCATATTGAATAGGAATGGTTGTGTTCCTAGAAAGGGAAGCATATGGCCACATTCCCACTCAGAAAAATCTGACGGCCAAGATGAATAAATGGGAACATTATGTCTGCAAGTAATGTAGGAGGGCTGCTATTCTCTACTCTTCTTACCATGCTTACTGTTCTCCAATAGAATGCAAATGCTACAATACTGCATTTCTGTCACAAGTGGCCCAGCCCAGGTGGACTTTTTCTCTTATCTGAGTCCTTATTTCATGTTCATGCTATTCGTTCTCTGAAGATTCTTTGCAGAAAAGTTAGACTGTGTGTCTGAGTTTCATTCATGGGTAAAATGTGACTAGGTCCGTGTACCAATGAGCTGAGTTGAATGGGATAGTTCTGTTCCCATAAACTAGTAGGTAAAGTAAAATAATTTACTTACATGCATATTTATTTCTACCATTCTGTACATAGGATACTTTTGTTATTATTATTTTTTTAATGATGGGTAGTTGGGGAGGAGATGTGGCAGGACACTTGCTGATTTTCTTTCAGAATCAAAGAGAAGAGAATATAGGAGATGCTTGTAAGCCCACAGGGATCACCTTCTGCAGTTATAGGTATAAATGCCACCTGACACTGATACACTGAAAAAGAAAGATGGTCATTATCTCAGTGGCTTAATTTCTATCCCTGAGTCAGCACGGCCCTGAACCACATTTCTTGGATAAAACCCTGGATTGTTTGCCATGGAATTCTTGTCTTGGTGGTAGACTCCAGGATAAATCATAAATTCTCTGCACCTTAGTTTTTCTTATCTGAAAAACAAAGGAAGGAATGCAATTATCTCCTCGTTAGTTTCAGTCCTGATTTCAATTCTACAAGCTATCTTTAGCATCTGTAGGTATAAAAAGAAATAAATTTGACTAACATTTGAACCTGAATTGGAGAGTTAGAACAAAGGAAGACTTCTATGTTACAATTCTTTTATTTGAGATGCTGCAAATACTTCCAGCAAGTGAGAAATGATGATGTGAATCATGGTATAGCCACCCGATGGCCTATTAAAGAAAAATTAAGAATAGCATTTACAAAGAGTTTTAGGGGCCTAGAGTAATGATCTGAATATAATGTTGGGGGGGGGTGAGGAATCAGGAAACTCAATTGTCACAGCAGTGACAAAGTTAAAAAAAAAAAGGATTGGTGTCCACATTTTAACAGTGGTTGTTTTCAGTTGTGGCTGAACAATTTTCTCTACTTCTTTATGTTCATCCTTTTCTATACTATTGTATATATTAAGTATTCTCTTTTATGTGCTTTACAGTCCTACGAGGACCATGTTCTATTTTTTAATCAGAGGCATGTGTTGTGAACAATTTCCCCTAGCCATGGGTGATGGATTTCTGTGTCTGGAGTGTACAGTTTCCTGTGACAAATGACAGGAATCTAAAAAACAGCCAGCTAGGTGGGAGATATAGCCTAGCCTAGCTAGGTCACTCAGTAGAGCAAAGCACACTCAACTAAATAGCTATCGAATCCCTAGCCTTGGTATTATTAGAGCCATGTACCACCCAAAGGAATTAGCCAACCATAAATGGCTTTCAAACTATTAAAATTGAATAGATCTCCCTGAGCCAGAAATAGGCCATTGATACTGTAGGTGGTTAGGCTGTAATGTGAGTGCTTCAAAGAAGCTGTGTCTGACACAATGCACTTCCTCTACTACAGAAGAATAGGTAGTGCACAATTAAGTGTCAATAGGCATTTGTTGAATGTGTGCTTTGGATCAATTCCTGTGTTAAACACCAAGGACATAGGATGAATAAGATCCAGTTCTGCTCATAAGGCACTTACAGTCTGGTATACCTAAAAGAGACATACAGTTACATTATCAAATGAGGTGCTTGATGACACGAACAGGAACAAGGAATTTGGGGAAATCAGAAGGGAAACCACTAAGTTATCAAGAAAATGCAGGAGAGAGTGGAAGTCATTCCAAGAGGAAAAGACCCTTGAGCTAGTAGCAATAGTCTGGTCTGGCAGAGGAGTTAGGGAACGGGGTAACATATCAGGCAGAGAGAGTAGCAATAGCTAAGACAGAAGGCAGGAAACAGAGTGGAGTATCACCCTACGAGCCCCACAGCTTTGTTGCAGTGTAAAATGGAAAGCAGAGAGTGGTGAGAAATGAGAGGAGAAGCCTGGAGGGGCCAGATCATGCAGGACCATGCGCATGCTGTAAGGAGAGTACTCTAGGTAAGGGGGTAGCAGGCTAGAACTTGCAGGCCAAATCTCGCCCACCACTAATTTTTGTACGTGAGCTTAAATGGCTTTTACCAGGGAGAGGAGGGGTGCTAACTCAGGAAAAACTGTTAGACATGAGAATGCAGGTAAACAAGGTAAATAGGTTTTGAAATGGTATACCATAATTGAGTTATAAAAGGTCATTGCCAATCTACTGTATATTAAAAAAAGAAGAAAGGAAGAAAAAACTAGTAGAATTGAAATCAAAGATGTACAACATGAAAACGGTTTACCCTTGAGTTGATTATCACACAATGTACACATGCTTTGAAAAACCATATTGTACTCTATAAAGATGTATAATGTAAGTAAGAACTTATAAACAAAAGAAAAAGAAAAAAAAATGACTTTCACTGTTTAAATAGCTATCGTTTACATGTATATGTAAGTATCTCCATGATATTCTCAACTTTGCCTCTTCACCTGCCAAGCTAAAATGTTTACAATCTGGCCCTTGTAATAAAGGTTTGCCCACCCCTGGACTAGAATGTACCCTGAAGGTGATAAGGAGCCATGGGGACACAGGAGCTTGGGATATGCCTTTGGAAACGTGCCTGTAGTCAGAGAGGCAGCTGGGGGGCTGCTGAGATGGGAGATAAGCAGTAAGGCAGTGGTAGACAGATAGTGGAAATGGGTTTCTGGAGAAGATCTCGAGTTCAGTTTTGGTTATGTTATCTCAGAAACGTGTGGAGACATGAAGACGTCTGCTGGCTACTGCATCTGGAGACCTGAGCTGCTCTGACGAGAGGGCAGGCTGAACGCTATCTTAAGAGGCATTAGCAAACAGGTGGGGACTGGAAATATGCAAGTAGATGAGATTGACTGGACTGAGTGTGTGTGTGTAGATGGGTGTGGCAAAGAAGGCAGACTTTCAGGGACCACAAGATGTAAAGTTCCAGAGAGGTACAAAGGAAATCACAAAGGAGACAGTAAATGAGTGGGCAGAGAGGTAGGAGAGTCAAAGAAGTAAAGAATTTCAAGAAGGTAAGGCTAACCAATATTTCCAAAGCAGCAAAACCTTCCAGAATGTTAAGGACTGAAATGTCATTTGTTTTTAACACTTGAGATGATTTTGCAAAGTTACAGAATTTCCCATAGAGTCTTAGGGAAAAGATTAGGTACAATATTCTCTCCAAATTGAATTGCCCAAAACATTAAAAAAAAAAAAAAAAAAAAAAAAAAACGATTCCAGCAACATAATGCAAGTGGTTTAAACAAGAAGATTAGCAACCTATGTACTACCAGAAGTCAATTCCCTGGGAAGAGCAAAGAAACAACCAAAAGAATGTGATAATGAATTAGATTGAAAAAAAAGAAGTATTAAGATAAGAAAACAAACTTCTGATAAGGAAAGGAGGTTGGAGAATTAACAACTCAGTGCATTTATAAACAGACTTTGTTTGCTTGCTCAGAATCCCCTACAGAAATAAATTCCCAATCTTCCTACTGGGCAATCTCCCTTCACTGAGTCCTCACGGTTCAGAAAAAAAGAGGTGGAGACATTCCCAACTACTGGCCAATAAGAGCTCTTATTTCCTGGACCACAGTGATTGGTTCAGGTACAGGCTCAAGATCCCAATGTGAGCCAATGAGAATCAGGCTTGGGTCTTTCCCTGACACTAACTGGATAGAGGCCAGCTCTTTTCATAGGATTGTTGAACAATAGGATGTAAGCAGGGAACCACTGGAGGCTGCACTTCTACATTTCTTTTCTTTCTTTCTTTTTTTTTTTTTTGAGAGGTTTTCGCTATAGGGTGCTAGTGCTTGCCAGACAGACAGAGAGACAGAAAGTGAGAAATACCCCCCCCCAAGGGGGATGGCCACACTGTAATCCCTTCTCCTCCATTCTCCTCTGAGATCTTGGGCACACATGCACCTGCACCCTGCATGAGTTTAAGCCACCCCATACTTGAACTGCAGTCGACTACATGGGAGTCCAGCAACATAGACATTATGCTAACTGCTGGTCCCTGGAGGCTGCATTTCTAACTATGTGACCACCCAAGGCCATAACCCCAATTGGTATGGTCAGTGCAATCCCTTCTCCTTCACTTCTCCACCCTGTCAAGATCTGGGATTTTGGCAAGCATGGAAACATGCCTGACATGTTTTTCAAGCCATTGGGGTCAGGATTCGAACCATGGTCAGCCCTGTGGATTTGGCTGCCTTAAGCATTAAGCTATGAGGCCAGGCCATGAAAGGTTTGCTGTCTAGGTAGCAGCACCAAAAAGCCAGCCTCACTTCTGCTGACTTTCTAGAAGCTCATTCCATCATGACGCTGGACCTTAATTCCTCTACACAGTGCTTAACTGTGGTGCTACAGGGCCAGCCCTACTTGGGGATCTCTTTAAAATACCAATGCTGGGAGTACCACTGTATGAGAACTGATTCAGAATCTCTGAACCTGGTGCCTTGGCACTGATAGTCTTTTGTAAAACTCCACAGTGAGAGGTAATTTTATAAAGAAAGTGTTTGCCTTAGGTTAATGTGTGCTTGCTGAAGAGAGACAGACAGTGAGGGGAAAAGTGAGAAATCCAACCACCAGGGTGGATGGCTACACTGCAATCCCTTCTCCTCCATTCTCTTCCCAGGATCTTGGGCATGCAAGGACATGTCCCAAGATAATTTTCAAACCACTGGATCCGGGACTCAAACCATGGTTGACCATGTGAGAGTACAGCAATGTAACTGCTATGCTATCTGCT
>NW_006160205.1:850739-875121 GCF_000334495.1 Tupaia belangeri chinensis
TCTTGCGCTTGGTCCTCCTAGTTTTTTTTTTTTTTTTTTTTTTTTTGGAGACGTTTTTGCTATAGGGTGCTAGTGCTTGCCAGACAGACAGAGAGACAGAAAGTGAGAAATACCCCCCCCCCAAGGGGGATGGCCACACTGTAATCCCTTCTCCTCCATTCTCCTCTGAGATCTTGGGCACACATGCACCTGCACCCTGCATGAGTTTAAGCCACCCCATACTTGAACTGCAGTCGACTACATGGGAGTCCAGCAACATAGACATTATGCTAACTGCTGGTCCCTGGAGGCTGCATTTCTAACTATGTGACCACCCAAGGCCATAACCCCAATTGGTATGGTCAGTGCAATCCCTTCTCCTTCACTTCTCCACCCTGTCAAGATCTGGGATTTTGGCAAGCATGGAAACATGCCTGACATGTTTTTCAAGCCATTGGGGTCAGGATTCGAACCATGGTCAGCCCTGTGGATTTGGCTGCCTTAAGCATTAAGCTATGAGGCCAGGCCATGAAAGGTTTGCTGTCTAGGTAGCAGCACCAAAAAGCCAGCCTCACTTCTGCTGACTTTCTAGAAGCTCATTCCATCATGACGCTGGACCTTAATTCCTCTACACAGTGCTTAACTGTGGTGCTACAGGGCCAGCCCTACTTGGGGATCTCTTTAAAATACCAATGCTGGGAGTACCACTGTATGAGAACTGATTCAGAATCTCTGAACCTGGTGCCTTGGCACTGATAGTCTTTTGTAAAACTCCACAGTGAGAGGTAATTTTATAAAGAAAGTGTTTGCCTTAGGTTAATGTGTGCTTGCTGAAGAGAGACAGACAGTGAGGGGAAAAGTGAGAAATCCAACCACCAGGGTGGATGGCTACACTGCAATCCCTTCTCCTCCATTCTCTTCCCAGGATCTTGGGCATGCAAGGACATGTCCCAAGATAATTTTCAAACCACTGGATCCGGGACTCAAACCATGGTTGACCATGTGAGAGTACAGCAATGTAACTGCTATGCTATCCACTGACCCTACGACATACTTCTTAAGAATGTTTGTATAATAAATGTGTGAATGAATAAATGAACAAACAAATGAAAAAGTGGGAGACCATTAAAATGAAAACATTTATGATAAATTAGGGCAAACATGTTAAATGCTGTACTCTGTGATTTAAGTTGTAAAAGTAGATTTACATACAAATAAAATATTTACAACAACCGCACAAAATAAGTGTTACACGGACTGCATCAGAATATAGGGCTTGTGGACCAGCCCTAGGCCAGCCCCAGAACCTAGTGGTTAAAAGAGCTGGATCCCACGTGGCCAACCAGGTCAGATTCTGGCCTGGGTGACTGAAAAATATGCTGGGTACATGTGCATGGAGAAATGGAGGAGAAGGGATTGCAGCGTGACCATATCCTATGGGGCGGGGGGGCGGGGTGCTTCCTCTCTCTCTTCTGGCCAGTGCACATGTTCTCTGGCAATTGAAAAAAACAAAATACAGCCGTTTGTTTTCTGATAGTGTTTGTGTTTCCATCAGTTAGTTAGACTGTTGTTGGAAAGTCAGATGTCAGAGAAAAGGGCATTACCACAGTAACGAATGGAGCAGTGTAAAGCCGCCTGTGCGCACACAGACATTTGCTTCCAGAATGGAATGCCTCTTCTTATCGCCTGCTGTCTTTGCTCTGTATTTGTTTCTTGGATTCTCATGGCTTCACAGCGCTGGACCTGTTGACAGACTGGAATGTCCCAACAAATCATACCCCTTGAGTGTTTCCTTCTTCTCCTTGATCCAGTTCTCAAGTTTCATTTACAACTGGCATGCAGACCACTTCTTTTTCAAGCACTTAATCTACCAAGTACCAAAAGTCAAAATAAAGATACTTGCAAGGAAAGAATTCAAGAAGGAAAGGGCTTTTTATAGACCTCATTGACTCAGTTTAACCCATAAAAGGTCAGGGGAAACAAGTTCTCACGTAATCACTAATCGAAAGTCTGAACTGTGAAGTAAAATTGATATGCTCTTGCAGTGTAGCTCAAAACTGCAGTCTGGAAGAGACTGAATATTTTAAGGCTTAGGAGCATATGAATTTCAGAAATGGAGACCCTAAGGAAATAAGCAATGAATTAAAAGGATTTTCACATGAAATATAGCATGGCTAGTGAAGGAAGAAAAAGAAAATTGGTTTAATTTTATTGAAAATAACTGAGAAAGTTAGTCTGCTAGACAGATCTAGAAAATAAGAAAGAATAAAGTAATAAATTAAACTGTACTCATAAATCACACTTTAAAATTATTGGATGGGCCTAGGCAGGATGGCAAGGGCAATAGGGCACCATTGCATGATGCTAGAGCCATGTGGAAAGGCAGAGGGTTTGGATCCTAGGTTGACCTGAGCATGCCAGGTATACCCAAGGTCATGTTCGTAATCCTGGCTGGCTACGGGGCTGAAGAGAGGGTTGCAGTGTGGTGGGACCCTATTGACCCCTCCTCATCTCTCTCCTAAAAAACAATGAATAAGTTCCCCTCCTCCAGATTTGTTCTATAGGGCACATATGTTTGCCAGAGAGAGAGAGAGAAGGAAAGTGAGAAATCATCCATCAGGAGGATGGCCATGCCATAGTCCCATCTCCTTCATTCTCCTCTCTGGATTCTGGGCATGCACACATGCATCTGGTGTATTTTTAAGCAGCTAGATTGGGACTTAAGAAAACAGAGTTGACCATGTGGGATCTAGCATCTTAACCACCATACCACCTGCTGGCCCCAGCAATGAATAAACTTTAGAAAAAAATTATTCCATGGTAGTGAGAAAGAATACATTGAGAGTCAAATATTGGAAGCTGAAGGTAGCAGATGTACTACATATCAGGGAATCACAGAGTCAAATATCTACAGGACTTGTGAATGAAGGGATTTCAGTGTAAAGCAATAGGGAGCAGTGGGGATTGGGGCAAACTGAACTGTGTAAGTCCCATTCTTAAACATATCTACCACTTGATTTTCTTAAGTGCCATGTAGGACATAAACCCACAGAATTTTTAAAGAGAAGTTGGGTAAATTTAGAAGTGATATAAAGATTTCCCAGTTTTGGAATGTTGACAATGACAACGAATTTAAACATATATATTTTTTATTTAGAGGGTTTTTGTTGTTGTTTGCAATAGAGCACATATGTTCGCTGGAGAAACAGAATCAGAGAGACAGAAAGCAAGAAATCATCCCCCGGGGGGACAACCACACTGCAATCCCTTTTCCTCCATTCTCTGAGGATCTTGGGCATGCACGCACATGTGCCTGGTGTGAATTTAAAGCCATAGAGTGTGAGACTCAAACCATGGTTGACTATGTATGAGTCCAGTGATGTAAACATTATATTATCTGCTGGTTCCAAATTTAAATGTCTTTAAGTAGACTCACACACACACACACACACACACACACACATACAACAACACACCAACTCATGTCTGTGAACTTTAGCCCATTTTGAGACCTCTGGGATGACAGATCAACTCACTAGCTTTAAATACTTTCAGAACTATGGGTTTTCTTTCTTTTGTTTATTTCTTCTGTGAACAAGAGAGATAGGGAGAAAGAGAGACAGCACCCCAACAGGGTCTTGACACCACAACCCACCCCCAGCCTCAGCCAGCCCCAGATCATGGACACAGAGATGCCCAGTGTACTCAGGGAGGTTTCTGGACACAAACCGAGAACCTTCCCATGTGCGTTAGCTTTCCAGAGTATTACATGTTTTCATAGTACCACCATTTGGCCCCTCAGAACTGCGTTTTAATCTCAAGACAATCACAAACCAGCTGTGGGACCAGGGAAATGAATGGCTTAAATTATCAAGATATTTGTTTCCTTATCTGTAAAAGGAGGATAATGGCATCTTCCTTCCTTGGTTGTTGTGAGACTTATTCATGAGCACAGTATCAGGGGGCACAAGTTAGAAGGTGAGGGACAACTGGGGCCAGAGGTGGCGTGGTGGTTAAGGTGCTGGACTCCCACATAGTCGACCATAGTTTGGACCTGCCAGCTTGCTTTCTCATTTTTCCATTCTCTCTCTGGTCAAGTTAAAAAATAGTGAAAACAAATGGGATTAAATAAATAAATTATTCTTTTTAAAAAGCTTTAAAAAAGAAGAGAGAAGAATGTGAGGGGAGGGAAGGTGAAGACTCTATGCCATGCCATATCATAATGTGTCCCCCAACCCATTGTAAAGTTCTGTGAATCCAAAGAAGGAAATATTCTTTAGGAAAAAATTTTTTATTTTAGGTTTTTGCCATAGGGTGCATACACTCGCCAGAGAGAGACAGAGATACAAAGAGAGGGAAAGTGAAAAATCACCTCTTGGGGGGACAGCCATGCTGCAATCCCTTCTTCTCCATTTTCCTCTTAGGATTTTGAGCATGCATGCACACACGTCTGGCGTGATTTTCAAGGTGCCAGGTTTGGGACTTGAACTGTGGTTGACCATGTGGGAGTCCAGCACCTTAACAACCATGCTACCTACTGGTCCCCTTTTAGAACTTTTTAAAACATGAGACCAGCTGGGTTCATGGTCAGATGACTGGATCCCACATGGCAAACTGTGCAATTTGGTCCTGGACTGGTGGCTTGTGGGCGTGCCCAAATTCCTGAGAAGAGAAATTGAAGAAAAGGGATTATAGCATGTCCATTCCCCATGAGGGATGCCTTAATAATTTTATCTCTCTGTCTCTCTCTTTCTGTCTCTACCTGGTAGGCACATGTGTCTCTCTAGAACATTTTTTTCCTGAAACATGAAAGAACCTTTAGCACAAGAGTACCATCTGTGAAATCAATACAAACTGAAATTTTCAAGTCATTATTTACCAGATAATCATAACAACAGCGAAAAGTTTTTGCTAAACTATAAAGTAAAGGTAATCAAATTCACCAAAAAAAGAAGAAAAGGAGGAGGAGGAGAAGGACGAGAAGTTGGGGGAGGAGGAGACCTAGGAATTGGCTATTTCTTTAAAAAAAAAAGTTTTTCAATCTTTTGTTCATTTTCACCCCCCTTGCCTTAGGAGTCATTGAGACATGTTTTTTTGTTTTGTTTTGTTTTGTTTTGAGAGGTTTTTGTTTATTTGGTTTTTTTTGTTGTTTTTTTTTTTTTTTGCTATAGGGCGTGTGCACTCGCCAGACAGACAAAGAGAGACAGAGAGACAGAAAGTGAGAAATCTCTTCCCAGAGTGGATGGCCATGCCTCAATCCCTTCTCATCCATTCTCCTCTCAGGATCTTGGGCACACACGCACACATGCCCGGCGTGAGTTTTAAGCCACTGGGTCCAGCGAACCGCGGTCAACTGCATGGGAGTCCAGCAACATAGCCATTACACTAACTACTGGTCCTGAGACATGGTTTTGTAATCACATCTCATCTTTCCTTAAAATTTAACACCACAAACATACTTCTTAACTATCTAGGTACTATGTGTAACCTGTACTTTATGAGTAAAAAGAGTAAGTCTTCCTCTTCCCTCTATCACCCTCAACTAATTTTCACCTCTTTGGGAATATCAGTCCCATTGAGAATGCATTTTAAAGAGACTCACAACATGGATTGAATTTCAACATTTCTGTCTCACTTTTTGATTAGAAAAAGTGGGTATAAATCTCATTAATCAGTGCCTGGCACAGAGTAAATGATCACAAAAATTATAGCTATTGTAATAAATATTTTAAAAGATTCATGGAGATTGAACAGAATAATTCTACAGAGCACTGAGTAGCTTGAGAAGTCCAGAAGCATGCCTCCTTTCTGTGTTTTTCTGCCTTGCTTCCAGGTCTTTATGAAGGCAATTTCACAACAGACACAAAGCTCCTGCAATCTCTCTGGAGATACCACTTACCAGGAAATCATCTTCTCCAAAGATTATTAGCAGCATTGCTTGCAATACTCAGTATTTATAACATTCGAGGGAAAAAAAATCCTCCGTAGTACAAGTGGACTTCAAAAGTTTGTGGTAAAGTATGAGTTTATTTGGGTGAAACAAAAATTGATATCCGTGCATAGTTTTTTCCATAAACTTTTTGAAGACCTCATGTATGCCAAAAAAGAAGAATCATTTCTCCTTACACTTCTCTGTAGTCTGTGTCATACTGCATTCAGGCTGCCATAGCAAAATACCATAAAGTAGGTAGTTAAGAAGAGAAAATAATTTCTTACCATTCTGGAGGCTAGGAAATCCAAGATGAAGGTGATAGCAGATTCAGCATCTGGTGAGGACTTGCTTCCAGGCTCACAGATGGCACCTTCTAGCTGTGCCCTCATATGGTAAGGGGGACTAAGTTTGCTTTTTGAG
Source organism: Tupaia belangeri chinensis (assembly GCF_000334495.1). NCBI lineage: Eukaryota > Metazoa > Chordata > Mammalia > Scandentia > Tupaiidae > Tupaia > Tupaia belangeri. The sequence goes on from NW_006160205.1 coordinate 857,071, forward strand.
GTCTCTTTTATAAGGGTATTAATCCCAGTTATGAGGGCTTTGCCCTCCTGATCTAATCACCTCCCAAAGGTCCCACCTTCAATATTATATACTTGGGGGTTACCATTCCAACACATGGATTTCGGGGGTGCACATTCACATCATAGCAGCTAATAACAAACTTATTGTTTTGCAGTCAAAGGTCACTCTTTATTTTCTTAGCTTAGTATAATTGAAGCCATAAAACCCTGAAAGTGTGAGAAGGTTCCTCTGCTTGGCCTCATGTTTCTGTAATGGCTTTGATGGTACCTTCTGCTCCATATTTTTGGACCATTAGCCAGACTCCAGAAAGAAAGGGGAGTTATTGTCCTGTTGTTTGATTGCCTAACACTTGGCAGCCTTCTCAGTAATGAAAGTATAAAGTGAACTGTGAGGACTTAGGAAATCCTGCCCCAGGAGGAAATCTCTGCAGATGATGTCAGAACAATTAGATATTAAAAGTTGCAGACTTCACAATTATTAACGAGCACAGGAAAACTAATTAAGAAGGGTGAGTAGATGCTATCTGATCTGCCCAGAGGTATAACGTGCTAAGGAAGATGCTTTACTCAGAGATTTCAGGGAGTCATTGGGAGATTCCAATTGGCCTAATGGCTGAAGGCTAGATAGATAATAGCACACATGAAGAAAAAACCCAAAGAATTCCTATTCTGGGGAGACCTCTAATACAGCTCTCATTTGGTACTTTAATCATTTATTCAGACCTTTATTTTTTCTACTAGAATTAAGATTCATATGGGCAGGATTTCATCACCTTAGTTCATTACCTGGCATGCCATTCTTAGTATAGATGTATTATAATGATGATGATGGTTATTAATTAATGAATCTGTACCTCCATTTTTAAAGGCATAAGTATTAATATTCCCTCCAAAGAATGTAAACTTTTAAGTCAGAAGAACTGAGTTTAAATCTTGTTTCTGTTACTTACAGACATGGGACTTAGATTAGTTATTGTCACTGGACCTGTTTCCTCATCTGCAAGATGGGAATAATTATAGCCCTGATACTGTAGAGTTGGGAATAATTGTAGCTCCAATACTATAGAGTTGCTAAGAAGCTTAGATACACTAATAACATATGAATTTTATACCATAATGTGTTGAGCTCTGGTAAGTTACTAAATAAGTTATATGACTGCATTTATTATTATTTTAATAATTGTCAAAAGTTTTATCTTACAAAGGATCAACTTTGAAGTTGGGAGATTTTATATATATATATATTTTTTTTTTTTTTCAAAATTTCCCATAAAGAGCCATAGTTGCCCTTAAATCAACAAAGCTCAGACTCTGGGAAGGAAATCCAAGGATTAACTTCTTTGCTTCTTTTTAGTTTGGCTGTAACTTCTCAGCTTCTAAAGTACTGCAGGCCAGAATCAAGTTTGAAGAGTAGAATGATTATGCTAAAGTATGTTTTCTTTTTTGGTTAACGTGACATATAAGAGGACTTTTAAAAGTTTGTAGAATATGGGATTAAAATATGAGTTTATTTTGGTGCCAAAATTTTTTAAAAATCCATGCATAGTCTTTTTGTAATACACAATTTCAAAGAACTTTTTGAATACCCTCCCTTACAGTAGAATTGGAGTATTGATATGTTCCATACACACATGATGTGATTTCTTTGTGTCGCAGTTGCTTTTATGCCTGCGGTCTGCGAAGCAAGTCATATCCTCCACACAGGGAGCAGAGGTGGCTTGCCATCATTTCAGAGAACGAAATACTTGGTGGAAAAGGTTGATAAATCATGGTAGGAAATGGCTATATTGCCATTTGTGGTCACTTGAGGGTTTCTTTTTGTGCTTTTTTTTTTTTTTTTTTTTTACTGTTCCCAAGAACTTTAAGTGGCTAATTTCTCATCTTTATGAAGGAAACATGATTAACTGTGTCTTAAACTCTACTGTAAAGTCGCCAACAGCTCTCACCATCTCTCCAGAATGTCCATGTGAATAGGTTTAATCATCTCCACATTCAAACACACATCTAGAATGTCCCCTGGCACCTGTGTCAGCTGCATCCACCATTGTAAGAAACGTGGCTTAGTCTAACTACAAGGAACTGGCTACTCCAGTCCACCAGCCCTTGGGATTCTAGCCTTGAGAACCTAGCCTTTTGGAGAGCTAGAGCCTTGTAAACCCATGTTCTCTAGACCAAATTCAGCTCACAGACATGTTTTGTTTGGTTCATATGTTAAAACATTTAATTTGGGGGGACCAACAGTTAGTGTAATGGCTATGTCGTTGGACTTACATGTAGTCAATTGAGGTTCAAGTCCTGGACCCAGTGGCTTAAACTCACACCGGGCACGTGTGTGTGCATACCCAAGATCCCAAGAGGAGAATGGAGAAGAAGGGATTGCGACATGGCCATCCCCCCCTGGGGGGTGATTTCTCGCTTTCTGTCTCTCTGTCTCTCTGGCAAGTGCACACACCCTATAGCAAAAACCTCTCTAAAAAAAGAAAAAAAAATTAATTTTGGGACCAGCAGGTGGTGTGGTGGTTAAATTGCTGGACTATCACATGGCCAACTGTGGTTTAAGGTCCGGAAATGGTAGCTTGCTTTCTCTCTCTCTCTCTCTCTCTTTCTGTCTCTTTCTGGTCAAATTGAATAATAATAATAAATAAATAAGTAATTCTTTTAAAAATTTCAATTTTGAGTTGGCCAACAATATTTAAAAATTAGGAGATAGTCTTTTTTACTGAGAGAGATTTTTGCTATAGAGTGCATGCACTCGCCAGAGGAGCAGAGAGAGAGAGAGAGAGAAATAGAAAGTGAGAAATCATCTATCAGAGGGGATGGCCATGCTGCAATTCCTTTTCTTCCATTCTTGGGCACATGTGGACACACGCCAGATTTGATTTTCAAGCCTCCAGGTCTGGGACTGAGACTATGGTCGGTCATGTGAGAGTCCAGTGATATAAATGCTATAGCATCTGCTGGTCCCAGGAGATAGTCTTTTTTGTTTTGTTTTTTGTTTTTTGTTTGTTTGTTTGTTTGTTTGTTTTTAAGAGGTTTTTACTATAGGGCTCATGTGCTCGCCAGAAAGACAGAGAGAGACATAGAGACAGGAAGCGAGAAATCACCCCCCAGGGTGGATGGCCACACCACAATCCCTTCTCCTCCTTTCTCCTCTCGGGATCTTGGGCATGCACACACATGTGCCCGGCGTGAGTTTAAGCCACTAGGTCCAGGACCCAAACTACAGTCGACTACGTGGGAGTCCAGCAACATAGCCATTATGCTAACTGCTGGTCCCGGAAATAGTCTTTTTGAAATGCAGAGTTTCATTTTTTTCCTTGAATACTCAGACATTTCAGTAATGCTGAGCCTGCCTTCCCACATGGTTCCCAGTTGACTTTAGCTCAATAGCAGCAGCTCCCAGTAGCTCAGATAGGTTTTGTAGTTTGCCACAGATCTGCCTCCCCCCATTGTTTCTCTTTATTACATTTATGTTATATATGTAATACTCTTGTTACACTTAAAAGTTATTATGGATGTAACATGATTGTTCCATTTATATCATGACTTTTCTTGTATTCAGGAGAAAAAGAAATTGTTTCCTATACTCATGTCTCTATATCCAAAGCAGGGAAGGAAAATGGCGATATGATTTAAGACTTTAAGAAAAGTCATAAACTGGGCCAGCAGGTGGCATGGAGGTTAAGACAGCTGGATCCCACATGACCAACTATGTGGTCTTGGAACCAGCAGCTTGAAAACACGCTAGGGGTGTGTGTGTTTGTGTGTGTTTGTGTGTGTGTGTGTGTGTGTGTGTGTACCCAAAATTCCTAGAGGGAATGGAGGAGAAGGGACTGCCGTGTGGCCGTTCCCCAGGGGAAGGGAGGTGATTTCTCACTTTCCCTCTCTCTTTGTCTCTGGTGAGTGCACACTCCCTTTGGCAAAACTCAAAACTTTAAAAAACAAATACCCCAAACTTATGCCCATCTTTCTTCATTCATATAATGTTCACCTGTTATATACCCAGAGAACCCTATTAGTTTTTAAAATAGTGAAATATTTCTTTATTATTAGTGGTAAAAAGCTATTGTCTCCAACTCCCCTGTGTCCTCTGCTATCCACAACCAGTCCAACCTCTCCTCTGGGGCCTAGTGACTGAGAGGTAATGGTGAGGGCCTAGACTTAATAGAGGGCCTTTAGTACCCTAATTCTGGTCTAATTTCCAAGGATGCAGGACAAGTGCCTGTGAGTACCTCTCTCCAGAGAGAGACAGAGACAGAGAGAAAAAGCACCCTTCAATGGGACACAGTCACCCCAAACCTTTCTCCTCCATTTTTCCACCCGCTGGGATTTGGGGCATTTATACACAGGACCAGCATGATTTCCAAGCCATGGTGGCCAAGACTTAAACTGCAGTCAGCCATAGAGTTCTGGCTCCTTTAACCACTGAACTACAAGGCTGGCCTAAGGTTCCCATTCATCTGGTAAGTTGGGAGTGGCAAGTCTGGTGGAATATATGGATCCTCCTTATTTCTGCTAAAGACATTTCACCTCTGGTAATATTCCATACTGATAATGAAACCCATGGTGCTGCAGCTTGTCCCAACCCTCCAGCCTAACTCTCAAGAGCTGACTGGTTCTCATTGGTACCTATGCTGGAACAGCTCCAAAAGGATGGTGTCCCTGGGAAATATTGCAGTAATATCTTTGGCTTTAGAGAAGAAAGAGCTTATGCTATTTAAGAACTCGATGTAAATGCATGCTACTCTTTCCTTCCTATACTTTCATTATTTTTAGTTTCCAAAGCGTCAGTGAGTACATCATCTACCTCGGTCCATATATACTCCTCATTACTCTGTTACATGACCCTGAACTCTGGACATTTCCACCAGGCTAAGGCTTATTTATCTTTCAGCTCTCTGTTTCAGTGTTGCCCCCTCTGGGATCATTTCTCTCAGGCTGATTAGATGTCCCCCTCTCAGCTGGCTTCACTCCTGCTCCAGCACTGTATTGCAATGACCAGTTTCCTGTAAACATTATAGGCACACCGTTATCTCCAACTCCTGCACAGTTCATGATACAGAGTGGAAATCAAAACGTTTTTATTGTTCAGACCAGCAGGTGGTGCAGTGCTTAAGGCACTGGACTACCATGTGGTGGACTGTCATCAAGTCTGGGCCCTAGTAACTTGAAATTCACACTGTGTGTGTGTGTGTGTGTGTGTGTGTGTGTGTGCATGCCCAAAATCCCAAGAGGAAAATGGAGGAGAAGGGATTGCAGCATGGCCATTCCCCCCCCGCCAAGAGGGTAATTTACCCCTTTCTCTTTCTCTCCATCTCTCTCTTTCTGGCAAGGGTATGTGCCTTATAGCAAAAAACAAAACCAAACAAAAACTTTCCAATAAATAAATAAAATAAGTATTTGTTGAATGAATAATTGATTGAATAAACACTTCAAGAATATGAAGTAGGACCATGCTAACGCAATGCACTGCAGTGCTGGAATTACAGAGGAAGGATCCGAGTTCACCTACCTGTACTTGTCATGCCTGTTATCTGGGCTGGCCGAGGCAGAAGGTGGGTTGTGGCACGAAGACTCCTTTGTGGATACCTCTTTCTATGTATCTCTCAGAAGGAAGAAAGAAAGACATTTAAATAAAAGGAGGGGCTATGAGGATGTAGAAGCCGTAGATCCCCTCAGATCCCTACTGCCACTGTGTCTGATGATTTACTGAAACTGCCCCCTCATGGGAACTTCTTAACAAAGGTTGATTGCCTCTAGTAACTGCGGCCCCTTCCCTGGATGGGAGCCAAAAGTGCCTTAACATTTCCTCCTATCACCCTAGACCAATGCCTGCCTGGTATGAAAGTATGAAGCCCAACTCCTTTGCCTCCAGGTGTAGTAAACTCTGAGGTGACGTTCACACTCCAGAGCTACCCTACAGGGTCAGGTGGGACTGAGTCTGGACCTGGGATCACAACCTTGTCTGACTTGTTTCCCCTTCCTGTCCTACTGGCCCCCACCCTCAGCCATTCCTCTTGGGAAAACCCAACTGTGGGCTCAGGGTCTGCTTCTGAGAGAATCCAATCTCTGAAACATTGGTTGATGAGAATTTCTTGAGTACCTTCTGGAGACAGATCAGTATTGGTGAAAAGGAGGCTGATTTATGCTTCCTTCTCTTTGAACCACACCTGTAGGGACCTGGCAACTCTAAGAATATTGGGCCTGCAATGATACCATCTAAGACAACACATACTTTTTTAGCATTTTTAGAATAAAAACTTACCATGGTAGCATGTAATCCATTTAAAAAAAATAAAGGACTATAGAAAATCAATAATCTTTTCTCTGAAGTTCAGGGAAGGTGCCAGCTCTGGATTTCCTTGGTTGACTCTTTTGGTGAAGCGTTTGCTAACTATAATTACATGGTTTTCCCAGGTACCAAAATAGAAGAGTTCTTTCGAAAGGTCAATAATGAAGGCTTGATGCTGGAAGGCTTAATTGAGGAAATCATTGATTTCCCCATTAATATTTTAACCTGCTTGAAAGATATGAAAGTAAAGGCTAATCTTATTTTTAAAATACTCTACTAAAAACTCTCTGGTAGCCACATGTACACTTGATTCTGTTAGTGTGAGTGATAAAAAAATCATACATCAGGGTTTCTCAACCTTGGCATTTTTAACATTTTGGAGCAGGTACTTCTGTGCAGGGATGGGGGGTGCTGTCCCTTGCATTTTGGGATGTTTAATAGTATTGCTGGCCTCTGTCCACTAATTATCAGTAGCAATCAGAAGAATACCCCATCTGGCCAATTGTGACAACAAAAGTATCTCCGGGCATTATAAAGTATCTCACGAGGGCAAAATTGTTCCTGAGTAAGACCCGCTGATTGTAGATGGGGTATCCAGGGGAATCATAGCCAGAGGTGTTTTGTTCCTTTAAGTGTAATTATAAAGAATAAAGGATGTCCGTTGGATTCCGGAGATTATAAATAGAACTGTCTCTAGAAACTGGCACCAAAGTGAATAGTTGACGTCTACTTCAAGAGCAGTACTGTGTGTTTTCAGAGTGTCCTCCTTTACAGAAGAGGTTCACATAGTGAGGAAATGTGTGTCATGATGTTTCCGGAACGTTTTAAAAAAATGATCTGGGAACTCTAGTAGATAAAAATCTAACTACTGATGAAACAGATTTCTCCCTAGCACATCGAGGTCAGCTTCTCTTTAGAGTGGCTTAAAAAAAAAACCAGGTTACAAACATCTGTTTTGAATCCTTGGAGACGTAAAAAGATTAAAATCAAAAATAAGAAAATAAATAAACAGAGTTTCTTGTACCATCTGTTTCTTAACTGTTTCTCATTTAAAACTATTGCAGTTGTGGAAAAGGACAGAAATTTGAAGTCTTTCAAATCCCTAAAGGAAATTAGTAAAGAGGCCTTTGTGACTAACTTTAAAGACAGTGAGGATTGGGAACCAGCAGTTAGCGTAATGGCTATGTCGCTGGACTCCCACGTAGTCGATCGTGGTTCGACCGTGGTTCGCATCCCGGTGGCTTAAAACTCATGCTGGGTGGGTGTGTGTGCATGCCCAAGATCCTGAGAGGAAAATGGAGGAGAAGGGATTGTGGCATGGCCATCCCCCCTGGGGGCTGATTTCTCGCTTTCTGTCTCTCTGTCTCTCTCTGTCTGTCTGGCGAGTGCACGTGCCCTATAGCAAAAACCTCTCCAAAAAAAAGAAAAAAGAAAAAAAGACAGCGAGGATTAAACTAAATCTTTTTTTAAAGCTAATTCAAACATGCAGTATAATCTCTTGATGATGAGTAGGTTTCAGTGAAGTTCATTGGCTGCCCGACAGTCTATGCTACATCATGTCTCCATGATTTAGGTAAAATCTTTAGTCAAAAGCATTAACTCTAAATAGGAATCCCTGGGTACCTTGGATTCTTGTTTTATTTAAGAGTTTTTTGCCTAAGGGTGCATATGCTTGTTAAAGAGAGAGACAGAGACGGTGAGAGGGAAAGTAAAAAATCACCCCCCAGAGGGACAGCCACGCTGCAATCCCTTCTTCTCCAGTCTCTTCCTAGGACCTTGGGCAGGCACACACATGCACTCAGCATGATTTTCAAGCCACGGTGTCTGGTACTCAAACTGCAGTCAGCCATGTGAGAGTCTAGTGACATAACCACTATGATATCTGCTGGCCCCAGTAACTTGGATTCTTATGAAAAATTTTAGGAAACAATCTGAAAGATGCCCAAAACTTCCTTACATTACTTTGATTCATTTAGTGGTATAACAAATAAACAAAGTAATACTTTTTAGATGCATCAACATCTTTAAAGAGGAAGCCTTTCCCCTTAGTATAGGTGTTAAAGAACTGTTATTTTCTTTTTTAAAAAAGAATGATTTATTTGATTTTATTTATTCATTTATCTATTTTAATTTGACCAGAAAGAGAGGGGGAAATTGAGAAAGCAAGTCACCAGGTCTGGCATTCATACCATGGTCAACCATGTGGGAGTGTTCAGTGCCTTAACCACCATGCCACCTTCTGGTCCTAAGAGCTGTTATTTTCTAGCAAAAATTGGTACCATTCTATCTACCTTTTCTTTTCTTTTTTTTTTTTTTTTTTGGAGAGGTGTTTGCTATAGGGCACATGCACTCGCCAGACAGACAAAGAGAGACAGAGAGACAGAAAGTGAGAAGTCACCCCCCAGGGGGAATGGCCATGCCACAATCCCTTCTCCTCCATTCTCCTCTCGGGTTCTTGGGCACGCACGCACACGCACCCAGCGTTAGTTTTAAGCCACCAGGTCCAGGACTTGAACTGTGGTCTACTGCATGGGAGTCCAGCAACATAGCCATTATGCTAACTGCTGGTCCCTCTACCTTTTCTTCATGCTAGGTGGAGGTAAACACTCATTCTCCCTCCTTGTTAAACTCCATTCTTCTCTCAAATGAAGAGGATACCCAGTTTCTGTGTGTGCGTGTGTGTGTGTGTGTGTGTGTGCATGTGTGTATTGTGTACACATTAATAAACGCTGTTGTACATGCATACACACACAAACACAATGTCTTATGTCCTTATGGAGTAACTTACTATCCCTTGCCAACACCCAAAGTTGTAGGTATGGCATGCTTACTTATAATAAGGCTGCCGCAAAATTCTTGTGTGCGTTCCTGTGGTTGACCATTATATATATTAACAGTTGAATACTCTCCAGTGCTTGTCTCTTTGCATTTTGGGGTTTGCTTCTTACATTCTGTTATGCATAGTTGAATATTCACTCTGTTTTGTTCCTGCCAAGGAGGACTAATGTTTGGCTTGTGTCTAATACAATTCTTCATCAACTCCACCTAGGAATGGGCAAAGGCAGCAGCTAAGTGAGCTGCATGATGGTCCTAATTGTTAACTGGCTGGATAAGTTTTCATGAGCTTTAAATCCCAATTCTGATCATTATTTTATAGCCTAGGAGGAGTGAGAGACATTAAGCAAAGAAGTACACAAATGAAAATAAAATTACCAATCTATTTAAAGCAGGGTTTCCCAATCTCAGTACTACCAACATTGTGGACTGGGTAATTCTCCGTTGTTGAGGGGGTCTCCTATACATTGCTGTGTATGTAAAAGCATCTCTAGCCTCTGCCCACGAGTGACAGTCTCAACCAGTGCACCCCTCTTCCCTGACTGTGACTACCAAAAGTAATCACAGCTATGCCAAAATCCCCAAGGGGAAAACTCATCCCTGAATGAGAACCAAGATGGTGCCATGAGGAAAGAGAGATTTGTGGCATTATCTGCAGTGTATGATCAGGTAACTTGACAGAGGGTGGACTCACCAGGAAAGATTTCTTTGAGGCTATCATGTCTGAGCTGAAATCCCAATAATTAATAGGAGTTAATTAACAAAGAAAGAGGGTAAAGCATTTAATTCCATCATTCATGAAGTAATGACTGAATTAGTGAATCCCTACTAAGCACCAGTTCTGTTCAAGGTGTTGGTGATACAGTGCTAAATAAGTTAAAAAGTCCCCTATGGTTGTGGAGTTTCCCTTGTAGTAGAGAAAGACAGTGAATAAACAGGTAAACAGATAAAGCAGAGGATCTAAAGGGCCTTTGCCTAGTGTGGGCCAGGAAATACTTGTAGAAGAGGTGATCTTTTTGCTGTTCTTTGAATAAAGAGAAAGAGCCAGGCAAACAAAGGCCTAGGGGGAGTGAATTCCAGAAAGGAAGAGCAGAGCAACAGTACATGAGTTACCCTAGGGGAGAGTCTGATAATGCCCAACACCAACGGACCTTCCCATCCCATCAGAACCCTGACCGTAAGATTAAGAACGAAAAGCCAGAGCTGTTCAATGGCTAAGCAGTTGCTTTAATGATACTCATTTCTGGTATCTATTTAGATACAAATGGACTTATGGCCCTATCACCATTGACACAGCAGAAATCAAAGATATATTGTTAATGGAACTGCCATGACTGTATTTTTTTCAGGACAATTCATCCAAGATCACATTGATTGAGTGGTCTAGAGCAGCTTTCATTGGCCATATCTGCTCTGTGGCTAAGAGAAAGGACTCTTAAAATGTCATTGGCTGTAAATCTGGTCCCCTTTCCTGAAGACCAAATTTACAAGAGAGATAAACAGCCAGCAATTCCTGTTAATAGAGTCAACAGATTGCTTTATAATGAGGAAAGCAATTGACAATACCATTTAAAAAGAAGTAATGTGGCAAATGCATCCAGAGGCTATGTTTCCTATTAAACAGGTTGCTTTTGATGATATAATGTACTTAGTAGAACACTTTCTCTATGTTTATTTTTCCCCAAATAGCAGCAGCTTCCAAATGCTGGCTCCTCCACCTATCCCAATAATTCACTAGGGACTCAAATGTCAAGGATGTTGTAGAATTTTAAGGTTGAAAGTACCCAGCTATTCTACTGTACCAGGACAGGAGCTAAGGCTCAGGAAAGTGAATGACTTGTTCAAGGTCATAAAATAGTCTGGGAAATTGGCCGAGCCCTCAGGTCAATGTTTCTTCCCCTGCGTGAACTCATGCCTCCATTTCGCACAGATGCTCTTGGAAGGAAGCATCTTAAAGACTGAAATCCATAGTTCCCTCTCGTGCTCCTCATCACAACAAGCCAATGGATCTCCTTTGGTAGATTTCGCCCGCAGAGGATACATGACAGTGTCTGGAGACATTCTCAATTGTCACAACTTGTTGGTAGTATTGTGTCTAGTCAGAAGAGTCCAAGGTTGCTGCTAAATATCCTATAAGGCACATCACGGATATTCCCCCAGCCCCACAACAAAGAACTATTCTATAAAAATACGAGTAGTGCTGGGACCAGCAGTTGGCATAATGACTATGTTGCTGGACTCCCATGTAGTCTACTGTGGTTCGAGTCCCAGACCCGGTGGCTTAAACTCACGCCGGGCATGTGTGCATGTGTGCCCAAGATCCTGAGAGGAGAATGGAGGAGAAGGGATTGCGGTGTGGCCATACCCCCTGGGAGGTGATTTCTCACTTTCTGTCTCTCTGTCTCCCTGTCTTTCTGGCAAGCACACACGCCCTATAACAAAAACCTCTCCAAAAATAAATAAATAAAAATACGAGTAGTGCTACCTTTGAGACACTCTATGCTGGTGTTGGTATCACCCTCCTTTCTAGACATGCAAGTGAAAACTGGGACTTGCTCTTGTCCTGTCTACAGACAACTTGACCTGGTTACTGATTTTCAGTGCATTCTCATTACTTAGCTTCTGAGCCTCATTTAATTGTAAGCAACTTCTTCAAAAAATAGTGATAAGCTGAATTCATGAAGGCTAGTGATTACTTCCAATGGTAAGTAGAAGATACTTAAATATAGGGGTCCGTCATCCCTTTGGGTAACACAGAGAGCTTTGCAGAATCTCCCAAAAGCTATGGACCCTCCCTTCAGAAAAATGCCATTCATAATAGATCTTCCATACAGTGAGGCCAATGGACTCCCTGACACACTATTAGGTTGTTGGAAAAGTCTTAACATATTTTTTCTATGCAAATAATGTGCCATGAGTTTTTAGACAGCCAACAGATGGGCCAGGGGTGCTGGGTCTAGAAGAAAGTGTAGACTAGTTTTCTTCTCACCCTGTGGATAGCATGATAAACCAGTGGTTCAATATTGGTTATCATTGTTTTCAAGAAAATTAGCTCTTCACATATTTGAAAGTAAAGTGATTTGGATATTTGAAATGATCTAGTAGTATATACTGAAATAAACACATGAAATGTAGACTACCATAGAGTGGTTTAAAAGAAATAAATTAGATCCAAGGTGACTGGTTAGCTCAGTTGGTCAGAGCATGATGCTAATAATAAACTAGATCTATATCCATCAACGTAAATGGATTTTTCAAAAGCTGCTACGAAATGAAATACACAGGCTATAGTAGCTTACATATAATATGATGTCACACATCTATATGGTTTAAAACACAAATAACCTAATACAGTAAAATAGTCATATATATATATATATATATCGGTATAGAAGTTTGGAAAGATTGATAAAACTTATGACAGTGGTTTCTCAGGGAGTTGGAATTAAGAGTAAGATTGAGACTTGGAGACAAAAAGAACCTTGGTTTTTATATAAATGTTTTTTTCTGATTAAAAACAAAGGACCGTGGACAATCCTGAGTGGTAGCTACAGGGGTGTTTATTATGGTATATTTTGAACTATTCCATATTTTACCCAAAAAAATCCTGAAAATGAAAAAAATAAAAGCAATCTCAGGTACATAATGGGGGTTTTCAGTTACTGAACCTCTCGAAAGACTTATCTCCACTTCTTCTCCAAAGTGCACTGGGGTTCTTACAAGTTTACTGTGTATTTTGTTTGCTTTGGCAAAACAAGCAAACGGCCTGAAATGCTTTGTATGCATGGCTTAGTTTTTACAGTCACTGCTTCACAAGTGTATTTTTCTTTTTCTGCCTACCTAGTTCTTATTCATGGTAGAGCAAAGAACATGGATTCTCTTAAATATTTTACTTTTCCTCTAAGTTTGGCCACATTTAGTAACCAGTTGAAGGGAGGTGAAATGTAGGGAATATGAGGAGACTTCAAAAACCTCATGGGAAAATGAAATTAAAGTACAAGCCTTTTTTTTTTTTTTTGAAATTTTTTGAGAAGTTTTTGCTATACGGTACATGCGCTTGCCAGAATTTTTTTGAGAGGTTTTTGCTATACGGTACATGCGCTTGCCAGAAACACAGAGAGAGACAGAGAGACAGAAAGTGAGAAATTATCCCTCAGTGGAGATGGTCACACCGCAATCCCTTCTCCATTCTCCTCTCGGGATCTTTGCACATGCACACGCGCCTGGCGTGAGTTTAAGCCACCAGGTCCGGAACTCGAACCATGGTCAACTACATGGGAGTCCAGCGACATAGCCATTACGCTAACTGCTGGTCCCAAAGTACAAGTCTTTTTTTGAAAATTGTTTTTCCTTCATTTGTGATAGAGCACATGCAAGTGTGTGTGTGTGTGTGTGTGTAGTGAGGGGAATGACTGCCCTCCAGGGTCTGGCCATGTATGGATCCTCTTCCTCTAGTTCTCTAGCCCCTCAAATCATGGCCTTCATGTGTGTTTCAGACTAACTGAACAGGGAACCAGATCTGTGGTCTTGTCTTCACTGGGATGCAGTGTCTCTCAAGCAGTATATTACCACTGTCACTGTCCCAGGAAGGTTGTCATACAGTACAAGTTTATTTGGCTTAAAAAGTATATATATATATATATGTGTGTGTATATATATATATGTGTGTGTGTGTGTATATATTTAAATATATGTATAGTTTTCTTTTCTCCTTTCTTTCTTTTTTTCATTTGTATAGTGTGCATACTTGCCTAAGAGGGACAGAGAGAGAGAGAGAGAAAATGAGAAAGCACCTCCCCCACCACCAGAGGGGATAGCCATGCTCCAGGCCCCTCTCCCCCGTTCTCCTTTTGAGATTTTGACCATGCATGCACACACACCTGGAGCACCTTTCATGCTGCTGGATCCAGAACTCAAACTCATAGCTGACCATATGGGATCCAGCCACCCTAACCACCATACCACAAGCTAGTCTATGTAGTTTTTCCATAATGTACATTTTTACATAAACTTTTTGAAGACCTTCTCATAGAAATGGATAAAGTTTTCTTAGTACATGACTGGAAGTATAATTATACTGGTCTCATAATTATTAGCACTTATTTAGATATGTGATCGAAAAGCCATTTATTGTAAATGATGTGCTCCAAAGTCAATAGATATTGGCATTATTTTTTAAAATTATGTACAATGTTTAAAATCCTGTTATTGGGAACATCACTCAAATCTTAGCAAGAAAACAGAAGCAGGTGTTTGTATTGGAAAAGCCTGAGACTGGAAGCCCAGCAGCGCAGGGTTCACTTTCTCCGTTTTATACTATACTCCGTTAGACCAGTCACTTTCCTCTCTGAGCTTTGGTTTCCTCATCTGCAAAATAAAGGGGTTGGAGTAGATCCCCAGCCAGAAGCTGAGGACTCTTGAGTCCTATCAGGCTTGCAGATATGCTTCTTTGGCTGTGTTTTAAAACGGTTTTAGGAATTGGCCTGGTAGTTAAGGGAACTGGATCCCACATGGCCAACTATGCAATTCACATTCCGGACTGGGTGGCTTGAAAAAACACACAGGTTGCATGTGCATGCGAGCCCCAAATCCTGACAGAATGGAGAAACGGAAGAGAAAGGCTTGTGGCATGACCACGCCATATAGGGGGTGCTTGGTGCTTTTTCCCTCTCCCTCTGTAACTGTCTCCATCTCTCTCTCTGGCAAGTGCACACACACACACTTTCTAGCAAAATGTAAAAAAAAAAAAAAAAAAAAAAAAAAAGGTTTCAAATTAGTTGGCAACATATAATTAGATACTTTAATAAAAACCAAGATGTCTCGGGGCCAGGAGGTGGCATGATGGTTAAGGTACTGGACTCACACATGGTCAACCCATAGTTTAAGTCCCAAAGTTGACTGCTTGCTTTCTCACTTTCTCTCTCTCTCTCTTTGATTTTCTCTGAGAAGTGCATGTGCCCTGTAGCAAATTAAATGATAATAATAATAAATAAAATTAAATAAATAATTTTAAAACCCCAGATTTCTGACTTCTCTTGAAAAGCAGATCTGGCAGCAGTATTGGGGTGTTACCAAGTAGTGCAGGCTCCTCTAGACAGAGCATGTGCTCTCCAGTTTTCCACAGTCTCCACTAATCTCTATTGTCATACATCTGACCCCTGTTTCATTTATGTTCTTGCCTGGCCCTGATAAGCATTTGAATTTGTAACCCTTGGACCAAAAGTTCTCTAAATTGCATTATGTCACATCATTTCTTGATGCAAAGAAAAAACGGTGTTGCAGCCAGTCAACAGGGAGCTTAAACTGAAGCAGACATAAAGAAAAACGGACAAGGTCACCCATAACTGGAAGGGCCCTTATTCATACCTGGGGTTCATAGAAAACTATGTTTAGCTAATGGAACTTTTGGTTTCCTGATTTATTCATTTTTAAAGGTAATCATGAATCTTTGATGAAATAATCCTAGAAGTATGAAAAGGAGGTCTAATTATTCTAGATGTTTTAGCACCTCTAGAATCACATAAAATAAAACCTACTTTAAGAAACAATAAAAAATCAAATGTCGTAGGTGGGATTTTTGAATCTTCCCTCCAAATATACTCAGGCACACCCACATACACACAGAAAACATAACATAAGCCAAGAGGCATTCTTGTTTGCAACCTCTTCATTAAAAAGACCTTTCTAATATTGTTACCTAATTATTCAGTGTAACCAGTCTGGGTCTTTGTGATTAAGTAACATGACTGCAAGATAGTTACAGATCACTTGTTTTATTTCTTAGGTGTGTCCTTGCCCTTAGAAAGGAAAGATGATCCTCTCTGAATAAGATTAAGATTCTACTGTATGCATGCCAGCACTCAGGTTATTCACTAAGGGCTGGTTTGCAGCACTGGCCTTTCTCCAAGGCGTTTTAGCCAGTTAAGTGCCAAAAGAACATTATTAAAAAGCATTTTCACTCATAAGGAGGGCTTAGCAATGCGCCCTTGAAAGACAGTTATATATGCATTACTGGGAGGGTTCCTGTTAGATTACTTCCATAGCCTGAAAGCAAGTACAGCCACAGTTAGCCTCGTGACACCGAGTTCACATGCAGAGCTCATCAGCAGCACCAGCTTCCTGTTAGGTCGAGCCCTATGAAATTGCCAATATTTGACTTGTATCCCGTACAATGACAATTTCCTATGATCCCATTTATGATTAGCCTCTGTTAAAAACTCATTGTTTTCTTATTTTGTTTTCAGTTTGGGGCATCACAATTTGTACACTTAAAATGGAGCACTTATTTTATTCTTATTTACCTCATGTGACATAGTCAAAGAGGGAAGATAATAACCTACTACTTTTGTGCTAGGTTTGAGTGTGAAACACATCAGCCTGTCTTAGGGTAGTGGAAGGGGAAGCTTTACTTTCATCTCAGTGTCTACGAAAAGGCCGAGGTTAGATGGAAAGATGAGACATCACTGATGACAGACTTCCCCATGGACGCATGAAGCAACAGGTCACCCTTCTGGGGTTTTCTGTTTGTTTTTTCCCAGTTTTTCATATAGTTTTATTTTTTCCCTTCAACCAGGATAATATGATATTCAAATTTTGTCTTAACCAGTGGGTCTAATAAACGCAGACTTATCCATCCCATGGACCGGCAAGGCAAACGCTGCTTCTTGGAATGGTCCCACCATGGACCCTCTGGTCATCCAACCCAAGTCGCCCCCCCCTGCCTGACTTTATCTGCACTGTATTGTGTGGCCACTTCATTGAATCTCATTCCAGACTTTAACTTTTCCATGGCTTTCATAATTTTGCCATGTTGTTCACATCGATGTGTCTAACTTTTATTGCATGGCCATCACCTTTGGGACGCTGAGCCTTCTTGACACTCCCAGATGCTGCTCTCCCTTTACCCCCTTTTCCAGAACCACTTTTTCCTTTGGGCAGCATCTTCAAGACTTGCCGATGAATATTCAACCGCTCCAGTGCCATACAAGTCCTCCCGCTTTTGTTAATTACAGTGTGTTAAGTGTTTCAGGGTGCAGGGTGTGTCCAGGGCATGCACAGACTACACGATGCAGTGATAGTCCTCAAGAAGAGGTAGAATTACTTGGAGTATCCAGGGATGGCTGTATTCTCATGAGCTCTTAGTCATCTAGAGAGTGCTTTAGAAAGGAAACACAATTGACTTTGAAAAACAAAGTACGGTGGTTTTTTGTTATGTCTAATATTTTTGTAATTTGGGTTTTTTTGGGGGGGTTTGTTTGTTTTAGATTTTTGTCATAGGGTGCATGCACTTGCTAGACACAGAGAGAAAGAGAAAGTGAGAAGTCACTCCCCAAAGGGAGGATGTCCACATTGCAATCCCTTCTCCTCCAGTTTCCTCTGGGGGTTTTGGGCTCACACGCACATGTGCTCAGTCTACTGGTCCAGGACTCAAACTGCCGAGTTGGTCATGTGGGATCCAGTGTCTCAACCACCATGCCACCTGTTGGCCCTGATTTGATCTTTTTCAAGTGCTTATTGAGAACACAGACACCAGTAAGATCTACCTAAGCCATTGCATTAATAACAAAAGTGCCGAGAAAGGCTGGGTTACCTGGCTTGGTAGGTGGGACCCCCCCATATTCGGAGTCAGACAGATCTGGAGACATCTATCACAGCTGAGTTACTAGCACTGTCACCTTGAGCGAGTGGATTCACCTCTCTGAGTCAGTTTGCTCATGTGTGAAATGAAACGCACAAGGATGAGTGTGGTATAGGGTTACTAATTAAATGAGACGACATATGCAAAACACTTAATGAACATAAGCATGGGTTATTTTTATTACAAATTAATGAACATTTGCTCACTTACAAGCCTTTAGCTTCAAAATATGTGGGCAATATATTGCTTCTTATCCCAAATTTGAG
>NW_006160205.1:875134-879223 GCF_000334495.1 Tupaia belangeri chinensis
GCAGGAAGTCTATGGAAAATGCAGATTTGCTGAAGTTAAGAGAACCTTGGTGCTGCAGGGATGCTAAGACCTTCCTTTAACCTTAGTTTTAATGTTGTACACAAAACAAAACAAAAATCAAAGCCTAATTGGCTTGGGTAAATACATCATGGTACACCAGTATCCTAGATGATTTGTATGTACATTTTTTTTAGTGTCTAGAGTGTATATTTAAAAGGTCCTCATCCAGTGTGGTGAACCTGTGGGTAATTTTCCATTTGTATTTTACTCTTCTTTTTAATTGCCAGAGAAAGACAGAGAGAAAGCAACTCCCTCCCACCGATAGTGGCCCAGTGTGGCCATGCCTCAGTCTCTTCCAACCATCAGCCATCTGTGATCCTACCCCAATACACAGTGCTACAGAACTGATATATACATATATATATATATATATATATATATATATATATATATATATTTAAATTTAAATTTTTAAAAAAATTTTCTGGGCCAGCCTCATAGCCTAGTCATTAAAGGAGCTGGTTTGAATCTTAACCAAGAGGGTTTGAAAAACACCCTGGGTACATGTGCATGCATGACATAAATCCCAATGGATGGAGAAATGAAGAAGGGATTGTAGCATGACCACACCCCGTTGGGGAGTACTTTCTCCTTCTCTGTCTGCCTTTCCCTAGTAAGTACATGCACCCTTTGGGAAAACAAACAAACAAACAAACAAAAACAGCACTATGAAAACTTCTCCAATGAGCGTATGTTTACCTTTTAATTGGAAAATAAAATGTTTATGATGCACGTTCTTACTAATTCAAGAGTTGGATCTCAGGTCATACTTTCCAAGACATACTCTGTTCTGCACAAGTTTCAGATACAAGGCTTGAAATTGGGGTACTGGGAATTTCTAGCACCATCTTGCATCAGGAATATTCTATTATGTACAGATAGAATTGTTTCCCCTTGATGCTCATTGCTGTCATTTTGTAAATACATATTTGTCTCATCACATTGACTAAATTATGATTTTCTGAAAGGCAAGACCTACTTCTTGTATTTTTGTAGTATTTTTGTGAGTGCTGAGTCTAGAGTTAGGTATTGACTAGTCATTCACAAAGTACAGGGCATGTTAATTTTTGCCTTCTGGATTTGGTTCCTCCAGACAAGCCTAGAGAATGCGAATACGTCTGTGGGTGGGTTTCAGACAGTTCCTTATGGACATCAACATCTCACTGGTTCTCAGCACTCACTGCATATTAATTTCATCTATGGAATTTTCAAAAATCCTGATATCCGGGAACCAGCAGTTAGCGTAATGGCTATGTCGCTGGACTCCCACGTAGTCGACCGCGGTTCGCGTCCCAGACCCGGTGGCTTAAAACTCACGCCGGGCACGTGTGCGTACGTGCCCAAGATCCCGAAAGGAGAATGGAGGAGAAGGGATTGCGGCGTGACCATCCCCCCTGGGGGGTGATTTCTCGCTTTCTGTCTCTATGCCTCTCTCTGTCTGTCTGGCGAGCACACGTGCCCTATAGCGAAAAAATCTCTCCAAAAAAAAAAAAAAAAATCCTGATATCCAAACCACATCCCCTTAGATTCTAATGTAATTATTAGGTGGTTGCAAAAGTCTTGACGTATTTTTCTATGCAAAAATGCATCACAACTTTCCAGATGAACTAATATGTCAACAGTTTTGAGTATTAAAGCAAGAAACTTGCCCCTAAACTCTAATACCCAGTCAGAATTGATTATTCTAGTATAAGAATGAAGGGGAAAATGTTGTTGATATTATTCTGTTGTGGTTTTTACTTTGTCATTTTTAGCATTTCTTAAATATTTATCAGACGATCGAAGTAGTAAAGATTTAATAAGAATGGTTAGTATTTGGTAAGCACTTACCATGTGTGCCTTAATAAAATAGCTCTGGAGCTCTCATTTTTAAGCCAGAGTCCTTTGCTCCAAGAAAATCTAGCAAGTATTCCATATCATCAAGAAAATTCTTCTGAATATAGATCAATATTCTCTATCTCACTTTCATTGTATTTTTCAGATTATTGTCTGCATCTCGTATTTCCCCCAAACATATGCCAGACACTCTTTAGATGTCTGATCTTGTGCTCTCCATATCTCACCGGCACTGCTCCATTTTGCCCTATACTCTGTATTATTCTCTGGTGGCTATCCTACGTGTACAGGTTTTCTCTCCAAACAATTGTGTACATTTCTGAGGGCTGAGCGAGCCATTGCTCTCTGCACTGCCCCCTTACCTGGGGTCTTACGCTGTTGTGCATGTTGACCAGACAGCACTGTGCAATGGGTAGGCAGTCGTCAGGCCTGAGTTTGAAGATAGGCACTACCACTCCTGGGCAGGTCAGTTAGCCTCTCGGAGCCTCAACAAAGTAAAGGTCAGCAACTGACACCAAATGAGCCATGGCTATGGGCCAAATGACAAACAAGGCAAATGGAGACGCTGGCCTCATGGGGCTTTCAGTCAGTTCCTTATTTCTCAGGAGAACTAAATGAGCTGATGTCACCTGAAGGGCTTACTTAGCTCAGGTCTGGGGGGCATGTAATTAGCCCTCAAAAAATGTTAGCTATTCATTCCATATATTCTATTTAATTGAAGGCAAACAGTCCATTGCACACCAGAAGAAAATTTAATTAGACCTCATCCCTCACTCATACTCACACATCACGCCACCTCAAGCCTCACTTCAGATCTTGCTTTGTTCCTGCTTTCTCGTGTCAGGGCAGCTATGCCAGGGTGTGCAAACCAGGACCGATTCTCCCCATCTTTTTTGTCTGCAGGTGCAAAAAGGAATGGAAGAGGAGGGACTAAGGGCCAAAGCCAAGGTTACAGAAGCTGTGGTCTCTTTAAAATGTTGACATTGGGGAGTCAGCAGGTGGTATGGTAGTTGGGGCACTGGACCCCCACATGGGTGACCGTGGTTTGAGCCCTGGATCTGGCTGCTTATTTCTCACTTTCTCTCTCTCTCTCTCCCCCAGACATGCCCTATAGCAAATTTAAAAAGAACAGTAATGATGATAAATACAATTACATAAATAATTATTTTTTAAAATATTGACAGTGGATAGATGATCTAAAGTTTCAGCAAAATACAAGGCTATGTGTGTAACCGTAAGATGACTGTTTTTCAAAAGGAATGAATTCACAGTGTATGGAGCAGTGAGCTATGGTAATGGGACACATATTGAAAGATCTGTCGGAAATCCCTTCTCTCCGCCCGCCCGTCAGTGTGCTGGGGGCTGGACTTGTCAACTGGCTCACAGACAACACAAACATCTCCCTAGGAGGTCCTTCCTGACCGGCCCTTTCTCCCCCTATCCTCCCATCTCCATCAGATCAAGTTGGAATCTGCCTGTCAGTTAGGAGCGATCTGGAGTTCACCTCTCTGAGTCTCCCGAGTTTCTTCAACCGCCACGAAGAAAGCACAATAAAGCACTCCCGAATGACAGAACGGCTCCGGCTCCTGAGGATATGTGGCTAGTGTGGGGTAGTCAGTCTCTCTCCATCTCTTTCTCTCTGCCCCCCTCCTCCATCCCCTATCTCTTTTTCTTTCTTTCAAGAGCAGAGACATTCTGATCAGTGGGAATCTCAGATCAAGTCATTCCGCCAGACCCCCTGCGATTCCTAGGTAGACCCTGCGCCTCCGCAAGCTGCTGTGCCCCGTTCCCTTTATTCTAAGGGCACCCAGGTCCTCGGATGCTTGAAGCCTAGGTGGCAGAATTAAGTCCTTCCCAGCGCTTCTCCGAGTCGGAAGGAAGAATGGAAAGGCACGAGCTTGTCATCCCCTTTTCCCCACTCCACGCCTCCTGGCACCGGCGCCGTTTCTCGGTCGGGGAAGGCGAGGCCAGCCCACAGCCGCGCGCGCGGGGGCCGAGGGAGCCCCCTCCTTCTCTCCGGCTCCCCCTCCCCTTCCTCCCCTCCCGACCGCTGTGCACCCCACTCCCAGATGGGGAGACCGAGCCTGAAGGCCAAGAAACGTGTGAGCTGTGCCGTTTGTAGCAGGGGCAGGAGGCAGGCTCAGCCCGTGCCCATCGCCAACTGCCGTGTACCTGCCAGCTCACTCTCCCGTG
>NW_006160205.1:879290-887947 GCF_000334495.1 Tupaia belangeri chinensis
TCCTGATTGGCAGCGGCCGCCCCAGCCCGGGGAGAGGCGGCGGGCGGGGGCAGCTGGGGAGAGAGGAGCCAAGAGCCGGGCTGACAGCGAGAGGAGCAAGCAGGAAGGAAGGACAGAAGGACGCCAGGGAGGTGGTCCGGGGCACAGCCGTAAGTGTGGATCACAGCGAGGAGGCGCGGCCAGCGCAGCCCTGGGCCGGGGGATGCGGCAGGAGCTGGCCGCCCAGCGCGCGGGGCAGTCGGGCGGCGTGGCTCACGTGCTGAGCAGGAGCTTGGGCGGAGAGGAGGAGGAGGCAGAGAAAGGCAGCCGCCGGGGAAGGCGCAGCGCAGAGCGGAGTTGCAGGGCTGGCGCAGAGCTGGGTCCCGCGCTGTGCACAGTCGAGACAATAAAGTAGCGGTCGACCGCCCCGGCGCGTCGCAGCCAGGAGGCGACAGAGCAGGTAGGTGGGCGATTGCCCAGGGTACCCGGAGCTCGCTGCCTGGGCGCAGCCGCAAGCCGCGAGCCGCCAACACAGCGGGCGCACCCCGGTGCGCCCCGAGCGCAGAGCGCAGGTTGGGAGACCCGCAGCGGAGGTGCCGGTACCCGCGCGGCGGCTAGCAGGAAACCCCGCCCGGCAGCTCCGGGGCTGGCAGCCCGGGCTGGGTCCCTGGGGCACTTGGCAGCGCGCTCCCGTCGCTTTGGTGGTTTGGAGACAGGAAGTTTGGTTGTTTCGAGGCGTTGGCGCTGGTAGGGTTTGCAAACGCGTCGCCAGGGACCATGTGCTTTGCTTGCCGCGCGTTCGTGGGAGGTGCGGAGAGGAGCTGATGAGTCCCGGATCCGGCTGCCCAGAGGGACTTTGAAAGGCAGCTGGAGAGGAGGGGATCCCTCACGTTAGCAAAGGATATCGAGCGCCAAGCGCCGGGTTTGCTGCCCTTTCTAAGTAGGTGTGTCCGGTCCGAGCCGCTCCTACGCTGTAGAGGTTGTGCGTGGGTAAATCACTCCCTGTCTAGTCTCTGGAGTACCTCATTTTCATTTGGGGAGGGAAAAATAAAATTATATTTAGCTTCTGTTTGGGAAATCCGTTTCTCTTGTAACAGAGAACGAACTCTTCCCGTGCATTGGATGCCCCGTACTCTGAGGGATATTCCCGAGGAGTGCCTGCCCCAGTTGACCAAAACACAGGGTTGAGAACTTGGATTAAATCTACCCGAGGCCTGAGCAGCCGCAGGAGATCGCTCCTTCGCTCTCCCTTGTGTGGCTGCTTCCTTCCAGATGTGAGAGGGTTGGGCTGGGCGCTCCTGGGTGGGGTAATAATTATCCTGAACATTCCTGAGATCTGCTAGGACTTGTAAACATACCAGAGCCAAATCCTCTGAACTTTGCAAACTGACTGGTCTGTTTGCTGGTACCCAGAGGGCTGTGTCAGGGAGGTGGCCCCTTCCGAAAGAAAGTCCAGGAAGCGGAGACAGCACCGAGCTTTCCAGAAAGCTCCTTGATCCTTCAGGGTTAGCTCAGGGTTAGCTGGTGTTTGTCCCAGAAACTTACCAGCCAGTTGGACGGATGTGCACCAGATCACAACGCAACGCCTGACATGCCGTTTCCTGTCCTAAAGGGAATGGATCGGTAGAGCTTCCAAAGCAAATGTCTGGAGGGGAAGAAAAGCAGCTTCACCTTATTTAACCGCATGGAGCTGCACTTTCATCTGTCATTCACATGCCGTCAAAAACAGAAATTAGGATGACTTCCTGGGTGTCAGGCATCCTGGTAGATACTTTGGGGGCATCATTAATAGTGCATGAAGTGGAAAAATGAGGCCCTGGGAGGGCAGGGGTAAGTAACTCGCCCTAAATCACACCAGTATTCTATGGTTTATAAAGGGCAGTATCTTTTTTTTTTCTTTTTTGGGAGAGGTTTTTGCTATAGGGCATGTGCACTCGCCAGAAAGAGAGAGACAGAGAGACAGAAAGCGAGAAATCACCCCCCCAGGGTGGATGGCCATGCCACAATCCCTTCTCTTCCATTCTTCTCTTGGGATCTTGGGCCCACACGCACACACGCCTGGCGTGAGTTTAAGTCGCCAGGTCCGGGACTCGAACTGCGGTTGACTACATGGGAGTCCAGCGACATAGCTATTACACTAACTGCTGGTCCCTCCAGGGAAGTATCTTAAAAGGATGTGCCATGGTCGTATTGCTATCGATGAAAAAAATAACAATCGTGCAAATTCGTGAAGCGCTCCATATTTTTGAACAAATAGAGAGGCATGACATTAGTGGGACACAGATATAGCTTACTACCTGTTGATGATGTCGTGCATAGTATTATCAACTGGTTTGGTCTGAGAGGTATTTCATGATGGGTAAAGTCTTTTTACAAGAAAAATGAGAAATAGTGATTGTTTAAAAAAAATCGGAATGATAATAATAATGATCGGAAAAAAGCAATGAAAAGATATTGAATGATGAAGTGGGGAGTTTAATGTCTCTGTATTGACTGACATGCAGGGCATTCCCTTTTGAAAAAGCAATGTAATACACTGTAAAGTTATATGCAATTCAATGTTATATAAACAAGATTATGATGATAATAAATTAAAAAAGGGGAAATAAAACTAAAAAAAGAAAATAACAATCTTGTATGTTTCTCATACATGTAGATAAGGTGATGCGTAAGGTGACTGACACAGGGTAAGCCGTCTGTGTACATTTTTGTCTCTAAATGTCATCACATAAGTGGTGGCAGTATTGATGAGTCTATTTCTGTCCCGTGTTTCTGAAAACGTTGTAATAAAAAGTAACGCACAGGCCTTCTGAATAGTGCTAACATTGCCTAGGAAAAGGCCAGAGGAATTCAGGCAGTTCCAGGGACTTTTTGAACAAGAGGGATTTATCCCTTCCCTGGGACATCAGCAAGCATTAATCAAACACTTCATTTGCTTAAACTCCCTATAATGCTGGTGGAATGGGTTTGAATAATACCCATTCAAAGGAAGAAATCGACCTAACATACCATTATAGCAAAGTTTGATTTCATTATCTCGGGGAAAGTTCTCAGAAGACATTTCTCCCGGATGTGCATTCGGTTGTCTTTTTATCTTTTAAATTTATTTATTTAGAAACAGAAAAAGAGAGGCACCACAAGGTCTTCATGCCAACCTCCACCCTCAGTCCCAGACTGCATAAACAGAGGTTCTAGGACACGAACCTTGGTCCTCCCCTGTGGGTTCTGCTGCACTACCACCTGATCCCCACACTCTTGTCTTAAACTTTGCTCTGTTTTGAAATTCACAAATTTTCATCTTAGTGGCAGAAAAGTTAATGGGCTTCTCAACAGGTAACCAATTGACATTGAGCCTAACAATCTAGAAAAACATGGGAAGAGTTAACGTCCCATCCCGGCCACTTCAAAGGGTAAAAGCTGCTGACGTTTCCTCAGTAGTGTTTGTCATTGGCTTCTATTTCCATCAAGCCTGAGAATCCTAATTCTACTTGATCCACAGATTTAATCAAGACTCTGCAGTGCTTTTGAGTAGACAAAAGGGAAGTTTTGGCTAACTGACAGTACAAATAGGGTCCATGGAAAATGGTTAAAAATACCCAGGCTGTTTTATCCAGCCTAAAATAATTTGCTAGAATTTCAGGAAATCTTCCTTGTTATTTACACACTTAACGTTTGAAGTAGTAACTCTTTCTCTCTCTTACTTACTTTCTCCCTCACTCCTTCTAGATCTGCCCCCCTCATCTGATCTTATCGCAAAGGCGCTATTTTCACATGCTCAGCAATTGCTGAGATTCACTGACATGACCCTCTTCAGCTTGTGGATAAATAAGTAATGTAACTTAGCTCATCACGGGACTCACGTGTGTCCTTTTTTATGCCTCTCTTTATTTCCCCAGACATGGTTTTTATTTTGTTTAAGAAGTCAGAATTTTCTTTGTAATTTTTATTTCAAAGTCATCAGGATTTGTTCTCCTCTTCTGGTAAACTATGTAAGTGGTAAGATAGCTTGATAAACCCTCTAGGTAATTTAGGGGTCAAGCCTCCCATTATTGTGCATTTTTTTTTAAATCTCATTCTTCCTGGTGAGATCAGTTTTTCACTTAATCTCCTAAAGCAGTATTTTTTAAAATGAAGGTCATGAAATCCATTTAGTGGATCACAACCAATATTTTTTAAAAAGAAGTAGACTAGGACAAAAAATATCACCATCCTCATTTGTTTTGCTTTGTTTTGTTTTAAATTCATGGGAGTGTAAATCCACCGGAGAGAAAGAGAAGGAGAGAGAGGAGCACCTTCTACAGGACTCATCACCTGCAATCCCTTTTCTCCAGTCCTCCAGCCCACCATGATCCTAGACTCGGGGATTCACACGCATGAGTCAAGATGTTTTTAGGCCACTAGGAGTAGGCCCTTAAACTTCAGTGGACACGTGGCTTCCAGCTCCACAGTCTGGTACGCTACTGCCCACCACACACATACGGCTGTGTGGGCTGCCATCATCACATATCAGTAAGGGTCTGCAGTGCCATACTTGGGGCTGTGAGTGCGTTCCAGGTTATAATACAAACTGTAATTATTACTGTGAATGGCTGTCAAGAAGTCATTGACATGGCATGTTAGCATTATTTTCATAATGTGACAAACACCCCCACACATCTTTTTGAAATTATTTTTATTTTGATAGAAGAGAGATAGAGCAAGGGAGGAAGAGGGAGAAAGAGGGACAAGAGAGAAGTACTGTTTTTGATAGGGTCTTGCTGTTGTAGCCCCCTGCTCCAGTCTCCGAGTTAGTATCACGGGCACGTGCTACTGGGCCTGGCCTGGCATGGTTGGTCCTGAATCGAACCTGGGCCTGCTATATGGCATCAGCCTTGCACAGTAGTGCCCACTACTCATGCCACTATTGCTGGGTCCAAATACCCAACTTTAAGTGGAATTAGTGTGTGTGTGTGTGTGTATATGTGATAATATATATACACTATATGTACTTTTTAAAAATTTCTTTCTTCTTTCTTCCTTTCATTCTTTTTTCTTTCATAAGAGAGAGACACAGGGAGAGTGACAGTCAGGCATCCCTAACAGGTTCTTAATGCCACAATACACTTCCAGCCTCAGCCAACCCTGGATCATGGGCATACATGTGCCTGGCATGTTCAGGGAGGTCTCCCAGAACCATCCCATGTTGGTCACCTCACAGAGAGTTGCATGACCACTGCACCATCACCTGGCTCCCATATTTTTTCTTATCTATGTGTTCAAGTTACTGCAAGTAGATAGATAGGACTAGCTTCAAGAACATCTTGCTGGGACCAGCAGTTAGTGTAATGGCTATGTAGCTGAACTCCCATGTAGTCAACCATGGTTCTAGTCCTAAACCCAGTGGGTTAAACTCGCACCAGGTGCATGTGCATGCGTGCCCAGGATCCTGAGAGGAGAGTGGAGGAGAAGGGATTGCGGCATGGCCATCCCCCCCTGGGGGGTGATTTCTCATTTTCTGTCTCACTGTCTCTCTCTGTCTTTCTGACAAGAGCACGCGCCCTATAGCCAAAACCTCTCAAAAAAAAAAAAAAAAAAAAACAAAACAAAAAAAAAAAAAAAAAAAGAAAGAAAAGAAAAGAAAAAGAACATTTTGCTTAGGACTAGCAGGTGGTGTAGTGGTTAAAGCTCTGGACTCCCATCCCACATGGCTAACCGTGGTTTGAGTCCTGGACCTAGCGACTTTAAACTCAGGCTGTGCACATATGCGTGTGTGCCCCAAACCCCAAGAGGAGAATGGAGAAAAAGGGATTGCAGTGTGACCATCCCCCTTGGAGGACAATTTCTCACTTTCCTTTCTGTCTCTCTGGTGACCGCGTGTGCCCTGTAGCAAAAATCTCTCTAAGGAAAAAAGAACATCTTACTTAGATCTGAACCATGACTTAAAGATCTGATTTCTTTCTTTTTATTCTTCAGCCCTGACTTTTTCTCTTCTTTTTTTTTTTTTTTTTTTTGGTGTATCAGGTTCCTTCTTGGCTGGCAAGATGACTACATAGCTGTTGCCAGTTTTTACATTTCCAGGTCAGGTCCAACAAAATAGAATACCCTCTCCTTTCCCAGATGTTGAACAAAATGTTTCAAAATCAGTTGTGATTAACCCAGTTGGCTTGATTAGGAGAGACCCCTGTGCTAAATGGCTTCCGCGGAGCTCCAGTGCTTTGTCCCCACAATGGAGTCCCACCCACATCATGTACACTGAGGACACCAGAAGTCCCACCCCTATCATGTAGACTGAGGACACCATGAATGCAGTTGCTGGGAAAAGGGAGAAATGATGCTGAACAAGTCAGACATAAATGTTCAGTGCATGGGCCAGCAGGTGGCATGGTGGTTGAGGTGCTGGACTCACACATGGTTGACTGTGGTTTGAGTCCTGGATCTCTCTCTTTCCCCCTCTCTCTCTCTGATGAGCGCATGTGTCCTGTAGCAAGTTAAATAATAATAATAAATAAAATGAAATAAACAATAAAAAACAATTATGTTCATTTTATTTATTATTATTATTTTTAAATTTTCTATAGGGCATGTGTGCTCACCAGAGAGAGAGAAAAAATGAGAAAGCAAGCCATTAGGTCCGGGACTCCAACCATAGACAACCATGTAGGAGTCCAGCACCTTAATCATCATGCCATCACTGGCTCCAGTTAATAGTTCTTCTAAAAAAAAACAATGTTCACAGCAGCGTACAAGTCCCTAATGCAGGTAGGCTGATTTCCATTCTTTTTAATACACAAACTAAAGGAAGATGAGCTGAATTGTATTCAGACAAATAGGTAATCAATATGATTTCTTATGTGTGTAAGGAAAGCCTTAGCTGTCACTTTTAACATGGTCAATATCAGGATTTATGACATGAAAATGCAGAACCAGTCAAACTGATAGGAGTACCCTACTTTCCATGACACTGAGGAAAAAAAGGCAGCTATCCATTAAAAACCCACAACAGACCTCAAACCTCTTTTGAGGAGTGATCCTTTTTGCCTTTATGTGCAAATCTTGGAAGGCACCTATTTGAGTCAATTTGTTGTGCTAATTTGCAGGAAGGAGTTATTTAAGTAGTGTCTTCGACCAAATTATTTGAAGAACCTCCTTGGGGCCTAAGGCAAATGAGTACTTTATATTCTGCAACTCTTCAGCATTGAGGTATTTATTTGGGTCTGTGTTACTTTGCCCTTGGGGATGTGCTGCTTTTAATTGCCCTTTGTCAGTTCATGTACAATTATCCAATGGGCAAGGGAGCCCTAATTGTGTGGGGCTGTGAGGACAATGTCACTCACAGCAGAGTTTCCCTGGAAGTAGGGTGATCATGCTGGTTGGTCCGGGTCAGTCCTGGTTAATGTCTGTGCTCCAGTTTGGTTGATAAATTATACAGCCACCCCACCTATGAAGGCTATTTTAAAGGATCATGATTAGGAACCTTTTAAATGGATTAAATTAAATTATGTGATAAAGAATTCCTTTCACTAGGAAAAACCAAATGACAGTGTTTCAGGATGAATGCCTATGTGATAAAAGTATAAAGGAAATCAAGAAAGTGACTTCCTAAAAGATCAGAATAGTGCAGTGCTTCTCGACTAGAGGAGATTTTGTCTCCCAAGGGACATGCATCAATGTCTAGAGACACTGTTGGTTGTTACAGCCTGGGAGAGGGTGCTACTGGGATCGAGTGGGTGGAGGCCAGGGATGCTCCTGAACATCCTGTCATATACAAGACACATGAGCTGTTTTGAGGATAAGAAAGAATTATCCATTTCATTCGGGGATGAATATCCCTTATCCAAAATCCCGGTATCAGAAGTGTTTCAGATTTCAGATTTTTTAGGCTTTGGGAATAATGATAGACCTGGGGCTAGGACTCAAGTCTACACAGGAAATTCACTTCTGTTTATTATGGATCTTATCCACACAGCCTAGGTGATTTTATACAGTGTTTTGTGTGGCAGCCTTTGTTCTGTGACCCTTCACACGAGGTCAGACGTGGAATTTTTCACATCATATTGGAGCTCAAAACATTCAGGTTAGGGATGCTGGACCTGCAGTACTAAGGATGGGAAACTCTGGGCCAGCGGTTACATTTGAAGAGGAGGGAGTGAGAGCGTTTAGGAGTTATTCGAGCACCTGAGTGAATGCTTGAATGCTCACACCGAGGTAATTATTGAGCTGTATATTTATGTTTTGTTTACTTTTTTATGTAATGTTATACTTAAAACTTAAGAATAACATTTAAAAGAATAAGAGTGTTGTTTCTGTAACTGAAAGGTAAAACTCCTGATGGCTACTAGAATCTTATGCATGAAAAGGCCCAATAAATAATGGTAAAATTAATGGCACCCATAGCAACTTGTGGACAACAAGGATACCTATGCTGAGAATTACTCTGTGGTATCTGTGAGGGGCCTCGGTCAATGCACACTGCACCCCACAAGTGGGGACTCATCTTCCTTACTGTACAGCCAAAGACATTGGTTGTGAGGTCGCCACTCGGCAAAGATCACATGGTGTAAGTTGTGTTGGTAACCTTTGTGTGCTGACTAGGATTTTATGAATTGTGACAGACACTACTTCTAAGGTCAGATGACCTACACTCAATCCCAACTGTGCCACTTTCTAAGTGTGTGCTTTAAGCACATGGCTTAACGTTT
>NW_006160205.1:897275-908625 GCF_000334495.1 Tupaia belangeri chinensis
TAAAAACCACAAAAAAAAAAAAAAAAAAAAAAAAAAAGAAAGAAAAGAAAAGAAAAAGAACATTTTGCTTAGGACTAGCAGGTGGTGTAGTGGTTAAAGCTCTGGACTCCCATCCCACATGGCTAACCGTGGTTTGAGTCCTGGACCTAGCGACTTTAAACTCAGGCTGTGCACATATGCGTGTGTGCCCCAAACCCCAAGAGGAGAATGGAGAAAAAGGGATTGCAGTGTGACCATCCCCCTTGGAGGACAATTTCTCACTTTCCTTTCTGTCTCTCTGGTGACCGCGTGTGCCCTGTAGCAAAAATCTCTCTAAGGAAAAAAGAACATCTTACTTAGATCTGAACCATGACTTAAAGATCTGATTTCTTTCTTTTTATTCTTCAGCCCTGACTTTTTCTCTTTTTTTTTTTTTTTTTTTTTTGGTGTATCAGGTTCCTTCTTGGCTGGCAAGATGACTACATAGCTGTTGCCAGTTTTTACATTTCCAGGTCAGGTCCAACAAAATAGAATACCCTCTCCTTTCCCAGATGTTGAACAAAATGTTTCAAAATCAGTTGTGATTAACCCAGTTGGCTTGATTAGGAGAGACCCCTGTGCTAAATGGCTTCCGCGGAGCTCCAGTGCTTTGTCCCCACAATGGAGTCCCACCCACATCATGTACACTGAGGACACCAGAAGTCCCACCCCTATCATGTAGACTGAGGACACCATGAATGCAGTTGCTGGGAAAAGGGAGAAATGATGCTGAACAAGTCAGACATAAATGTTCAGTGCATGGGCCAGCAGGTGGCATGGTGGTTGAGGTGCTGGACTCACACATGGTTGACTGTGGTTTGAGTCCTGGACCTCTCTCTTTCCCCCTCTCTCTCTCTGATGAGCGCATGTGTCCTGTAGCAAGTTAAATAATAATAATAAATAAAATGAAATAAACAATAAAAAACAATTATGTTCATTTTATTTATTATTATTATTTTTAAATTTTCTATAGGGCATGTGTGCTCACCAGAGAGAGAGAGAAAAAATGAGAAAGCGAGCCATTAGGTCCAGGACTCCAACCATAGACAACCATGTAGGAGTCCAGCACCTTAATCATCATGCCATCACTGGCTCCAGTTAATAGTTCTTCTAAAAAAAAACAATGTTCACAGCAGCGTACAAGTCCCTAATGCAGGTGGGCTGATTTCCATTCTTTTCCCAGTTAATAGTTCTTCTAAATAAAAACAATGTTCACTGCAGCATACAAATTCCTAATGCAGGTGGGCTGATTTCCATTCTTTTTAATACACAAACTAAAGGAAGATGAGCTGAATTGTATTCAGACAAATAGGTAATCAATATGATTTCTTATGTGTGTAAGGAAAGCCTTAGCTGTCACTTTTAACATGGTCAATATCAGGATTTATGACATGAAAATGCAGAACCAGTCAAACTGATAGGAGTACCCTACTTTCCATGACACTGAGGAAAAAAAGGCAGCTATCCATTAAAAACCCACAACAGACCTCAAACCTCTTTTGAGGAGTGATCCTTTTTGCCTTTATGTGCAAATCTTGGAAGGCACCTATTTGAGTCAATTTGTTGTGCTAATTTGCAGGAAGGAGTTATTTAAGTAGTGTCTTCGACCAAATTATTTGAAGAACCTCCTTGGGGCCTAAGGCAAATGAGTACTTTATATTCTGCAACTCTTCAGCATTGAGGTATTTATTTGGGTCTGTGTTACTTTGCCCTTGGGGATGTGCTGCTTTTAATTGCCCTTTGTCAGTTCATGTACAATTATCCAATGGGCAAGGGAGCCCTAATTGTGTGGGGCTGTGAGGACAATGTCACTCACAGCAGAGTTTCCCTGGAAGTAGGGTGATCATGCTGGTTGGTCCGGGTCAGTCCTGGTTAATGTCTGTGCTCCAGTTTGGTTGATAAATTATACAGCCACCCCACCTATGAAGGCTATTTTAAAGGATCATGATTAGGAACCTTTTAAATGGATTAAATTAAATTATGTGATAAAGAATTCCTTTCACTAGGAAAAACCAAATGACAGTGTTTCAGGATGAATGCCTATGTGATAAAAGTATAAAGGAAATCAAGAAAGTGACTTCCTAAAAGATCAGAATAGTGCAGTGCTTCTCGACTAGAGGAGATTTTGTCTCCCAAGGGACATGCATCAATGTCTAGAGACACTGTTGGTTGTTACAGCCTGGGAGAGGGTGCTACTGGGATCGAGTGGGTGGAGGCCAGGGATGCTCCTGAACATCCTGTCATATACAAGACACATGAGCTGTTTTGAGGATAAGAAAGAATTATCCATTTCATTCGGGGATGAATATCCCTTATCCAAAATCCCGGTATCAGAAGTGTTTCAGATTTCAGATTTTTTAGGCTTTGGGAATAATGATAGACCTGGGGCTAGGACTCAAGTCTACACAGGAAATTCACTTCTGTTTATTATGGATCTTATCCACACAGCCTAGGTGATTTTATACAGTGTTTTGTGTGGCAGCCTTTGTTCTGTGACCCTTCACACGAGGTCAGACGTGGAATTTTTCACATCATATTGGAGCTCAAAACATTCAGGTTAGGGATGCTGGACCTGCAGTACTAAGGATGGGAAACTCTGGGCCAGCGGTTACATTTGAAGAGGAGGGAGTGAGAGCGTTTAGGAGTTATTCGAGCACCTGAGTGAATGCTTGAATGCTCACACCGAGGTAATTATTGAGCTGTATATTTATGTTTTGTTTACTTTTTTATGTAATGTTATACTTAAAACTTAAGAATAACATTTAAAAGAATAAGAGTGTTGTTTCTGTAACTGAAAGGTAAAACTCCTGATGGCTACTAGAATCTTATGCATGAAAAGGCCCAATAAATAATGGTAAAATTAATGGCACCCATAGCAACTTGTGGACAACAAGGATACCTATGCTGAGAATTACTCTGTGGTATCTGTGAGGGGCCTCGGTCAATGCACACTGCACCCCACAAGTGGGGACTCATCTTCCTTACTGTACAGCCAAAGACATTGGTTGTGAGGTCGCCACTCGGCAAAGATCACATGGTGTAAGTTGTGTTGGTAACCTTTGTGTGCTGACTAGGATTTTATGAATTGTGACAGACACTACTTCTAAGGTCAGATGACCTACACTCAAACCCAACTGTGCCACTTTCTAAGTGTATGCTTTAAGCACATGGCTTAACCTTTTTTTGTGCCTCAGTTTCCTCATTTGGACAATATGGCTATCAAGAGTTCATATCTCATGGACTTAGTGGGTGGATTAAATGACTTAACGTTTTTTTGTGCCTCAGTTTCCTCAATGGACAATATGGCTATCAAGAGTTCATATCTCATGGACTTAGTGGGTGGATTAAATGACAAAATCCATAAAGTGTTTTACACAGTGCCCACTGATTATTAAATACTTCATAAATGGTAGATATTCGTACTTTGTAGAGGCTAGGAAAAAAATAATAGTTTCTGAACGCCAACCCTATGCCATATTTTAAGGTAAGCATTTCTCAGTAATCGTTTTCTTTCTTCTTGCAAATCCAGTGAGATGTCCTTTTATTATTACCGCCTCCATCTTTGTGGATGAGATTTAATGAAATGAGTGAGTGATGGAGCCTTAACTTCAGCCACAGCTCATTCTCACTCCAGAGCATCCGCTCTCGCTTCCTGCGTCATATCGTTAAACTTGGGAGGGAGCCTTGAGATCAACTAAGACGGGACATGACTTAGCAAGTTACTAAGAGATGGTGCAGGTCCAGAACCCAAGCTTTCGATCTTCCTCCGCCTCCCATGACCCCCTCTGTTGTGAGGACAAATGAATCCTCTCCACACGGTAACCACGCTGACGAGGGCTGGCACAGGTGAGATGCCTCGACCAGGACTGGGGAGATGTCTTCTAATCCAGCTGTGAGCTTTAGAGCTATGTTTGTTTATTAAAGTGGGCCAGAGTATCCCTGATGGTACCTGAATTAATTCTAGATGATAGATGGAGAAACATTTTGCTTTAGTGTTTATTTATTTATCTTAATGTATTTCCCCAAAAATGCACCTAGAACTTCAAATCATGTAAAAACAATATTTCTTTCTACCTGGCCTAACAAACTATTAATACGTTGGATGTCATTACTTAGGGTGAAACTGAAAGAAATGGTGTCAATTATTGAGTTAAAAATATGTTTTAGGGGGCCAGCAGTGGTGTAGTGGTTAAAGCGCTGGATTCCCACATAGCTGATCATAGTTTGAGTCCTGGACCTTCCAGCTTTAAAATCATGGCAGACAGATGATGTACATGTGTGCCCAGAATCCCAGGAGGAGAGTGGAGGAGAAGGGATTGCAGCATGACCATCTTCCGAAGGTAGATTTCTTACTTTCCCTCTCACTGTCTCTCTGTCTCTCTCCTTTTTGGCAAGTACACATGCCCTATGACAAAAGCCTTTTTAAAATAATTTGTATTAGCGATAACAATGTGGATATATCAAAAACCTATGAGGGGAAGGTGTGAATGAAGTCTGGGAAATACTAGACCAGAGCAATGCTTCTTAAACTTTATACATGTAAATCACTTGGGAGTCTGATTGGTAGATAGGGGGTGGAGCCTGCAACTGTGTTTCTAACAAGCTCCTAGGTAAAGCTGAGAGTTCTGGGTCTATGGGTCACATGTTTCGTAGCCAACAATCAGAGGGCCTAGATTTTTGTGCAGGTGTTGGGTGTTGTAGAAGATCCTAAGAAATATAAAGTGCTCTTCTAGCTCCAGGAGTTCAGTCTGGTTGGGGAGAGGAGACGTGAATTTACAAGGAAGGTGAACTCCCGCTTCCAGACGATGCCTGATATTATCTGAAAGGTACCGTGGCCTGCCTTGGAGCTGTCGTAGTGGTATGGGAGGATAGATGGGCTAGGATTTCACTTGGGCCTGCAAGATTTGTCCCAGTAAATGGAAAGTTCTAGGATGAGCTTGATGCATCGGAGAAAGGATACCAGTAACAGGAAAGACTGAAAAGAAAGCATGCATAGGCAAAAAGGGGATTTCAGTTACATCCTGCACTTGATCTTAACCAAAAAGCTGAGAAGCAATCAGCTACATTTTGATCCACACCGAAACTCACTCTGGAATGTTAGATCTGAATAACCCTCTCTTCCACAAACAAGCTTCGCCGACTCTTGACAACAGCCACCATTCCTTTACCCCTGTGAGTGTCTGGCACTTGCCAATATTTCGCTCTTTTCCACAGTGACCCGCCATAACCCACATTTTACAGAGGTGGAAACAGGCTTGGAGAGGCTGCATGGCACGTTCAAAATCACATGGCTTTTGACTGGAGTTCACACTCCGAGTGGAGGGTGTGCTCTTCTCACCACAGAGAGACTCTGCTCTTTGTTGTCCCTAACAGTCACAGCTGGAGCGCGACTTCCTCTCTGGAGGATATGCCTCCAGGAGATTCTAGGGGCCTATCTTGTTTCAGATGAGAATTTTACTCCCTACAGCAAAGCCCATAAATGTCCAAAGTTGTGGAGTAATGTCTCCTTAATCATTATTTATAGAAGGTGGTATTACTTTCAGCCTTGCAGAGTAAACAGAGGAGGGTTTTTGGCACCGCGACCTTACATAGGCAGTAAGTACAACACCCCCCTCTCCCCCTCAGTAAGCACTGAATGTTTCATTGCAATGAGAAGGCGCTTGGCTTTGGAATCACCAAGTGGCCTAGACAGACAGTTATTGGAAATAATTATGCCTCCACCCCAGCATGGGGCTCATCATGGCCCCTCCTGATTCAAAAGGTCTTTCTGGAAATACCAGCATCCATCTTCCAGCTGGTGCTTATAACAGCCGACAGCGGCGGTGGGGGACCGGACAATGGATGTAGCTGAGGATTGTTTTCAGGCTTCCCTCGTTGCACCTGACTGAGCCCATCCCATCAATTCAGTCATTGCAGAGGAGCAGAAGGGCCATCTGTGACCTGAATGTGAGGCTTTTGCAGGCTGAGAGCTTGCAGCTCCCATAGCCAGCTCTTGGCCTGCTTCATCCAACTTTAATGCTCTGGCAGGGGTCTGCCAGATACAGGAGAGCTGGGGAGAGAGGGGATGAGCTGCAGTTGGCTTCAGAATTGGCACAGGACCCAGAATCAGGAAGGCTGAATTCTAATCCGACCTCAGCAGCAGACTGACCTGAGGCATGTTAATGAGCTCTCCCGATTTGTCAAAATCAGTGGTGACACTTGAGGTCCTTCAACCTCTAAATCTTTAAGCCGTGATCAACCAGAATTGTGCACCCTGCATTTTATCTGCATCAGCGACACTATTCCCACCTTTTTCTTTTTTCTTTTTTTTTTAATCCCAGATAAATGCACTTAAAAGGATTTCCTAAACAGTAGTAAGTTGGTGGAAAAGTTTTAGTAAAATTATTTGCTGGATTGTAAAAATGGAATTTGGTGTAACTCATCGTATTGAATAACTTCAATGTTTAGAAAAATCCCCAAACATTAGGAGAAGTGTTTTTTTTCTTTTTTTTCTTAATAAATCAGAAAAGATAAGGGTATTCGAGGCCATCACAATGAACAAATTGAGTCCACTTACATGTGCAAACTGAAAGGCAGGATCCTGATAAACTAATGAAAACCATGTGTCCCTAGATGGGAACACAGAACCCTATCCCAGTGGGGCTGTAAGACTTAAATTGAGGACATATCATATTATTTGCTCCAACTGTGTTAAATTAATTCAATTTGTATTTTGAAGAGAAAGTGTGCTGTTTTATGTGCCTCCATATCCTCAGTCTAGCTGAGCTTTCACTGCCTGTAAGAATGGGGTGACCAGTTTGCTAGAGGTCAAAAGTTTGATTCAGACACATCCAGAATAAGAAATTGGTTTTTGCCACGATTTAGCTGCTTTAAACAGCTCACCTCTGAGTGGTTCTTGTTGTATTTTCCAGCCCTGAGCTTAATTACACTTGGAAACACATACTGGAACGCTATCGGTCGGTCTTTTTTAGATCACAGAGAAAAGCTGTGAAAATAATGATGAGAAAGAGTATTTACAAATTGACAGTTTGTCAGCAAGTATTCATGCTGTTTGATACATGCTTTCACTACTTAATAAGAGGGGGAGATGTAACTTCGTCTTCTTTCAGAGCATATAATGTAAACCTTTCTTTCCACTGCATGGACGGTTTCATTTATAGAGCTGTGAAGGAATAAGTAATTGGTTTCACTTAAGTGATTTTTCCAGGTGATTAAAGCTTACCTCTTCTGCCCACTTTATTTTTTGCTTGAACTGTCTTTGATGAAAACATGGCACATGCCTCGCTTTTTACGTGGTGGCTACGGCTTTCCTTGACTTAGACTCATCATGATAAACATCATCTTTTATTACTTGTTGTAATCCTGTAATTCTCTGACAGCTGAGTTGTGTGAGATGGAGTACCTCTGTATAAATAATCACATATTTCTCTTCTTTCATAGTTAACATTATTCCTAATAGGAGAGCTCCTCTGAGTAGTTAGCAAACCCCAGGAAGGGTACAAAGAACTTTATAAACTTTATAATCTTGCTAATCTGTCCTATTCTTCTCCTCGCCCATTGCCCCAAAAATGAGCATTCTTATTCTTCCTACTTTATAGGTAAGAAAATCAAGGTTTAGGAGATTAGTAGTAAATAGTGGTAGATGTGGGATTTGAACCTGTATCTCTAACTGCAAGGTGCCTCTTGCCCTTTATTGCATGAACTGTTGCTTCTTGTACTGTTTCTCTATTCTGCTTATCTTTACCCAAAGAGTATTTCAGTCTGTTTCCTCATTTTAAAAACCTTCATGCAAGTAAGGGCCCAAGATTAAATCTGTACTTATTTTTCCTTTGTTAAAGCTTAATTTCTTTCATCTATGAGAAAGAGAGACCAAGAGAGAGAATTCCAACGCAATGCACCTCCAGCCTTTCAGCTAGCCTCAGATCATGGGCTTGCATGCCCAGCATATTCCAAGAGATCACCAGTTTTGAACCTGTAGTCTTCCCATGTGGGATTGCCTTGCAGAGTGTAGTGTTTTACCGCTGCACCACTGTCTGGCCCTTGTCTGTGACTCTCTTATTGAGCATTTTTGGTATCATTTTCCTTAAGTGGAATTCTGAGGGTTTTTTTTTTTTTTTTTCTGATTCCTGGATTCTCAGACATCTTCAGCACACTTGAAGTTTCTGGAAATCTAACCTATGAATTTATCGCTGCATATGCTAAGGCTTTGGGAGAGGTTATAGGATTTTCTGCGTTAAGATTAAGCAGCATGATCAAGAAACCTGCAATGAGAGGAATGTTTGGCAATTTTGTAATGCAAGAGTTGACAAATCTTTTCTGTGAAGGACCAGATTCTAAATATATTAGGCTTTACAGGACATAAAGTCTGTTTTGCAATTACTCAACTTTGCCTTTGTAGGACAAGAGCAGTGGTTATGTAATGCGTGTGGCTTTATTCTAGTGAAACTTCATTTACAAAAGCAAGCAGTGGGCAGAGTAGGCTCATGGCTGGTACTTTGCCAGCTCCATTGAAACGGAAAGAAGGACCAATCAAGGTACAGATGGAGCGCCCCTAGTCTGCAAATCTAAAGTCTGAAATACTTAAAAAGCCAAAATGTTCTGGACACCAACATGATGCCACACATCAAAAATACCATACCTGACCTCATGTGATGGGTCGTATTCAAAATGCTGTTATACAGAAATACTATGTAAGATTACTGTCAGGCTGTGTGTGTATGGTATATAGAAAACATAAATGAATTTTGTGTTTCGACTTGGGTCCCATTCCCAAGGCAAATATTAAAAAAAAAAAAGTCTGAAATTCAAAATACTACTGGTTTCACGCATTTCAGATAAAGGATGCCCAACCTGTACTTAAACAGTTGAATTGACAGGGAGCTGAGAGGTAGTGTACAGTGATGGTTAGGCCTCAATTTGTCTTCTGGATCTGCTACTAACGACTCTAATTTAGGGAAATATTTTAACCTCTCTGTGCCTCAGTTTTCCATCTTTAAGATTTAGGTTTGCTTTGAGATTAAAGGTATTATTTGTAAAGTGCTTAGAAAGGTAATCAGGGCAAAATAGACACTATTTTTTGCGTGTGAAATTAAAAACAGTAACCAATTCAACTCCTAGCAAGACACGGTATTGTAGGGTTTTGAAGGAAAGACATCTTCCTTGCCCTGGGTGAAGTGGAGTGAAGTGATAGGCTCCTGCCTATTATGGATAGATGCCTGGTGGGAGCAGAGAGGTTTGTTAGTGAAGACAGCCTAGTAGGTTGGGAAGGGCTCTGGCCTGGGAGTGAGGGAAAGTAGGTTGCAGATCCCAGTGTGCCCTGAGGCAAGTCACTGTCCTCTAGACCTTGGTATCCTCATGCATAAAATAAGGGGGTTAAACTCGATTAGTAGATGCACACTGCTTCCTTGCAGGCCAAATCCTGCCTTTAGGCATCCCTTATTAGCACCTAGACTGTTTTATAAGTATTTGAATTAATAATCAGCAATGATGAATCAGGAGATTATACAAAGAATCCTAGATTCCTAATTTATTTTAAAAATTCAGAA
The DNA here is from genome assembly GCF_000334495.1 of Tupaia belangeri chinensis. Taxonomy (NCBI): domain Eukaryota; kingdom Metazoa; phylum Chordata; class Mammalia; order Scandentia; family Tupaiidae; genus Tupaia; species Tupaia belangeri. The sequence continues at coordinate 906,839 of NW_006160205.1, forward strand.
GCTCAGCTCAGCTGCAGTGTCACAGTAGTACCATGCTGCTCTGCAGTGCTGGAAGCCACGTGGAAGACTGGGGTTCATTTTCCAGGTTGACTTGTACACACCAAGCGTATATACCAACATGCTAGTGATTTTGGCTGGCTGGGGAAGCTGGGGGAAGATCACAGCATAAGACCTTATTAAGAGTGGTTGTCTTTCTCTCTCTCCGCCTGGCGATCTCTGTTGCTCTATCATGACATAAATAAGCTTACAAAAATTGAGACATTCAAGCAACACTGGCTGCCAGTCTGTATGGCAGTAGTTGACTACTGCTGAGTCATGGTGGCCCCTGGATTCCAGCACTGACTTCTGTAGCAGATGCTGTGAGTGTTGTTTGTGTCGGACCCACAGCCTTGCCCTTGCCACTTTAGTTCATGTCAGCTTCATTTCCACTGCCAGCACCTGCACTGGTTTGTCTAAGGACTTTCTTTACTGTGGCCGTGGTAGTTTGGAAACACCAAGGAATCAACACCACCCTCCAATGATGAAAGGGGTTCAGCATATAGATACCCCAGTCCCTTGCCCATCTAGTGAGGCAACTTGAGGCATATATTGTACACGATGCCTCAGTTTTCCCAAGGTGAGAGTCACTTAATAGGCCAGTCTTTTTCTTCTTCTTTTTTTTTTTCTTTTTCTTTTTTCGTGGCCTCTCCTTCCTTGTCTCACTTCTCCCCATTGCCCTACTGATGTTTCCTGGGATGACCTCTCAGATAAACACCTTACACTTGAATCTTTGCCTATAGTTGGTTTCTGGAAGAATCCAGACTGAGAAAACTAGTTTCTACCACTGAGGCCAAATGAGAATCACTCTGTTTTTTTTTGTTTTTGTTTTTGTTTTTTTAACATGCTTGAGCAGTTTTTCTTGGATAGAGAAATATTTGCTGATGGTGATTTATACTTTAAGAAGTCGAGATTTGAGAATCGACTTTATTTTTTAATAGGGTGATCAAAGATGCTTCTTTGCCCAAGGCTAAGACAATTTCCTGCGGCATGTGACTTCTAGTATTAAAACCAGGACAACTGGTCACCCTATGGTAGGTACAGGACTCATTGTGCCTTTTGCGGTTTGCTTAAATTTGATTGTAAGGTAAAATAAAATAGCTTCTTTTTAGATTTCTTCTTCTTTCCGTTTATTTGTTTCCAAGAGAGAGTGAGAGAGAACAGACAGGTACCCCCAAATCGGGTCCTCACACATGATGCACCTCCAGTCTTAGTTGGCCTGGATCATGGGTACATGCATGCACCTAGTGTGCTCAGGCACTCGAAGCCAAGGATCTTTCCATGTGGGTTCAGTTACACGGCCACTGCAGCACTGCCCTTCCCCTTTCTAGATTTCTAATTGCAAAGATGGAGTAAGGTTCACAGAGTGATTTCAGTTTTCCTTTTTGGCTTCTACTTTGCCACTGTATAAACTTGGCTTGGCCTGTGGATCGACACAGCATTATTCGTTGGGGGAAAGAATTTGGAAACATTGGGTACCTCTTCCCTTTCATGGCCTCCACTTACTCACCAAGAAGCAGCAGGCATTTGGCAGGTTTGTAACCCACCCTAGGACTCTGAGCACTCCCTTCAAAGGTGAACAGAGAAAGGACACTTAACTGTCTGAATGCCCTGCCCTAGGTTACCTGTCATCCTTCTCCTGTATGCTCATCTATTTTTAGTGACATTATGTTTTAAGCAAAGATGAACTTGTAAAAATCTTTGCCCCAGAATTAGAAGTGTGTGTCACAGCTGAATGAGGGAGGGAAAGA
>NW_006160205.1:908739-942369 GCF_000334495.1 Tupaia belangeri chinensis
AAAGAGCCCTGCCCCAGGACTAAGGGCAGAAATAGCAGAGAGTGTGAATGGCACCAAAATGTGGGACATTCTGAAAATCGGAAACCAGATGTGTTGTCTGCAGAGTACAATACAAAAAAAGGAAGATCTGAGCATAACATGTTTAAGTGATTTTGTATCTCAAACCAGCCAATTTGGCCCTGAAGTGAATACTGAGGCTCAGTGGAAAAACTGGAAGTAGATTTGGAATCAGAAAGATTTTTGTGTTTGGATCCAAGATCTGTCCCTTAGCCCCGTTTATCATCTTGTGCAGTCAGGAAACCTTCCTGAGCCTCAGTATTCTCGTTTGTAAAATTAAGAATGGGAAAGGAAAGAAACTAACTTTTGTTAAGTGCTTGCCATGTTCGAGGGACAGTGCTAGCTAGGGTCTTTAGAGGAATTGTTTCATTTAAAGCATTCCAATCTTACAAAGTGGGTATAAGTTTACACACACACAATGTCTAATAGTTTTCCCAACCCCACTCAGCTGATAAGTGATGAAGCCACAATTATAATCTGAGTTCATTTGGGTTCATCCAGAAGTAGATTCTGAGATAGACTGCAAGTAGTTTATTTGATAAGGGCAAGAAATACCAGTAAGGAAGTGAGGAAATAAGAGCAGGAATTGAAGGCAGCTCCCCTAGAAGTGTGTTTCCAATCCAGCTAGCACAGTGCCCCACTAGCACTTAATCCCACTGGAGAAACTCTGAGAACCAGGTTAGTGCAGGTACCTTGGACTTTTCTCATCTGAGGGCTGAGGGAGCTGGGGTCCTCACATGCCTCTCCTGAGAGCCATTAACTGAGGGCTGTTTCTGGGAGATGGAGTGTTGATTCCTAGGAGCACACATTGTATCTTGTGTTTGGCAAAGTAGGACCCTAGTAGCATGAGAACATCTTTGGCAGAGAGACACAGGTGCTAACAGCTGGAAGCAGGCCAGTCTCCCTGGAATGGTGAAAAGGAGAGAATGTAGGAGGGGCACCAGCAGCGGTGGCACCACCTATGGTGATTGTAGGAATTCTAAAGACAATGTGCATGGTGGCAGGCTTAGGACTGCCATTTATAGAGAATACTAGATAATTGTACAAATAACAGTGAGAATAACATTGAGGGATTAGCATTACTTGACCCAGAATTATTCCAGGAACTCATATCAAGGCTCAATGAGGTCAATCTGTGTGCATTGATCATGAGCTGAGATAAATGCCTAATTCTCCACTTTGGGTGATATCTTGTGGTGTGTTTCAGTAGTGGCTCCATGCATCTGAAATACCATCGAAACACCTACCACCTTGGGATCAGGGTCCAAAAGAAGGAGCCACAGTGGGTGTTTCAACACCGTGACCAAGACACCTTCTCCCCTGTCGCAAACCTCATAGTCAACTCATCCTGTGTGCACCAGGGAAGAGAAGTTTAAAAACAGATGGTGAGCCTTGCCATGGCCAAGAGCAGGGAAGAATAAGCATAGTTTAGGTGGCACGACTAGCAAGAACCTTTGTTTTGTTTTTCTTAAGAAGATGACGGCTAGTTCTTCCAGATTTTGCGGTCATCTTCCAGTATGTAATTACTATGCAGTGTCCCCGTTAGGGTTTGGGGCTGTCCCCTCCATCCTGCACCTTCTCCATCAAAACCGTTACCCATTTTGTATAGTTTGGTGGGGCGGCGGCCCTTTCTCTCTAAACTAAAGAACCCAGATTTTCATCCCTTTGTGTGATGTGATCTGGGAGTGTAGCAGAAGCTACCCTTTGTTCCTCCAATATCCATTTCCCCTTCCTTCTTTTCAGGTAACTCTTCAGGTTTTATCTGGGCATGTGGCTGCTAAGGTAGGGACTACCTTTCTCAGCCTTCCTTGGATTTGGTGTGGCTGTGAGAACAAACCCTGCCTAAAGGAGTGATAATGGAAGTAGGTGTGCAGCTCCTGAGTGATTCCCATGAAAAGGAAACACCTTCTACTCTTCCCTCCTTCCCTTGGGCTGGGACAGGAAAGGAATGGTGAGCCATTGTCCACTGTGGGGTGAGGGCAGTGATCCAGGAGACGGTATAGCAGGATGGAAGGGTCTTCCCCAGGCTCTAACCCCTGCCAGGCCTCCCTCTATTTGGACTTGGGCTTAAAACCACTCTTACTTTTTTTTTCTTTCTTTTTTGGGACAGGTTTTTTCTATAGGGCGTGTGTGCTCACCAGAAAGACAGAGACAGAGAGACAGAAAGTGAGAAATCACCTGCCAGAGGGGATAGCCATGCTGCAATCCCTTCTCCTCTATTTTCCTCTTGGGAGCTTGGGCACGCATGCGCATGCGCCCAGCATGAGTTTAAGACATTGAGTCCGGGACTCAAACGTTGGTCGACTACATGGGAGTCCAGTGACATAGCCATTTACGCTAACTGCTGGTCCCTCTTTCTTGGTTTCTGTTAAAACCAAGAGCCTGTGTTCTGATGATATAGCTCAACACATGACTTAGCCTCAGTTCATTGGATGTTACGTAAAGGTGATTGGCACTGAAGTTGGGCAGACCTGAGGTTAATCCAATCCCCACTACGTAGGAACCGGGTGATGTTGAGTAAGATACTGATCTAAACCTCTCCTGAGACTACGATATACATTTCCACATTTAATACCCCCAAGTAGGCCTCTGGAATAATGTGCCCAGCATAATGTTTGGCACATGGTCAACAATCAATGAGAGATGACTGTTGATGTTATTCATATCATGATTAACTATTCATAATGCTGAATCGCTGCTGACCAAGACCGCCAGTGTTAGTAACTTTATGTCTGGTGGCCCTGAGGCTTAGAATTAATTTTGGTAAATTCTGAAGGGTTGGGTTATTCTCCATAAACTAGCAGATCACCAGAAAGCATAGGTGTTTTCAGATACATACCCATAGTGGTAGTGAGCATTCATTTAACTCAAGTGAAAGATACAACCTGATTAGTTGAGTGAAAGATATGACTGATGATAAAATGACAGTCTCCCTAAGGTGTTTGACATCTTCTGGTCTTGCACAGAGGTACACCCTAGGTAGGGTTGTGAGAGTGGAGGAGCCAACTGGTTAGGAGAGAACTGAGTATCTTCAGTTTTCAGCACTTTTCTCTGGCTGCCCTGGGCAGCCACATCCTTAGTATCTGTGGCCTTTACATTCTAGTTAAGCCTAGGGTGGTGAACACTGGTCCATGTGGCTTTAATTCGAGGTTGGGTGCCATTACTCTCTCTGAGCTTGAGCTTCCCCCAAAAGCTGAGCTGGAGACAAGGGCCTGGGTGCCTGTGACTTATTTGAGGAAGAGATCATAAAGCACAAGAGTAGAGATTGAGAAGCAGCATATAGATCTCAGCTCTGCTGGGGGATGTTCTGAGACACTGTGTAAAATGCATCTGAGGGTTTTCTACTCCTAGGGAGGAGACTGTTTTTCCATGGGCCCTTGCCCCCTCTGAGTCAGGGATTGCCTCTTGGTTATTGGGTTTTTCACCCTGAGCAGCTCCTAGCAGGCGTTTCTTACCTAGCTCCAGGAAAAGAGTGAGAGACCCGCGGTGTGGCTGAGTCTAGGAGCAGCTCAGGTGAGGACGTGAGGTGGAGCACAAGCCGTATCTAGTGCACACCTGGATCTCATGCACACCTGGATCTCATTCCCTTTCGGCTTTAGTATGAAATACACTTTGAAATTGAAAACACTGGCTTTTGATTCTATAAATGTTAGAGAAGCAGAGTCTACTTAGGGAAAATAGAAGGTGGAGACCAAAAAGTCAGCCAGATTCATGAAACAGGAGGAATGGAGGGTTGCCCTAGGAAGAAGGTGACGGTTTTCCAACAGAGAAATAGTTTGTTGACTATTGAGTGTTTCTCATTCTCTCTCTCTCTCTCTCTCTCAAGTGTTTCTCATTCTCTCTCTCTCACACACACACACACACACACACACACATCCACACATGTATAGGCACATCAAACATTTTTTATAGATTCCCAAGTATGCCAGACATTTTCTTGCCTGAGGTCCTTTGCACAATCCATTCTTGCCCTGCCCTCCCAGCCACACACACATCCACTGTCTGCTTGACTAATTCTCATTCATCCCTGAAGACTCACAAGTCACTTTTTCTGTTGGCTTTCCTTGGCTTCCCCAAACTTGGTAATACAAGGGGTTTTTCCATGAATGAGAGAGAGACAGACAGAGGGAGAGAGAGAATCCCCAGCAGGGTCTCAACAACCACAATCCACCTTCCGTCGTAGCCAGCCCTGGACTGTGGGCACATGCATGCTGAGTATACTCAGGGAGGCCTCTGGACTTGAAATGGGCACCTTCCCATATGGGTCAACCTCGCAGAACATTATATTTTATTGCTGCATAACTGGACCCTCCACAAACTTTTTGAAGTCCTCTGTTGTCTTATTTAGTACTTTTAGATATCCTGAATCAGATATGTGTAAGCAGGTATGTGTGTTTGTTAAAAATAAAATAGATGGATGGAGAATGGTGTTTCTCTGAAAATAATCCACCGACTACTTTCCTGTAGATCTCTGGGTTACTTGTTAAATGTCCCCATTCCCATGCCATGCCCCACACATTTTCAATCAGATTCTCTGCATGGTATTCTGAGGTGTCAGTACAGAAATAAGCTGCTCAGGTGATGTTTCTGCAGAAGTGTACCTGAGAACCACTGCCTCAGAAGAATTTTCCAGCATTCTTTGTAGAATTCTTTTCCGGCCAAGTCATAGAGGTCCCAAAACCATGTTAAGCATTGCCCTGGATCTGTAGGAACTTGGTCTCTTGTTTTCTTGCCAGTCTCAGCTGACTATTTTTCTTTTCGCTCATGATAGAACTCATGTATGCACATGTGTGTGAGAGAGGGAGAACGAGATAGCAGGAGTCTCCACAGGGTCTGATTGTGCTGTGATTCCCCTTCCTCGGTTCATCCAGCCCATTGGCTCCTGGGCATTCATGCATGTACCTGATATATTTCAGGCTGTCCAGGCGGAGCATTTGAACTGCTGTCACCATTTGCAATCTGGCTTCTCTTGAGCAATGCATTACTGCTGCCCCATGGAGCTGCTCACTGAGCCAATTTAATTTATATACAGTAAAATACCCTCATTTTAAGTGTATCATTTGATGAGTGTTGCAAATCCACACATGTTGTCAGCTCTACACCAATGAAAATATAGAACATTTTCATCACCCCAAAGGTATCCTCTTTGCTAAAGGCCACTGTTTGATTCTACATTTCCTTAAGAAAGGAAATCCTTCAGCAGTATCCTCAAAGTGTGGTCTGTGAATCAGCAGCATCAGCATCTCCTTGAAACTTGTTAACAATGAAAATTTGGGGGCCCAACCCCTGACTTACAGAATCAGAAACTCTAGGGTAGGTCCTAGCATCTATGGTTGACAAGTCCTCTAGGTGAGGTGGATGAACACTTGAGTACAGAAACCACTGCCTTAGGCCAGTGGAGGGTTGTTAAAAATGGCAGCTGATGGGGATGCTGATGGCTTATAGAAGCACTGGGGCTCTGCACTAGAGTCAAAGAGCTATATGGGGCATAAAGATGTGAGTTGGAAAGGGGTTTTCTGAAGAAAAGGGTAAGTGTGGTCTACAGGATGGATTCAAAAGCAGACCGGTGGGGTTGGGAAGACAGTCCCCCTTCTTTACTTTAGGTTTTTGCCATAGGGCACATTTGCTGGTGGAAGAGCAATATAGTGAGATAAAGAGATAGAAAGTAAGAAATTACCCCCAGAGGGGATGGCCACGCTGCAATCCCTTCTCCTCCATTCTCCTTCTGGGATTTTGGGCATGCAGGCACAAGCACCTGGAGTGATATTCAAGCCTCCAGGTCTAGGGCTCAAACTGCAGTCAGCCATGTGAGACTGCAGTGCCAGGCTTCCAGAGGAATCTGTTGTCCTTGCAAATAAGAGCAGTGCACTGTTCTCTGGGGCCTTTGACAGTTGTAGACTCCTTATTCAATGAAGCATTTGAAAGGATATTATCATAGGATGAGATTTAATGGTCAGGCAGTTTTTCTTCCCTTTGGAAGGATTCGGGTCATAGCTCTGATCCTAATGTTTCTTCTGTTTTAAACATTTTTTTCCCCTCTGTTCAACTCTTCCTGAACCCTGGGATACTTGGTTTAAAAAATTTATTTGTATGACTTGGTGCTCTTTTTTTCACAAGGTTGCTGGGCTGAAAAATATTAACCTGACAAGAGTGGTAGCTAGTCAGTCGTCACAGGGGAAAACGTGGAACAAAGGCAGCGTGTTGCGCAGACCACGTGTTCCTGGGAGGAACGAGAAATGTGCACTTTGAAATTCTAGCCTCAGGAACAGTGTTGGTTGATGTACAGACTTGGTGGATCGGTAAATTTTGACTGTGGGGAGATAAGGGAAGTATGCCAATACTTTTGAGAAAAAGATGGGCAGAACAAAAATACATGTTAAGAAAGGTTATTACAAACTTAGAAATATAACAGAAGTATCATTATTTGTCCTTCCAGCTGAGCTCAGTTCTGTCCAGCCCAGCTGGAGTCATCCAGTGCTCTAGAGGACAGTGACTTTGACTCATGAATAACCATTACTTAGAGCCCCAAGTCTGCAAAGTTAAATGCTCATGTGTCGGAACCTGATTGTATCCAAATCAGTTCAATCTGGTAGAGACTGTATTCGTTTCCTATTGCTGCTATAACGTATTACCCTAAGTTTACTGATTTAACATAATTTAAATGTATTATCTTACAGTTCTGGAGATTAGAAGTCTAAGATGAGTTTCACTAAGCTAAAATTGGGGTGTTGGTTGGGTTATATACCTTCTGGAGGTTCTAGGGGCAAATCCGTTCCTCTGTTGTTTTCTAACTTCTAGAAGCTGCAGACATTCATTGGTTTTGGCTCCTTTATCTTCAAAATCAGCAATGTAGGGACCAGCAGTTAGCGTAATGGCTATGTCGCTGGACTCCCACGTAGTCAACTGCGGTTCGAGTCCTGGACCTGGTGGCTTAAACTCATGCCGGGCGCGTGTGCGAGCGTGCCCAAGACCCTGAGAGGAGAATGGAGGAGAAGGGATTGCGGCCTGGCCATCCCCCCTAGGAGTTGATTTCTCACTTTCTATCTCTCTGTCTCTCTCTTTCTGGCGAGCACACATGCCCTATAGAAAAACCTCTCAAAAAAAAAAAAAATCAGCAGTGTAGCCTCTTTCACTCTGGTCATGACTCTGTTGCCTTTCTCTTTCTCTAATTAGGACCCTTGTAATTACATTGGGCCAACCTGGAAATCCAGGCAACCCTCCCCATCTCAAAATCATTACCTTAATCATATCTGCAAAAATCCCTTTGCTATAATATATTCACAGGTTCTGGGCATTAGGACATAGATATCTTTAGGGGACCACTATTTTGTCTACTAGAGAGAGCAATTGATTTTGTTCATGAGAGAGGTTTATTTCCAGAATTATGGTTTTAATGCACTGTAAGACATTAACCAGTTTTATATCTAATTTAGCAAGCTATCTCAGCATTATTTTTAGCAAGCTATTTCAGCATTATTTTCCACTTAGTAATGGTTAGACAGTTTCTCTCCCCTTTGGGAGGTTTTGGGTCATATCTCTGATATATGTGTCAATTTCTTATGTTGTTCTTTGACCCAGCCTTGTCATCCTTCCAGTTCCCTCATTAATTTTAAATAAATCTTTTTTTTTTATTCCAGAGAGCATGTGTATGCACATAAGAAATAGAAAGAGAGAGGGAGATAAAATGGGAGAGAAAGAGAAAGAGTACTCAAGGAGGGCTTGGTCACTCCACAGTCCTTTTCCCTTCATTTCCATGCCATCAAAATTTTTTGCACACGCATGCCAGTACATTTTGCAAGCTGACTGGCCAGAGCTCAAACTTTGGTTGGCAATTTGGGATCTGGCTTTCTCTGCACACTGGGTAATTGCTGCACTAGAGGGCAAGCCCGAAATAAATATTTTGATACATCTTCTTGATGTGTTTTTGTGATAATTATACTTTTAATATTTTGTAAATTACACTTGACAACAATGATGAGGATGTGTCAAAGAGACACAAGAACCAAATGAAAGAAACCCCAATGGCTAAAGTTGTGTCAACTTGAGTCAAAAAAAAAAAAAAATAGTATTAGATTATAACCCAACATATAAAATACCCATGAGTCCATACTAATATAAATAAATGTTTAGATATGCTGAAAGAAATCCCAATGGCCAAAGTTGTGACAACCTGAGCCAAAAATTAAAAAAAAAAAAATACTATTAGATTATAACCCAACATATAAAATACCCATGAGTCCATACTAATATAAATAAATGTTTAGATATGCAAATAAATGGGGAGAATAGACAAGTCTCCCATGCAAAAGAATTGAGAAAAATTACAGCTACTCCATTCTCAAGATGGTGGGGTGTAACTTCTTATTGCTTAAGTGTGGGCTGTGCAGTAATTTCCTTCTAAAAAATGAGGAAAAAGAAAATTTTACAGTGAAGCACCACGACATCCACTACCTCTTCAGGTGATCAAAGCCCACTCAACAATGATAAGCCTTGTCAACTGTGTGCTTCACACAATTTGATGGAAACAGCATTTTACCTATGTGATCTTTCTGCCCAAAACATGTAACTCCAGTCTAATTGTGAGAGACACATTAAACCAATCCCAACTGAGGGACATTCTGTGGAATATTTAACCAATACTCCTCAAAATTGTCAAAGTTATCAAAAAACATGGGAAGTCTGAGAAACTGTCACATCACAGCCAATAGGAGCCGGAGAGATGTGACTATTAAATGTGCTGCACTATTCCTGGGTGGAAAACTAGAACACAGAAAGGACCTTTGGTAAAAATGAAGGAAATCTGAATAACATGTTGGCTGTAGTAAAAATATAATGTATCAATATCAGCTTAATTGTAACAAAGATACCATAATAATGTAAGAAGTTAATATAAAGAAAACTTGGGGCCAACTCCTTGGCCTGGTGGTTAAGGCAGCCAGGTCCCACATAACTGACCAGGCAGTAATAATCCCAGACCCAGTGGCTGGATAAACATGCCAGGCATGTGTGCACGTGTGTCCAAAATCCCAAAAGGAGAGAGAGAAGAAGTGATCGCAGTGTGATCATTCTTTATGGATAGTGCTTTTTCTTATCCCTCTCTCTGTCTGTCTTTCTCTGGCAAGCACACATTCCCTCTAGCAAAATGGATGTATGGGAAGTTTGTATTTTCTTTGCAATTTCTCTGTGAAAATAAATGTTTTATTTAAAAATTTTTTTTACCTAGATCATCATTTATTTTTCACTGTTATTTTCAGTGAACGTAATCCATCTTTTATTTATTTATTTATTTTTTAGATTTTTGCCATAGGGTGCATGTGTTGGCCAGAGAAAGACAGTGCGAGGGAAAGTGAGAGATCACCCCCAGTGGGGATGGCCACACTGCCTTCCCTTCTCTTCCATTCTCCTTGGGATTTTAGCCATGCATGCACACATGCCTGGTTTGATTTTTCAGGCCACTAGATCCAAGATTCAAACTGAAGTTGGCCATATGGGAGTCCAGGGCCTTAACCACTATGTCACCTGCTGGGCCCATGATCCACATTTTAAAGCCAGTGCTGGAACCAGCAGATGGCATAATAGTTATGTCCCTGGACTTCCACGTAGTTGACCATGGTTCAAGTCCTAGACCTGGCAGCTTAAGACTCATTCCAGGCATGTGTGGTTGCATGCCCAAAATTCCGAGAGGAGAAGGGATTGTGGAGTGATCATGCCCCTTGGGGGGCTGATTTCTTGTATTCTGTCTCTCTGGCATGGACATGTGCCCTATAGTAAAAATCTCTCTAAGGGAAAGAAAAGCCAGTGTTCTTTCTCCAATGAAGTACATCTCCCGATTGTACTTCATTGTACAATCGGGAGATGTACTTCATTGGTTCCTTCCAAACTAATTTTAAGAGATGCTCACTGCTAGCTTCAGGGCCAAAGATGATGGAAAACACACATCAATTAGCTGTTCTCTTTGGGCCAGATGGCAGGTATCATACCAGCTCATCTACAAACGCTTTGACACTTAGATTTTATTCTCATCAATCACAATGTTTATTTTTCCCTTTATGAGAGAAAAGGAAGGAAAGAGAAAGAAAGAGATAGAGACAGAGACAGAGACAGAGAAGCATTTTTGACAAGGTGTTGGTGTCTGACAGTTCTTCTCCAGGCTCCGACTTAGCTAGGATTACAGGTGTGCACAGCAGCACTTGGAATGCTTAGGTTGGCTTGGGAGCCAAACCCATGCTTCCCATGTGGTTTCCAGCCTCCTAAGCAGTGGTATTGCCTGTATGCCCCCATGGCCTGGCCCACTGTGCACTTATAACTTGCCTATCTTTTATACATACTTGAGTTTTAGCTCCAGGATTAGAATATTATGTATGTAGAGACAGCAGCTATAAGCCTCTGTGTATTTTTTAAATTATATATATATATATATATATATATATCTCACATATCATAAAATTCATCCTTTTAAAGTGTCCAACTTGTTTAGCATGCTCACAATACTGTGCAGCCATCACCACTGTCTATTGGGTTATTGGGAAAGTCAGGACACATTTTTACATAGGAAAATACATCATGACTTTTCCAACAACCTAATGGTTCCAGAGTATTTTCATCTCTCATCAAGAAACTATGCCCACGAGTGGTCACTTCCTAGTTCCCTCTCCCCAGCCCTTGAAAACCACTAATGTACTTTCTGATTCCATAGATTTGTCTGTTCTGGACATTTCATATAAACCAAGTCATAAAGTAAATGGCCTTTTGTGTCTGACTTCTCTCACTTAGCATAATGTTTTTATGATTCATCTGTGTTTTAGTGTGTAGCAGTACATCATTCCTTTTTATAGCTGAATAATCTATTTTTACAAATAAATCACATTTTGTTTATCTGTTCACGTGTGAATGGGTGTTTAGATTGTTTACACTTTGGGGCTGTTATGAGTATGCTGCTATGAACATCCATGTTCAACTTTTTACAAGTATGTACCTTGGAGTAGAATCATAGAGCCACATAGTAACTCTATGCTTAACCCTTTCAGGAACTGTCAACAGTTTTTCAAAGTGCCTGCACCATTTTGCCTTGCATTCCCACAAACAGTGTCTGAAGGTTCTAGTTTCACACAGCTTTACCAACACTTGTGATTTTCTTTCCTTTTTATTACAGTCATCTAGTGAGTGTGAAGTGGTATCTCATTATTGCTTTGGTTGTATTTCTCCAATGAGTAATGATGTTAAAGATCCTTTCTTATTGGCCACTGTATGTCTTCTTTGGAGAAATGTCTATTCAAATCCTTTGAACATTTTAAAATTGAGTTGTCTTTTATTGTTGAATTGGAAGTGTTCCTTATATTTTGGACACTAAGGCCTTAATAGTACGTAATTTGCAAATATTTTCTTAGAGGGTTGTCTTTTCACTTTTCCAAACAGTTTATATAAGATAGATAGATAGATAGATAGATAGATAGATAAAAAGAGAGAGAGAGAAAGAAGCACACTCAACAGAGTCCCCAGCCCAGCAAAATCACAGATAAGTAAGCACATATCTGGTATGTGCAGGTCAACCCTGGAACTGAACCCTGATCTTCCATATGGCCTCCAGAATTGCAGAGTGTTGTATTACTGTTATGCCAACATAATTAGGCCATTACTTCTTGATAGTGTTCTTTGAAGCTATATCAATGAGGTATTAGATGTTTATCTTAAGCAAAAAAATAAAAATGCTGGGAACCAGCAGTTAGCGTAATGGCTATGTCGCTGGACTCCCATGTAGTCGACCGCGGTTCGTGTCCCGGACCCGGTGGCTTAAAACTCACTCCGGGCGCATGTGCGTGCGTGCCCAAGATCCCAAGAGGAGAATGGAGGAGAAGGGATTGTGGCATGACCATCTTCCCTGGGGGGTGATTTCTCGCTTTCTGTCTCTCTGTCTCTCTCTGTCTGTCTGGCGAGCGCACGCGCCCTACAGTGAAAATCTCTCCAAAAAATAAAATAATAAAATAAAATAAAATAAAAATGCTTTCTTAGGATTAGCAAAATTACAGCATAGGCAAGGGAGAATGGATTGCCTCAGGATGCCATTAGTCCTTTCAAAATGGCATCAAGTCTGATTCACTCACACACCTAGTATCTAGCAGTGTTTGAGGTCATGCATGTTTTTCAAGTCACACATCCCTTGTAGGATTTGAAAGAAGTTGCGGTGTCAGATGCAAGAAAACTGCAAACATCAATAAGTACTTAATAGTTCAGCTGAAATTTATGGAGCTTCATAACTGTAATACAAGGCTAAGAGTGTATTTGATATTTTATTATGAGAATGTCAAATAACTAACCCCATATAACATTTAAAAATAGTATGAGGTATGTATACAATGACATATACTTTTATAATTCTTTGGTATTCATTATCTTTCTTGATCCTTATACCGCAACCCTGCGATCGCAGTTGCTCAATTATTAGTAACCCCATCTGACAGATTAAACCTATTCCCCAGGTGATTAACAAGCGAGTGATGGAACTGGGACACTCAACTCTTTATCAGAACAGTGTTTCTAGAGAACTCAGACTAGTATTACTCATCTTCTTTTGCTTTTCCTCTCTTTCTAGTAGATTCTCTTTGAGATGATATTTAGATCAAGAAAAAGTGTAATTACTGCTAATAATTTAAGCGTTAGCTGTTATTATCCTAGCCATTTTATAAATGAAGTTTAAAAATTAAGATTCCAGAGCCTCTGGTATTTCCCTGAATTGTACTTAACATGTTAAAAACAAACAAAAACTGAAGCTTAGAGAGAAATTTGTCCAAGATGGTACAGCTCATAAGAGTTGGAGTCAGAATTCATTCTCTAACTGTTTGACTCCTAAAGCTGCTAAGCCTGAAGCTGATCCCATCATTGCTGTTATATAGTGGTTAACACTATGTAGGGGAGGCCAGCACACAGTGTGGTGATTAAGGTGCTGGACTCCCACATGGTCGGCCATGGTTAGAGTCCCGAACCTGGCAGTTTGAAGTCACACCAGGCACATGTGTGTGCCCAAAATTCTGAGAGGAGAATGGAGGAGAAGGGATTGTGGCATGACCATCTCCCCTAGGGAATGATTTTTCACTTTCCCTTTCTCTGTCTCTCTCTCTGGCCAGCACACACTCCCTATGACAAAAAACCTAAAATAAATAGATAAATAAATAAATAATAAAATTATGTATGCCTGGACTTTAGGGATAAATTGGGACTCCAACCTCAACCCTCTCATTTTTGAGCTGTTGTGTGCCCTTACAGTCCTATATACTTGGTTTCCTCATCTGCAAAATGAAGACAATAGCACTTACCTTACTGGATTGTAGTGAGGAAGATTAGCTGTGATGATAAATGTCAAGTTCATATTCTAATGAGTATGATATGATAGCTTATTGTAGTTTTAATTGATATGCAAGGGATATTTTTAGGGCAAATGCCTGTGCAAGTCAAAGGAGGGGAACAGGAGGAGCAGGAGTGGGTGGGGAGAGCCTTCAGACCATGATGCAGGTCTAGTTTCTACAAAAGGAAAAGGGGAGGGGAGAAGGAGTAGGTGGAAACAATCTCAGACTGCGCAGCTGGAAGAACATTTTAGTGAGGTCCCTGGTGTCCTTGACTCCAGATTATCCATTAGAGGAGCTCTGCCTCATGCAGAAATGGGAGCCACTTTCTGGGAGCAGCCCCATGGATCAAGAGAAGAGGCAACTGGGGCTTTCAGTCAGCTGTGCTCCCTCGAGGTAGAGATGCAAGTGGTCTGTTTTCATGACCACCACATGTGCTTTCTGAGTCCCAAGTTTTATTGTTTTTGTTTTTTGAAGGTTTTGGCCGTTAGGGCATGTGTACTTGCTGGAGAGACAGAAAGCCAGTGACAGGCAAGGTGAGAAATCACTCTAGTGAGGGGACATGGCCACGCTGCAGTCCCTCCTTCTCCATTCTCCTACTGGGATTTTGGGCACATACACACATGTACCTGACATGAGTTTCAAGCCACTGGATCCTGGACTCTAACCATGGTTGACCATGTGGGAGTCCAGTGCTCCAACCACTCTGCCACCTGCTGGCTTCCAAGTCCCAAGTTTATGATGAAGACAAGCTCTTGCTTTCCTAGCCCTCCTGCCTCAGCCCCTCTGAGTTACTGAGACAACAGGCACATCTGACCTTTTGTTTGAACCAGGAATTGAACTTGTGCCTCCCCTGTGGCCCCATCCTGCAGGGCACAATACACCACCATAGCTGGGCCTTAAATTCTCTTTAAACTTAAGAAAAAATTTTATTTAAAAAACTTTTCTTCAGTCTGATTTAAAGAAGGATATGCCCTGGAGGTGGGGGGAACGAAGTTCAAAACAAATAGAATCTTAAGTGATGGTTATACAACTACTAGGAGCATGAGCCTCAAGACTCTTTTAGATAAAAATGTAATGAAATAAATGTCCTTATGGCACTTGATCAGGCCAAGTCCTTAAGATATCTAATCTCAAGCAAATCTTAAACCCAAGAATACGTTAACTGTACTTGGAAAGATGTTTGCCCAGAGATAATTTCATGAACTTAGTAACGTACTCTATTTATACATGACCCTGCACAAAATAAAATGCTTTGGGAAAAAAAATGGTCAGATTTATCGGCCAACTATAAAAATGTAGATGATTATCCCATGCTCATTGCTTTGAAGTCCAGCAAAGAGGAAGTGCGAGAATGTTCTGAAGTATGAGCAAAGGGCAGGCATGAAAACCGGGCACCATGACAGGCCCACATGATCATGCTTATGGTACCCGTATGTGGACTTGTTAGTGTCAGTGTGGGTGGTCTGGGAAGTGGGTGGTCTGGCTTACAGAGTAGTGTGTGGAAGTTAGGGTCCCAAGTGGCTTTACAAAGTACGAGTCTGCCTGCCTGTTCTGTCATCAACACCTTTTGCTTCCCTGTTGCCTCTCTGAGTCTGTAGCCCTAGCTATGTAAATTTAGATCTATAATTACTCCATGGTACTGGGCGTGTTTCCTTGGAGGATGCATGAAAATTGAGTGTTTTAAGTTAGAATTCAGCTTTACCCTGGATTTATAATTTCAGAAATGCCCGAACTTCTTCTAAGTCTTATTACCAATATTGGGTCATTGGGAAAGTCATGACACATTTTTGCCTAGAAAAACATAGAAAAATATGTCATGACTTTCTCAACGACCTAAGGGAAACTGCTTTATTGTTTTATCTGATAATAAAATATAAAAGCAATTCAGTATCGAGAAGAAAAAGAAAACATCTGTATATCATTACCACAAGATAAATTGCTTAATATTTTCTATATAATCTAGATTGACTTCATTTCTGATCTTCATTTGGCCATGGCTTCTGACACTGTTATTTCATGTTGTGATATTCTCATCTATCTAGCTTTTTAAATGGGTTTTGATATAATAACAAAAATAGTTATTCTTATGTCAGTTTACTATGTGCTGAGTGTTTTATGGGCATGGTATAATTTAATTCTACAGCCACTTTTGGAAGTAGACAGAATTATTCTGGGCAATATTTAAGAGAAAGCAGAGACTTTGGGAAGCATAAATATTAGCTAACTAGAATACTGACATTGTAACCTGGGTAGGTCTCTCTGAGTTGAGGAAAGAATTGCTTTATTTTAAGTCATCTGATTGGGTTTCATGGGTCATCAAAAACTGTTTGTAAATCCCTCTGGAGTGAGGCATGATATATATCCAATATAAACAGACATGCTTGAAGGAACCAGGGACCTTGCTACACAAATAACTACATGGTCTGCCCTTCTGTGACCCTGAAAGAAACTATTTTGTCAGGGAATCACTAATCTCTAATTTACCTGATTTGTAATTTCAGGGTTTCATAAAGTGAAGACTCAACTGTAATTATTCCTCTGAGTGCTCCATTTAGGCGGTCATGATTTTTGACAAGCTCAGATGCTGGCATCCTAGCCTAGCATGTCTGCAATGTCTTGTATGTCTGCTTAGTTACGTAGAAACTTTCTAGATAGACCTTTATTGCTGCATGACTGTAAGCCTTCCCAGTTACATTGCAGCACTCTTGGTCTTCCAAATATAAATTCTATGTTCTCTGTATGAGTGTTTCAATGATGAGGTACGTTTCTGTGCAACCAACTCTATATCTTTATCTCAGGTGCTCTATTAGGATTCTTTTTTTAAAAAATAATTATTTATTTAATTTTATGTATGCATTCATTTATTTTCATTTGACTAGAGAAAGACAGACACACAGGGAGAAGGAACATGAGAAACCAAGCCACCAAGGGGACTCGAGCCATGGTAAGCCATGTGGGAGTGTCCAGTCCTTAACTACCATGGCACATGATGGCCCCTCTATTAAAATTCTTAAGTGATTGAAGTTATCAAAGTGAGAGCTGTTACTTGATGAATTGGTGGACTTAAATTGTCTGTCTTGCAGGCAACCAACGATATACTTACTCTTACACACATTCAGGAACACAAATTCATGCTCAAAGCACACATCATTCTTAGCCCAATTTCTATTTTTAAAGAGTTACTTATTTTATTTATTTATTCTTTTTTAATGTGAGCAAAGAGAGACAGAGAGAGAAAAAGGAAAAATTAGAAAGCAAGCCGCCAGGTCCAGGACTCGAACCGTGGTTGGCCATGTAGGAATCCAGTGCCTTAACCACCATGTCCTGCCTGTCCTAGCCTAATTTGTATTTTAACATATAGAAAAAGAGAACTGTTGACCAAATAAATTTGTAAATTTTTCAAATTACGGGGTGGGGTAGGGAGTGGAATGCAGTGAAATCTAACCTGTTGCCTCAAGTGTGAAAGGTTGAATCAGGAGTTCCAAACTCATGGTTCTGGACAGAAATGCAGTAGTAAAGCACAGTACGTGGAAAGGGTCCGGATTTGTGTCTGGAAACCTCATTTAGCATGCTGGGTGTGTGCATGCCTGTGATCTGGGGCTGGCTGAGCCTAGGCGTGCAGATGGCAGGGTTAGCATCCTGCCGGTACAAATAAATAAACTTTGGTAATAGAAATAAATACACTGTATTTATGTAAAGGTCTCTGATGGTAGAAATAAATAAACTTTTTAAAAATGTTAGATGAATGAAGTAAGAAGTATGATATATCTTATCCTCCTGTGACCTGTCTTACTGATCTTGATACCCCCAACATTTGATACAATGGTGTGATAAGTATTTGATGAATGGAATTGTTAACCATGGTCAGCCAAGAGTAACCACAGTGAAGTGGTGTACATTGGATGGGGCCAGGAACTGGAAATAGATGTGGCCACCAGGCTGGGGAGACCCTTGGGCACAAGACCTAACTCTGCAAAAAATTCACTAATTCAGTAAGGCCAAACCTAGCAAGTTCTATGCATACTAACAAGGCATGACTAGTAATCTAAGCAAGGTGCTGGCATCAGGGTCAGTGAGGAATTTAGGGAATTTAGGAAAGGAGTTGTTCCCAGTAAGGGTACACCGCCTGCCTCAAGTGTGCAGCTGACATTAGAATTAAAGCCATAGGAGCTGAGGGCTAAGTTCGCATGCACGGTGAGGAGAAGGTGGTGAGAGAAAGTCACAACAGAGAACACAGCCCAGGGGACTGGTTATGTGACACAGCACTAGGGTGTTGCTCAACGGAAGTCAGATCCCATATAGTAACTATGGTTTGAGTCACTGGCCAAGTCAGCTTATGACACATTGGGCATAGGGACTAGTAAATGCTGTAATGGCTATGTTGCTGGACTCTCACGTGGTCAACTGCAGTTCGAGTCCTGGACCTGGTGGCTTAAACCTCACGCCAGGTGCCTGTGCATACATGCCCAAGATCCCGAGAGGAGAATGGAGGAGAAGGGATTGCAGTGTGGTTATCTCCTCCAGGGGGTGATTTTTCGTCTATCTGGTGAATGTACATGACCTGTAGCAAAAATCTTGAAAGAAAAGAAAAAAAAATACACACACACACACACACTGGGCACATGTGTGAGTGCCCACGAGCCTACGGGCTAGATGATTAGGTGAAGGGGTCACTGAGTGCTTGCTCTCTCCTCTCTGTCTCTCACTCACTTTCATATTCACTCACATGAGCTCTATCATTATAAAAGGGGAAAAAACTAGTTGGCCTGGCCATGCCCTGCTAACGCTGTGCCTTGCAGGCTGGGGCTACATGGAACTACACTGTGCTTCTGCATGAGTACCCTGGGTCAGCTGGGTTGGAGGACTGGAGGAGGAGGGTCATAGTGACCAGACCCCATGCAGGGTGCTCCTCTAGCCCTCACTCTCACAGGTGTGTGCACACTCTCTATCATGAACAAAGAAAAACATTTTTTTAAAAAAATAAACAGGGAACCAGCAGTTAGCGTAATGACTATGTCGCTGGACTCCCACAAAGTCAACCGTGGTTCGCTTCCTGGACCCGGTGGCTTAAAACTCACGCCGGGTGCGTGTGCATGCGTGCCCAAGATCCCGAGAGGAGAATGGAGGAGAAGGGATTGCGGCGTGACCATCCCCCCGGGGGGTGATTTCTCGCTTTCTGTCTCTATGTCTCTCTCTGTCTGTCTGGAGAGTGCACGTGCCCTATAGCGAAAATCTCTCCAAGAAAAAAATAAAATAAAATAAACACAAAATTTTAAGACAAAGAAATAAATAGAAACAATCTAGGGATCCAAAATGGGCCAGTAGGCGGCATGGTGGCGAAGGCACTGGACTTCTTCATGGCCGATTATGGTTCAAGTCCCAACCTAGTGGCTTAAAAATTAAGCCTGGCACATGTGCATGCATGCCAAAAATCTCAGGAGGAGAATGGAACTAAAGGATTATGGCATAGCCTCTCCCCGTGGGCTGACATACCATTTTTCCACTCGCTTTCCCTCTCTCTGTCTCTGGCAAGCACACACATGCAATGACCAATGCCGCAAAACAAAACAATAACAAAAAAATGAGTTTAGGGTTCTAAAATTCCAGAAGTAGTTGCAAGGGTCCAGCATTAGTGTTGGTTGGTATGGAGTTCCTTTGCATAATCCCAACCAAGGACACAGAATGCCTACAACCAGTCCCCCCAGCTGCGGGGAGAAGGGCTCCTAATCCTGTCATTTTTTCCTGACTGTAATCCTAAAACATTTAATTTTCAGAACAGGATTCATTTGGGTTAATGCTTTAGTGGTCACAATTCTTTGGTTATATACAACAGAAAGATCATTTAAACCACCTCTAGAGAGAAAGAGGATTCATCTGGCTTGTGTAAGCACACCGTGCTGAAGAACAGAGCAGGCCTTGGGGCTGACTTTCTGTGCCCTTTGGCCGCACCACTCTGTTACTGGTTTCACTCTCATCTGTGAGAGGTAGACTTTCCTTGTGGAGAGTCAGTGGAGCCTGTTGGTCAAAAGTATGAACTTGGATACACTAATTCTTCTTCCATAAAATGGGCATAATTAAGAGCACCTACCTCTTAGGGGGCTGGGGCAAGGAAAGTACTCTGTTGTTATTGGTGAGGAGCAGTGCTGGTTCGTAGCCTACCAGCCCTGATGCTGGAGGAGGAAGAGCGATTCACCTTGCTTGGTTCTGCTTACAGACACCACATGTAGGAAGGGCTCTTCCTGCTCAGTCTGCAGCAGAGGTAGCATTCATGGGAGGAATGGGATCTAGTATCAAAGGGGGGCAATTGAGAAGTGAAACAGAGATGTTCTGTCCTCCAAAATTTGTGCCTCCCTTCCATAGAGTCATTGCTCCCCCGGAGACTGTATTTCCCAGCACCTCTTTTCCCCCTGCCTGAAGCAGAGGGCATGCATATGACTTAGGAAAGTCATGACATACTTTTCTATGCAAAAGTGCATTGTGACTTGCCCGACGTCCCAACATGTAGATAGTTCTTCCTCATGTCTTGGGCAGTGTAGAAGTGATGTGTGATATTTCCAAGCTAAGGCTTTTAAGTCAGTTGTTTTCTGTGTATTCTTTCCTGAAGGTAGATCGATCCTTACTACACATTGAATCACCTGGCAATCTTAACAAAACTAATGCCAGGCCTGATATTAGGTGAGCAATTCTCACCTGAGGGGCATTTTTGCCCCCTAGGAGGCATTTGGCAAAGTCCGAGGACATTTTTAGTTGTTACAACCGATGTTGATGAATTAGAAGTATGCAATAGGTAGAGGCCAGGGATGCCACACCCAGAATAATTTCCTGTCAGCCTGTAATTACCTGTCAGCTGCCTGTCGCCTGGAGAACCTAGCCTGAAGGGTTAGCTGAATGAAAAATAAACTTTTGCCGACATCTATCATGTCAAGCCGTTGAAATCTGGGGCCTGTTTGTTACAGCAGTTAGTGTAACTTCACATAACACAAGAAGGAATTGTGAGTATTCAGCCTATAAAATGGACATATATTGGGACCAGCAGTTAGCGTAATGGCTATGTCACTGGACTCCCATGTAGCTGACCATGGTTCGAGTCCCAGACCCAGTGGCTTAAACTCATGCCAGGCATGTGTACGTGTGTGCCCAAGATCCCGAGAGGAGAATGGAGGAGAAGGGATTGCGGCATGGCCATCCTCCCAGGGGGGTGATTTCTCGCTTTCTGTCTCTCTGTCTCTCTCTGTCTTTCTGGTGAGCATATATGCCCTGTAGCAAAATAAATAAATAAATAAATAAATAAATAAATAAATAAAGATATTTTATTGCTGTCTACCTAGGTTGACATATTACTTAAAATCTGTTACTAATAATTCACAGTCCAGATTTCTCTAATTAAAACCACCCAAGTCACTATGCAGTGATTTTATGGCACAGGAATGGACTAGGAGTGTTTGGTTTGCATCCTACATGGAAAATATTTTGGGTCTGACCTGAATAAGTAGGTTAGGTTATGTTTCAAATCAAAATTTGTTTTATTTATGGTACTTCCTCCATTTTAGTCATTACATGTTAAGTTAATCTCCCACACCATCTTATTAACTATTGTTCATAATGAAGACCAGTTAGATTTGTAAAGTGGGAGTAGAAAAACTGTTACAGATGGTGGATTTACTAAATATTGTAAAGATGCCAGACTCTCAAATCTGTTTGATTGTTTATGTAAGTTACTGCGATGGCTTTGAAATTTGTTAGTGTTGAAGCTCTTCAGAGATTTTTGTTACTTTAGGAATTTTAGAGAGAAGGAGTCACTCCTCAGTGTGCGGGGATCAGGAGGGCCCACCTTCTGCTCCAGTAGTGACCCAGGGCTGCCTACTCAAAGCGCTGGAACTTCTGGCCATGTTGATTGACTTAGAGATGGCTTAGCTACTCAAGTTTGTCCAGTTAGAGTCAATTACAGGGCCAGTGCAGATTCTATCAGGAGACACATGCTCTTTTTTGTAGGTTTGGAGTTACAAGATGATAGCCAAGAGCTGTGAGCAACCATCCGAAGAATGAAGCCAGTGTACAGGAGAGCATAGGTGTAAGGTGGCGCATCATTGCACTCTTCTCTGAGTTCTCAATGTCCTCCTTACAAGATTTTGGTATATACAGAGTTAAACATAGTTCAGGGCACATGGTAAAACACTCAGTTAATAGCAACTATAATTTTTACCATTATAGAACAAAGTGCCCTGGTGAATTCTTTTGGATGCTCCTAGAAACAGCTCCCCTTGGGTGGGTTCCAAAGTAAGCCTAACTAATACTGAACACCACTCTCTAGCAGATGGCATTCTGGTGAGGCTCCCAAATGTTACTTTTACAATGGCACCTGTGCTGTTCTCCAAACAGTGGCTGGAGAGCATGCTGACCAGAAAGTTGAGGGGGAGTTGGGGGAATATGCTGGGAAGTGGAATAGCCATTTATCTTCTGGATCTCTGTGTGTTCCGATGCTCCATATAAAGAGAACAGTGCCTGTGAATTGCACTGCAATTCAGCACAGAGAAAGACAGCAGAATCTAGTTGGTGGTGTTGAGCATTCTTCTGTCTATACAAGTAGCTTTTGGCAATTTGTTTGCTAAATGGCAAAGTTTACAATGATTGAAATTATCTAGTGTTCTTAGAAAAAGTGCTAAAAGAATTTTATGACAGGAATGTATCTATTTCTTAAAACAAGTATAGGGTTGTTGGGAAAGCCATGATGCATTTTTACATAGGAAAACAGAAAAATACATCATGACTTTCTCCAAATAATAAGGACTAAGTCTTTTGAATGATTTGAATGAATTGAAGGCTGTGTGTGTATGTATGTATATGACCTATGACCTACAAAGTATCAGAATATGAGAATAGCTGGGCAAAAGGAGGTATTGGGCTTAGAAATATTTTGGGGCAATTGTTGATAGTTCCAGTCTTCTATTTATTTTTCAAAAAAGATTCATCTGTTTTGTTTCTGGTATATTTGGGGAGTTATAGATGGTTTCTTTCTTTTTTTTTTTTTTTTTTTTTGGAGAGATTTTCACTGTAGGGCGCGTGCGCTCGCCAGACAGACAGAGAGAGACATAGAGACAGAAAGCGAGAAATCACCCCCCAGGGGGGATGGTCACGCCGCAATCCCTTCTCCTCCATTCTCCTCTTGGGATCATGGGCACGCACGCACACGCGCCCGGCGTGAGTTTTAAGCCACCGGGTCCGGGACACGAACCGCGGTCGACTACGTGGGAGTCCAGCGACATAGCCATTACGCTAACTGCTGGTTCCCTAGTCTTCTGTTTTTCAATGAAGATTAATCTGTCTATTCAGGGGTGGAGGATATAGAGGCTCATTCATTCATCAGGTATTTATTGAGTACCTAAAATGTGCCAGACACTATACTAGGTACCTGGGGATAGAGTAATGAGCGGAATGGGGCATTGTCTGTTACTCTTATGGAACTTACAGTCTGGAGAGGACAGAGATGATTAAATCATTGTAAATATAAAACCATAATGAGGACAACTGAAGAAAGTTACAAGAACCATGAGATTATTTAACAAAGAGATATAACTTTCTGGGGGGGTAGCAGGAATATTATAGGGTATGGTTAAGTTTATATTTTAAAATGATTACTCTGGCTTCACTGTTGATATGAAAGTGTATAATGAGTACAGACAACCAGTGAGAAGGTTACTACATGGGTCCCAGCAAAAAAATCTGGGTAGCTTAGACCAGGGAGATGATAATAATAAGAAATGTAGACCCATCTGAAAAATCTCTAGGAAGTAAACTCAAGCAAACTTAGTGAAGAATTAGATGACAGGGAAGAGGGAAGTAATGTCGAGAATGAAATCTTTGGTGATAGGTCTCCTTACTTGGTCTCGCTAGGTTTTCACAAATACATCATGAAAAAAAAAAATGAAGTATATGCCCCACTATAAGCAAATTGAAAGCAGAGAGAAATGGAACTTGATACAATTTCTAGTTATTGACCCTTGAGCTGAATATACTGACTGCTCAGTGTTTGAAGAAAATTAGAGTGTAATGTATCCATTACATAGTTTGTAGCAAAAGTCAACAGAAGTGCCAACAGTAAAAAGTATGACAGTCTTCAGAAAGTTATGAAACAAGGGGCCAGCAGTTGGCATAATGGCTGTGTCACTGAATTCCCATGTAGTTGACTGCAGTTGGAGTCCCGGACCCAGTGGCTTAAACTCACACCGGGCACGTGTGTGTGCGTGCCCAAGATCCCAAGAGGAGAATGGAAGAAAAGGGATTGTGGCATGGCCATCCCCCCTGGGGGATGATTTCTCACTTTATGTCTCTCTGTCTCTCTCTGTCTTTCTGGTAAGTTGCACATGCCCTATAGCAAAAACCTCTCAAAAAAAAAAAAAAAAAGAAAGAAAGAAAGAAAGAAAAAGAAAGAAAGAAAGTTATGAAACATGCATATTATGAAAAACAATGAGTAAATTGAATTTTTTTGGTACCAAAATAAACTCATACTTTAACCCCAGTTTTCCACGATCTTTCACTTCCCCTTGTGCCATTCGAAGGCACACTGAGTATTCCAGGCCCAGGAGCCAGCCCTCACTGTGAAGTCAAGCTGCGTGTGGGCTCAGGTTTTCTCCATCCTACCCCCAAATATCTGCTGCTCTCCGCAGAGCTGTTCGTGAAGCCTGAGGGATATCACGTAACAGCCTGCTCTTCCAGGAAACTTAGTGACTTCGCGAAGAGAATCTTTTATGACTTCCGCTGTGTTGAGTGTTTATTTCTCAGACCGTATGAGAGTTATGGCTAGCTATAAGAGCATATGCATAGATGCTATATAGCCCATAGCTCTATAACAAATCCCTGTGAAAAGAGAGATAAAAGTAAGCTTGGTGGGCATTTACTGTATCTTTCCCTTGTAAATATTACCAAACATGCTTGTGGACTGACAGACATGCATTGTTGCTCAGAGTTTATATTTATCCCTAGGACTTCTTCCTTTGACAAATATTTATTGAGTATCTTCTATATGCCAGGAGTATTTCCAAGTTAACATAAGCTAATACATTTCTTGTCCTCATGAAGCTTATATTCTATTTGGGAAGATAAGCAAAGAACAAAATATACAGGTCAAGTATCCCTTATCTGAAATGCTGAGGACCCAAAAAAAAAAAAAGTGTTTTGAATTTCACATATGTCTCAGATTATGGAATATGTGCCTACACAGAATGAGATACCTTAGGGGGAGGCAACCCGAGTCTAAACATGGGGTTCTTTTGTGTCATGTTCACCTTATACACATAGCCTGAGGGTGATTGCGTACAGTGTTTTGTGTTTTGTGTTGTAGTGTTTCAGCTATGATGTGTCACATGAGGTCAAATGTAGAATTTTTCCATGGTGGCATGATGTCAGTGCTCAAAAAGCTTTATATTTTCAAGTGCTTTGGATTTTGAGATTAGGAATACTCAGCCTGTAGTTTTATATAATACTATGAAGAGTAAAGCTAGACAATGTGATAGAAGGAGATGGGGCATATCCGAAAGGGTGCTTGGTCAGAGAAGTCTTCGTTAAAGCAACGCTATCTGTGTTGAGACAGGGTTTATGAGGAGAGGCAAAGCATTCACAGGACAAAAAAATGTGGTATTATCTGTTGAAGATAATTTAATAGTTTTATCAACTAGACTAGGGAAAATGTTCACATGTTGAAATATTCACTTTGTAAGCTAAATAACGTGATTGAATGTATAAAAGAAAATGAAATTTAAAAATAATAATTTTTTAAAAAAATTCTCCAGTGCTGGCCCCATAGCACAGTGGTTATGCCTTGTGAATAAGGAGTTGGATCCCACTTGGCCAACTGCAGTTCTCATCACAACCTTAGATTAGAAGGCTTGAGAACAATGTCAGGTGCATGTGTTTGTGTGCCCAAAATTCTGAGAGGGTGGAGAAATGGAAGAAAGGGATTTGGGCATGACCATATCCCAGTGGGGGGTACTTTCTCTGTCTCTCTTGCAGGTGTACACTCTCTCTGGCAATAATAAAGGGGAAAAAAAAGGAAAGGAAAAAAGTAATATTCTATGTGGGGGAAACAGCAAGTACAAACGTCCTGAGGCAGGAACCCTTTTGGCAAATTTTCCATAGGAGAAAGAAATTCAGCATGGTTAGAATAGCCTGGACCCAGGAAAGAGGGATAACCAGGCTTAGAGATTAGAGACTTCGGGACCACAGTCTAGTTTGAGTTTTATTCTAAGTGCAACAGGAAGCCATGGAAGTTTAAAGAAAAACCCACGTGATCTTAATAGTATTTAAAGTGACCGTTCTGGTCCCTATGTGAAGAAGGGATGAAGTAGGGACACAGAGTAAGAGAAGTCAGCTGAGGAGAAAGACTGGTGGTTTGCATCATGGTTATCCAAGTAGAGATGCAGAGAAGTGGACGAACTGGGATATCTTTCGGATGTGAGCTGACAGGTTTGCTGGTGGCCTAGATGTGGGGACAAAGAAAAAAGCGGAAAGAAGGGCAACATCTAGTTTTGGGCCAAAGTAATTAAATCATGAAGCTTAGTATCCTGGGGATTCCACCAGATCTCCTTAACCCTCCTTCACTGCAGCAATCTCTTTTCAAAGTCAAGTATCCGATTGCCTCTTCTGGTGAGGAAGTCTCTCTTTTGAAGTGTTATCTTATTATTGTATCTGCAGGAAACAGGAAGAGAGAAAAAGAGAGAGGGACAGGAAAATGATTTTTATAGGTTGCATTTTAATTCAGGCTCCCCTGCCTCAGATGTCTGCTCTCGACCTCCTGCCTGTTTAGAATAACGGTAGGCCAATTGTGCACATGGACTCTGCCTGTGGTAGTCAGTATTTGTGTCCAGTTCTTTAGGGTTAAGAAAAACAGAGAGTCTGATCATTTTGGTCAAACTGGCCTCTGGTTGCCTCATGTTGACCTTTGTCTGCAACCTACTTCCTGGATCCGGCTTCATGACTTAGCCAGGAAGACTTTGTATATATGCAGTGAGTGCATGTGGTGACAAATTGGGTTCCAGAAGGGGATCCGGACTGAGGTCAAGGGCATATGATGGTCCCCAGAGGATGACAGCTCAGTCACTTTGGCTCACTGCCTTCTCCACTCAGAGCAGGCCAAGCCCAGAACCTAGGGTTGCAGTGGAGCTGGGTCACCACTGTGGTTTGGGCAGAGAGCAGGGTGGAGCAAGCTGTCCCCAGGCTGCTCTGGAGTTGGCTTCAGATAAGAGATTTAGGTCAGGCATGCGGTCAAAATTACACATGTGCTCCTGGCAGGCCTCACATTAGGATTTATGAAAATAGATTTTATAACTTTAGCTGTGCTTGGCAATCTTCATTTCTTGGTTGAAGATGCACAGAGGGTCCTTACGATACAGCCTTGCTGAAGATGGAAGTCTGAACTCTACTCTGAGTGCGTCATCTTTACTCCTTGAGTCTCTCATTTGGCAAAGAGGAGGGTATAAATCAGTCAAGATCCTGGCTAGGAACAAAATGCACCTCAGATGGTTTAAATAAGACAAGGAAGGACCTACTTATAGAGGTGTAATAGGGCTCAAGGAACTAACGAGGAAGGGGAAACCCTCTGGCCTAATGACAGGGGCACGCTGTTACCACCCCTAGGGATGAAGGGGACAAAGGACTTTGTGGAATCATATTACACATCTGTTGTGGACCTCTTTTTTTTAATGTATTTATATATTCATTCATCCATATTTATTGTGATTGTTCAAACCACTGGGTCCAGGACTTGAACCTCAGTTGACCATGTGGGAATCCAGCATCCTAACCATGACTCCTCCAGCTGGCCCTTGTGGACCTCTTTTTAATGGCTGTAAACTATCTTATAGGCTCAAAATAATTTATTTATCCAACTCTATTTTCGATCATTTATATCTTATTAAAATTTTAAGCATTGAGATGAATAATTTTTATTAGCTTTATTGGGATATAATTTACATTTCATAAAATATACCCACTTAAAGTGTATAATTCAGTGGTTTTCAGGGTATCCAGAATTATACAATCATAACCACAATCTAATTTTAGAACATTTTTGTCAGTCCATAAAGAAACCTGTACCCATTTGTAATTATCCCTATTCCTGCCCCTCCCAGGCCCAGGCATCCTCCAATCTGCATTCTGTTTCTATATTTTTCTTTCTAGACTTATCATATAAATGGGATCATACAGTACATGTGGTCTTTTGTGTCTGGCCGCTTTCATTTAACATAATATTCTTGAGGTTCATCTGTGTTATAACTCTATCACTCTTTCATTCCTTTTCTTTTCTTTTCTTTTCTTTTCTTTTCTTTTCTTTTTTGGAGAGGTTTTTACTATAGGGCGTGTGCGCTCGCCAGACAGACAGAGAGAGACATAGAGACAAAAAGCGAGAAATCACCCCCCAGGGAGGATGGTCACGCCGCAATCCCTTCTCCTCCATTCTCCTCTCGGGATCTTGGGCATGCATGCACACGCGACCGGCATGAGTTTTAAGCCACCGGGTCCAGGACGCGAACCACAGTCGACTACGTGGGAGTCCAGTGACATAGCCATTACGCTAACTGCTGGTTCCCTCATTCCTTTTCAATGCTGAATATTCCATGATCTAGAGAGCCACATTTTATTTATACATTCATCAATGGTGATGGATATTTGAGTTGTTTCCAAGATGAATAATCTCATAGGTTAATCTTTTCACACATCTTAATTAGGATCTTTGAATTCATCTTTTAGACATGAAAATGTTAGGTCAAAGATTTTGCACATAATTTTTAAACTTTTGAATATCAAACACTTCTTATTCAATCTTTCTCTCTTATCCAAGCACATTGAGTACCTCGGTCACTTGTTTATTTTTTTATTTTCTAGAGGGCCCAGGCACTTGCTGGGGAGAGACGGGGGAGGAGGGTAGTGGGAGAAAAGCAGCCCTCATTTGGGATGCCCCTGCCACAATCCCTTCTCATACATTTCTCCCCCTCTTCAGAATTTGGGGCACACATGAGCACGCGTCCAGCACATTTTTCAGGCCGCTGGGTCCAAGACTCAAACCATGTAGTCAACCATGTGAGATCCACCTTAACCACCATGCCTTAACCACCATGCCACCGGGTCATCCCTTCCTCTGTTATGTGAAGAGTTACTGTTCTTCATCCTATGAACTATGAAATTTTTCTTTTGTTTCCTAGTGACATCTGGACATATTAGCAATTTCTAATCTTCTAAATCACCATCCCTTGGGGATACTGTCCTTTTTCTAGTATCAGAGACTCTGATGGACAGTGATACTCCTAAAGGGAACAAAGAGTATTTAATTGTGTCATCCTCTATCATTTTTCACTTACAAACCTCCTGTAGTTTGGCATTAATGAAAATCCACTGAGACTTAGAAGTGGCAGATAGTCTCTGTAGATGGTCTCCCTTTGTCCTTTCAAGTACTTCCACTACCAACTTCTTAAAAGTGGTTAATATCTAGAAAAATAATTTTTTATGTCAGTAGAATTTGACCCAAAGTTCCACAACAGAGGAGGCTAAGAATCATTAGGCTCATAATCTTCCCTATTTAAAATATGCTATAAATAACGGACTTTTCCCTTCCTCAGGAACTTAAGGTGACTGAAAATTTGTTTTCTACATGCTGTGGTTTTTAATCCAACATAACTGTTAAACTCTTGGGGTGGCCTCCTGAGTAAACTCTACTCACACTTTTCTTTATTATATGAAAGGATCCTGTGGGGAAGGCAGCTGGTGGATAAACACACCGAGCTTAAGCCTCCCTCAGTGTGAATCCTGGATAATGTTTACAAATACAGTGGTCTCTGCAGCAACCAACCAACAGCAGATAAGAGAGCTGCCTCGTTAGAGCTGCATTTAATCTTTCCAAAGCCTGAAGAATATTCCTTGAACAATGGTGACTAGAATAGTTGGTTGTGCCCTGACCTTCACCCCGGAGACTTCTTTCACTAATCTGGTCACAAGCAACAGAGGTGATTAAAGTACTCTGCACTTCTTTCAAACACCGTCCCCTGCACCCTCTGAGTCTCGTTCAGTGTTGGCCTTGGTGGTGCTCATGGGTTCACTCCACTTTCTCTTGGCAAAGAACATTCATTCATTTTGAGAAGAATGTCTGGCTGGGACTGGTACACGTTGGATTTCTCTTGCATATCAGTTGTGAGAGGTGCATTTCTGTAGGATATATGATTTCAACCTAATGACTACCCACAAAATAGGTGCTATTATGCCCATTCTAAGGATGAGAAAGTTGAGGCACAAAGTGTAAAAAAACAAAATTTTAATCAAATATGATTTTTTTAAGAGGTTTTTCTTAGAGGGCACACAAAACACAAGCGGCAGTCTCTTCTCTTCCATTCTCCTCCTAAAATCTTGGGCACACATGCACACGCACCTGGCATTATTTTGAAGCCACTCAGTGCAGTACTTGAACCTCAGTCCACCATGTGGGAGTCCAGCAACATAACCACTATGCCATCTGCTGGCCTCTCAAATACAAACTTTATAATGAATGTACTTCTGAAGTACATTAATTCCTAACAGTAAATAAAGATAATCCTACTGCTAAGTTCTTGTCTTGCAGTTGGAGACAGTGTATGGTGTGGTGACCAAAGTCTATTTTTTTTAGAGAGATTTGCTACAGGGCACATGTGCTCACCACAGAGACAGAGAAAGACAGAGACAGAAAGCAAGAAATCACTCCCCAGGGGAATGGCCACACTGCAGTCCCCGCCCCTCCATTCTCCTCTTGTGATTTTGGGCACACACACACTCACACACACACTCACACACACACACTCCCACCATGAGCTTAAGCCGCCAGGTCTGGGACTCAAACTGATCGACTATGTGGGAGTTCAGCAGTGTAGCCATTAAGAAATCTGCTGGTTCCAACCAAAGCCTTTTTTAAAACATGTATTTATTCATATACTCCATGGGAGAGAGAGAGACCGAGAAAGAAAGAGACAGAGAAGCAGAAAGACAGTACCCTCAACAGGCCCCCCTTGCTGTGATCCACCGCAGCCTTCAGCCAGCTCCTGATCATGAGCAAGTGTGTACCCATGCACTCAAGCAGGTCTCAGACCTGAACCAGGATCCTTCCCATGTAGGATGCCTTGCAAAGGGTCACGTTTTACCTTTGTGCCACCATCTGGCTCCCAATTCCTTTTTAATAATTTTTAAAAATTTATTTATTTATTTATTATTATTTTTTTACCAGAGAGAGACAGAGAGGAGTCGGGGGGAGTGAGAAAGCAATCTGTCAGGCCCAGTACCCAAATGTGGTCGGCCATGTGGGAGTTTAGTGCCTTAACCACCACACCACCTGCCATCCTACCCTACCCCCAAATCCTTTGAAAATAATAACTGTTATGCTATATTTCCAAAGTATTGTTTTACAGAGAAAATATCCTACAGAAGGTGGGGAAGGGAGAAGCAGGTGGCATGGTGATTAAGGCACTGGACTCCCACAGGCTGACTATGGTTCAAGCCTGGACGCAGCGGTTTGAAAATCATGCCAGGTCATGCCAGGCACATGTGTGTGCATGCTCAAAATCTCAAGAGGAGAATAGAGGAGTAGGAATTGCAGTGTGGCCATTTCCCCGGCAGGTGATTTCCTTTCTCTGTTTCTCTCAGGCAAGCCTATATACCCTATGTCAAAAACCTTTAATAAAAAAAAATCCCTAAGCTTCTTGTAATCAAGAAAAATGTTCCTAAATTTCTTGATTACAAGAAATTTTTAAAATGTTGGTTAAACTAGTTACAGAGGATTCCTGATTGCAGACCTACTCAGAGATTCTGAGTTAGGAGTGTGCATTGTAAAATCCCTAGGTGAGCAGAGCACAATCCTGTTTTTGAGGAACACCAATTAGCATTTATTGAGAACTGGTTTTTGTAACACAACCACAATGACTTTTTTTTAAAAAAAGAATTATTTTTTCTTTCTTTCTCTCTCTCTCTCTCTCTTTCTCTCTCTCTTTCTCTCTTTCTCTCTCTTTCTTTCTCTCTCTCTCTCTTTCTTTCTTTTTAGTTTGACCAGAGAGGGACAGAGGGAGAGAAAGAGAGAAGGCGAGAAAGCAAGCCACCAGGTCAGGATTTGAACTGTGGTCGACCATGTGGGAGTCCAGATCCCTTAATCATCTTGCCACCTGCTGGCCCCTACAATGACTTTTATAATGGTCATTCTTTTTTTTTTAATTTGATTTTGTAGATAGATACCATATACATGTGGCAAATTTAGAGTACATAGAATTATTCAGTGAAAAGTATGTCTCCCTCTAACCTTTGCCTCTGAGATTCTCTCCTGAGAAACAACTATTGATTTCCAGTTCTGAGACAGTCTATACATGTGCTACCATGTATGCACATGTGATGTGTGTGTGTGTGTGTGTATGTATGTATATGTGTTTCAGTTTTGAAACAGATTGCCTACAACATTCTGTTCCTTGCTTTTTTGCTTAATATATATTAGGGATCACTCCTTACCTGTACATGCAGAACCATGTCATTTGTTTTTCTGGAGTTTTTTTTAAAGAGATTTTTGCTGTAGGGCATGTGCACTCACCAGAGAGAGACAGAGAGGCAGAAAGTGAGAAATTGCTCCCCAGGGAGCATTGCTGCAGTCCCTTCTCCTCCATCCTCGTCTTGGGATTCTGGATGTACTCGTACATGCGCCTGGTGTGAGTTTTAAGCCACCGGGTCCAGGATTTGAGCCATATTCGACTACATGGAAGTCCAGCAACATAACCATTATGCCATCTGTCCATTATGCCATCTGCTGGCCCCATGTCCTTTGTTTTAATACCCATGTAGTATTCTATGGTCTGAACCCATTTAACCAGTACCATACTGATGGGCGTTTAGAATATTTCTAATCCTTCACTATTACAAACAGTGCTGCTGTGGGTACCTTAGTACATTTGTCTTCATCACATGGTGTTTCGATAATAGCCTTTGATAAAAACAAGGACATACTAAAATAATAGGATTCTGCAAAGTCAAGGGTGATCCATTTTTGCATTCTCTGATGGTCTGCCTTGATCTACAGATAAAAGAATTCAGAGTTCTGGAGAACCACAGATCCAAGTCATAAAAAAAAAAAACAGAAAAAAGAAAAGAAAAAAATCAGAGGTTATATAAAGTACAGGGGGAAAGATATAGATTATTTTCTCAGATGAGAAAAATTAAGGTTTTAGAAAATCATATTTCTCTGGGTCAGCCCTACAGGCTAGTATAATCGATAGTGCAGAACAGATGCTTTGTCACTGGCCCAATCGAGCCATATCAAGTGTCATTGGAAGATCCTGACTGTCCCAATGCTTCTGTAGTGGGGAAGGGCAGCTCCACCATCTGAGCAGCCCTGGTCCAGAGCTGGCAGAGTTCCCAGGTCAGAGGGGGGAAGAAGTTCAAGCACACAGGTGACAGTTGCAAGGAAAGAGGTTCTGGTCCTTGAATTACCTCCCTGGGATAGCAGTGATTACCTGCAGTGGCTCTGTTCCTAACTCTGAACCTGCTTGAAGCTAATG
This sequence comes from Tupaia belangeri chinensis, assembly GCF_000334495.1. Classification (NCBI taxonomy): domain Eukaryota; kingdom Metazoa; phylum Chordata; class Mammalia; order Scandentia; family Tupaiidae; genus Tupaia; species Tupaia belangeri. The sequence goes on from NW_006160205.1 coordinate 941,678, forward strand.
GAAGGAGCAGGGCCCTCACCATGTTCCAATAGAGACATTTAACAGAATTTTCCCTCTAAATGTTCGACAAACATGAGTTGTTCGTTCCCTTTGTTGTATGTGATACCTAGAAATAGTCTCCTGGTTTGGGACATACAAGCCTAATGTGACAAGATTTTTTTTTGCTTGTTTTTAGAATTACTTATTTAATTTTATTTATTATGATTATTATTATTTTACTTTGCTATAGGGCACGTGCACTCACTAGAGAGAAACAGAAAGAGAGAGAGTAAGAGGGAAAGTGAGAAAGCAAGCCATCAGGTAGGTCTGGGACTCGAACTTGGTCAGCCATGACCTGGTCAGCCATGTGGGAGTCCAGCTTCTTAACTACCATACCACCTACTGGACCTGTGGAAAGTTCTTACCACCCTCACATTTTGTCTAAGAGCCAAGAGTGAGTCATCACATAAATTCTGAATTATTAAGGCATTTTTCAGCCCATAAGCGGTTTGATCAAAAGATTCCCAGAAATGATTTTAGACCTGTACTCTTAACTTTTGCTGAGCCACAGGCATCTGGTCACTTGTATTTGTGTTCTGTGGCTGGATAAACTCATCTGACATTGAAAATCTCAAGCACCTTGTATAAAGGGAACTAATACTTAACTGAGCAGCTATTGGCTGCTAGGAATTGATAGATGCCATTTTCCTTTT
>NW_006160205.1:942400-947611 GCF_000334495.1 Tupaia belangeri chinensis
AGGAATCGCTGGCACCAGCTCACCAATGAGAAGCAGGCCCATGGAGGTTAAGAGAGCTCCCTAAGCTCGCCTGGGAGAAGTGCCAAAACCAGGATCCAAACGCAGGTCTTGCAAACTCTCACTTCTGCATGTGGTCATATCATATGCTCTGCTGCCTCCCCAAACATGCAGGATGTAGAAAACAGAGACTGGGGCGAGTCTTGATTGCCAGGTTCAGCTTCCTGCCAGGGCAGGATGTAATTGCAGGCTAAGACCAGAGCCTATGATAAGCTGATACTAAACTTGTTCTTGGCAGCACATTTTAGGACGTGTGGGGGGGAGGTAAGACAGGAGAGGGGGAAGTGGGGGTTTAGGTGCAAGGATTCTTCTGTAATCTCTGATCTCCTCTGTGTGAGTGTAAGAACATATCTGAGTGATGGTCCTCATATTTAGTGGCCTTTGAGAGATGATCCTGGTCTTCAAACGTCCATGCCCGGGGGCATGGTTATAACGGTCCAAGTTGCTCTGCTGTATCTGAGCAAGGTCTTCCTCTTGTGAGTCGGACTGGAGGTTTACATAGCACCAAGTGATCTGGGCATGCTCTCTCCCATATGGTAAAACAGGTAGGTTGTAAAGGCCTCTGACATTGTTTCTTACTGCCTATGCTGCTCGTCGGCACTGTCTTAGGTTACAAAGGAACAGCCCTCCGTTGAATGGCCTTGTAGTTGTACCTTTAGCTCTTTGTTTTGTTTTCTTTCATTTCTTTTCCTTCTTTTTGCAGAAGAGACGCTCAGGAAATGAGGTAAGATATGCTGCTTTTACATGAAGTGTTTTTAATGCCAGTTAGGTTTTATTTCCTTTCTTTGGATTCTTTCATTGGCTTGTTTTTCTATGGAAGAATATTAGGTGAGGATATGCTCTTACTTTTCTCATTTTGAACATTTTTCTCTCATCTTGTTTTTTCTTTTTTTCTTCTCTCCCTCTCTTCCTTCCCCATTCCCTTCCCTCTCTCTCTCTCTTTCTTCCATATTGAAGGCTCAGTGGTTTCCACCTAGTCTCATAGGACAGCTATAAATGTGAGCAAAAACTCTGGATTATACATGCATTATTCTCTCTTTGTTTTCCTGGAGTGATCATCATTTTGTCAGGGTAACCGCTGGCTGGAGAACGCTGCCTCATTGCAGGGGGAAACACAGCACAAAGCTGCAGGGCTTCCCAGCTCCTATTGTTCGAGCTCCCCTGGGACAGGCTCCGTTTTGATTTCCCTTTCATTGGAAGTGCCAGCTAGCCTGTGTCACTTGCTTTTCTCTTTCCTCTCATTGATCTTGGGACTAGTTATACTGCAACCATTTTCATTGAGCCAACTGGGTCTTCAGTTGAAGAGGAATCTATTTTCTTAAGATCAGTATCTTGGGAGAGGATAAACAATTGTTACTGAGGAAGTTGTTGCCCTTCTTAGAGTGGATGGGGGTGAATGAAGGTGGAGTATGAGCGAGGACTAAGGTGCCATTCCTTTTTACTGTGGTGCAAGCACAGAAGTAGGCAGTCTTGTGCTTCATTCAGCCTAAAAGGTGGCCAGCCAACATCTTTCATTTATTTCTTTAATGTTTTAGCCATAGGATGGGTGTGCTTGCTGGAAAGAGACAGTGAGAGAGAAAATGAGAAATCATCCCCAGAGGAATGGCCACACTGCAATCCCTTCTCCTGCATTTTCCTTCTGGGATTTTGGGCAAGTATGCACATGATGCTCCTGGCGTGATTTTTCAAGCTGCTAGGTCCAGACTTCCACCATGGTGGCCGTGTGGGAGTCCAGCACCTTAATTATACCACATGCTGGCCCCCACCAACACCTTTTTATTACAGCCTGGTGTGATGGAGACAGTGTGACCAACCTCTTATCTTTAGGAAGTGCATGTTCTACTGAAGAAGACGGTAAATCCTTAAGCAAGCAAGTAAACACACGCAAATGCGAATACAGAAATAAGCTCAGAAGTCACTGTTAGGTGCAGAGCATCCCGTGACGCAAATGCAATGAGTGATGGATAGTGGCAGGGCTATTTGAGCTAAAGAAGTCCAAGTTGTCTATTTGAGTTGAACTTTAGTGATGAGAAGGTGGTATCCATGCAAAGACCAGGGAGAAAATCTTTCCAAGTAGAAGGCATTTGCACCATTGCAAGTGACTCAAACAAAATAAACTTGGCATGTTTGAGAGAAATGGCTAGGTTATTCTGAAAGATACTGTAAACACATAAGGACATTTCTGATAAGGGAAGAATTGTGCAAAAGTTCTAATAAAGGGAGACTACAAAGAGTAACAGGTGCTGTTTGGTTAGTACTGAAAACTTTATGTAGCACACGGTGGTTGTATCTTTTAAAGCTTTTATTGAAATATGATTTACATACTATTATCCTGTTTTAAGGGTTTATCTACGTAAAATATTTCCCACTTAAGGTATATAACCCAGTGAGGGTTTATCTATGTAAAATATTTCCCACTTAAGATATATAACCCAGTGGCTTTTAGTATATTAGTGCAACTAAAACCATCATCTTACTTTTGAATATTTCCATCATTGGACCAGCAGGTGGCATAGTGGTTAAAGTGTTGGACTCCCATGGGATTGACCACAATTCAAGTCCAAGATCCTATAGCTTGAAACTCACATCAGGCACTTGTGTGTGTTTGCCCAAAATCCTGAGAAGAGAATGGAGAAGGGATTATGGCATGGCCATTCCCCCTGGGGGATGATTTCTTACTCGCGCGCGCTCGCTCGCTCTCTCTCTCGCTCTCTCTCTCTCTCTCTGTCTCTCCAGTGAGTACAGGCATCTTACAGCAAAAAAAAAAAAAAAAATTCCCATCATCATTCCCAGAAGAAATTGCATATCCATGTGCAGTTAGTTTTTTTTTTTTTTTTTTTTTTTTTTTTTTTTTTTTTTTTTTTTTTTTTGAGAATTTTTGCTATAGGGCACATGCGCTTGCCAGAAAGTCAGAGAGAGATGGAGAGACAGAAAGCGAGAAATCATCCCCCAGGGGAGATGGCCACACCACAATTCCTTCTTTATGCCACAATCCCTCCTTCTCCATTCTCCTCTCGGGCTCTTGGGCACACATGCACACGTGCCAGGTGTGAGTTTAAGCCACCGGGTCGGGAACTCGAACCACAGTTTACTACGTGGAAGTCCAACAACATAGCCATTATGCCAACTGCTGATCCTTCTGTGCAGTGACCTTATCGACCTGCTCCTAGTCGTAGGTAGCTGGTCATCTATTGGGTGACAATTTTGCATAGATAAATATGTCATGACTTTCCTGACAACCTGATACTTTTTTGTTTATAGATTTACTTATTCTATACATTTCATGTAAATGAGATCATGCAATTCTTTTACTGATTTATAATAATGTTTTTGAGCTTCATCCATGACATATCTCTATTAGTACTTTATTCTTTTATTACCAAATAAAAGAATCACACTTTATTTATCTGCATATCAGTTGATGAACATTCAGGCTGTTTTTAACCTTCTGGCTGCTATAATGCTTCCATGGACATTTGTATACAAATCTTTGCATGGGCATGTGTTTCCATTTTTCTTGGGAAGATAACCTAGGAGTAGAATTTCCAGGTCATATGGCAAATCTGTGTTTAACATTTTGAAAAACTACCAAACCACTGTTCATAGTGGCTTTGTCATTTTGCATTCATACTGGCAACGTGTGAGAGTTCTAGTTTCTTTCCACATTCTTTCCAACATTTGTTATTGTCCATCTTTTTTATTCCAGCCATTCTAGCAGGTATGAATGGTATCTCATTGTGGGTTTTATTTGTATTTCCTTAATGACTAATGATGAGCATCTTTCTGTGTACTTCTTAGTTTCTTATGTATTTTCTTGGAGAAATGTCTGTTCATATCATTTGCCCATTTTAAAAAGTTGGATTTTTTTATTATTATTTTTAATTAGCCATAAGGCACATGTACTTACAGGAGAAAAAGAGAGAGAGAAATCATCCCCTGAGGGGATGGCCATGCCACAGTCCCTTCTCCTCCATTGTCCTCTCAGGATTTGGGGCACACCTGCACATGCACCTGGCTTGTTTTTGAAGCACCTGGTCTGGGTCTCATACCACACAGTCAGCCATGTGAGATCTGGCCACATTAAGCACCATGCCACCAGCTGGCCTAATTAGTTGTTTTTTCATTGTTGAGGTATAGGAGTTCTTTGAACATTTTGGATATGTAGGTTCCTCATTAAATATTTGACTTGGAAATATTTCTCTCAGCCAGTAAATGATCCTTTTCACTTTCTTAGTGGTGGTCTTTGAAGCACAAATTTGTAAAATTTTAATGAAGTACAATTTGTCAATATTCTTTGTTATTGGCTGTCCTTTTGGTATCAGATCTAAGAACTTATTGCCTAACTCAGGGTCACAAAGATTTACTGAGTTTTCTTCTAAGAGTTTTATAGATTAAACTGTTATATTTTGGGCTATGATACACTTTTAGGTTTTTGTTTATTTGTTTTTCTGTGTGATATGGAGTAGGGAGTCTAAGATAATTATTTTTCATGTGCCTTTCCAATTGTCCAGCTGAAAAGACTTCTTTTTCTATTGGATTGTCTTGAACCCTTCATGGAAAATCAATTGACCATGAAAGTTCAAGTTTATTTCTGGACTGTCAGGTGAATGCATTTTTAATTGGTGACTAATTTTTTCTTTTTTTTTTTGGAGAGGTTTTTGCTATAGGGCGCATGCACTCACCAGAAAGACAGAGACAGAGAGACAGAAAGTGAGAAATCACCTCCCCACGGGGGATGGCCATGCTGCAGGCCCTTCTCCTTCATTCTCCTCTAGGGATCCTGGGCACGCACACACACCCACACACCCAGTGTGAGTTTAAGCCACCGGGTCCGGGACTCAAACCACAGTCAACTATAAGGAGTCTAGCGATATAGCCATTACGCCATCTGCTGGTCCCGGTGACATCTTTCTAACATAGTGTGAAGCCTTTAGAAAACTAAGTTCTAGTTGGGTAGTAAAGCAGCTGTTATCCATCAGGTAAATTCTGGATTGAAACAGCTTCCTATTCTCTGGCTATAAAATGAATTTATAGATAATGGCTCCAGTAGCGTTTATTTATAGAATGGGGATAAACCTTCAGGCAATTCTCATACCCTGAATAGGACTCTGTCTTCACTATCTTTGACAAAGAACCATCTGTTTTTAAGTCTTT
>NW_006160205.1:947650-952982 GCF_000334495.1 Tupaia belangeri chinensis
TTCCTTTTCTCCCTCCCCCCCCTAACTCTCCTTTCTTTTTTTTTTTCTTTTTTTTTTTTTTTTTTTTGGAGAGAGTTTTTGTTTGTTTGTTTGTTTGCTATAGGGCACATGCACTCGCTAGAGAGACAGAGAGACAGAAAGCAAGAAATTACCTCCCCTCAGGGGGGATGGCTATGCCACAATCCCTTCTCCTCCATTCTCCTTTTGGGATCTTGGGTGGGCACGCATACACACACATACCTGGTCTGAGGTTTAAGCCACCGTATCTGGGACTCGAACTGTAGTTGACTACATGGGAGTCCAGCAACGTATTCATTATGCCATCTATTGGTCCTATCCTTTCTTACTTGTATTTTTTCCTTCTTTCTTTCTTTTTCTGATAAAGCATAACCACCTGGGTTGAAGAGATGAGATTGATAATGATAATACAGTCAACACATTTAAATTAAGTGATGCGTATAATAATGTAAATATAATATATTTATATTTTCAATAAATCACACAAGTCTGAGGGTAATGCATTCTCAATTTAGCAAAGTGTTTGAACTAAGTGAGAAGAAACTTAGACACTGGGCATTCATTTCCCAAGATTCATACTTCTCTCTCTGAATTCTTTGCCTTGGGAAGTTTCTCTGTGTATCATCTTTATGTGAATTATGCTCCAAACTTAATTCGCATCTCTGGACAGTCTTCTAAACTTGGGTTCCAAATCCCACAGGGTGTTTGTGCTAGGACACCTATGAGTACCAAAGGCCCTAAACCCAAGAGTTAATCTTTGACACCTTCTAAGAGGAAACAGTTTATTAGTCCTATGGATTTATACATTGCCACGGTCCTTGTCTCATCTGCTAGTTTTCCATTCCTCTTGCCTCCAGCTGGTTCTCCTGAACTAGTGTTGTAATCTGACCAGTCTCCTGCCCTGCAGTCTTTGACTTTCAGATAGGCGAAGTTTTCCAGATGGATTCGTTTTGTTGGAAAACCCCTTGATTATGTCAGTCTACAAACCTCCACATCTTCATCGCCTATGGGATAAACTTGCATCTCCTAGCTTAATATTCAAGACCTTGGTTTATCTTATCTCTCATTTGCTTTTCAAGCCTCTAAGTTTCTCTGTACGTGAGTTTTTTCTTCTCGTCAAATCGAGCCGCTTAGCGTTTACTGGACATGCTTTGAACCTTCCTGCGTCTGCACTGCATTTATCCTTTGCTTCCCATATAGTATGTCTGCCATTCTCCCTCCCTTCTCTTTATGCAAATCTCCTCTTTCTTTTTGGACACAATGCACGTGTGCTTATTTCAGAGTTCAAGTCCCAAGCCTTGATGGCTTAGCTGCATGGGAAAGGTTGCAGTCTAGCAGTCCACAAGCCTAATTTAGCTTGCATTTGTTTTGGTTTTTACCACATTAAAAAATAAATAAGTTGCCAATGGTTAGAAACTTGGGATCTCACATTTAAAAAACAAAACCAACAAACAAAAAAACAAAGACTACTTGATTTCTAGCCAACTTAGAAAAACTTAAAGTGGGGCTCTGCATGCTCACGTAACTATGTGTGATTGTTCTATTGCACTGTCACGTTCAGCCCGTGTGTACACGGGTGCACCACCACCACCACCCTGTATCTCCTATGAGGCCGCCTCTTTCACTGAGTCTTTTCCTATCCAGCCCCTGTGGGAATCCAACCAGGCAGTTAATCTTAAAAGGTCTTATGACTCCTTCTTATTTCTTTCTCTTTTATTTTTTTAATTGCCAGAGGGTGTGTGCTCTCTCCATAGAAAGACAGAGGTAGAGAAAGAAGGAAAAGGAGTAATAAACCCCCACCCCCAGGGGACATGGTCACACTGCAGTTTCTTTTCCTGTCAGGGTTGGGGGCACACACGTACATGCGCCGAGCCACTGGGGCCTGGACTAGAACAACAAGGTGTGGTATTGACTTCCTTAACCATTAGGCCGTAGAATTGACCCACTCTCTCTTTTTTATTGTCTTGAGTAGCTTAGTCGTCTTCCATTATGCTTCATCCCTTATATGTTTATCTTCAGTCACCATTAAACCTAAAATCCTCCTGTGGCACCTCCCATGAGACCTTGTATTTGTAAGATATTAAATGAATGCACTAAGGTGATTTTAACCTTCTATCCCTTGCTCAAAATATTCCACTCCTGTTCAGGAGGATACAATACCTGTAGGAAATAGAACAGAAATCCAAATAAACAACCAAATAACAAAGAAAATATAATAAATAATGGTTGCCATGATCTCCTGTGTAAAGGGAAAAGGGAGGTGAAATGTATTTTATTTCAAGAACCAAGACTACAGCTGTAACGACAGAAGTCTCACTGAGCAGTGTTCTGGTTTCATTATGTATTTGTTGGATGTAACTTGAGTTTTATTTTAAAGTAACTTTTTTTTTTTTTTGAGAGATTTTCACTGTAGGGCGCGTGCGCTCGCCAGACAGAGAGAGACATAGAGACAGAAAGCGAGAAATCACCCCCCAGGGTGGATGGTCACGCCGCAATCCCTTCTCCTCCATTCTCCTCTCGGGATCTTGGGCACGCACGCACACGCGCCCGGCGTGAGTTTTAAGCCACCGGGTCCGGGACACGAACCACGGTCGACTATGTGGGAGTCCAGCGACATAGCCATTACGCCAACTGCTGGTTCCCTTAAAGTAACTTTTTAAAGTATAATAATTCTGGACTTTTGATAAGGTCATCATTATGGGAATCAAGTCTTACATTTTATTTCTGTTGATTTTTAAAAATAACTATATGAGTCCACAGTTGGCTTACATTTATTGCTTTTTATTTTTAGGCGTTGGCAATGAGATCCGTCACTATTTTTCCACCAGCAGTTTCCAGATTTTCTGTGTCTTCTCCTCCTTACAAAGTTTCCCAGAATAAAGTCTGGGGAAATGTCCCATTGGTTATAATGTCCCTACATGGTCCCATACTTCCCCAGTGTTTTACGATTTCAAAAAAATGATTTCAAAACATCATTTAAAGCTATCCATTAGTCAAATACTGAGACTTGGCATACTTTACTTCTCTATTGTAGGCTTAAAAGATTTCTTTCTTTTTTTGGAGAGGTTTTTGCTATAGGGCTATAGGGCATGTGCGCTCGCCAGAAAGACAGAGAAACAGAGAGACAGAAAGTGAGAAATCACCTCCCAGAGGGGATGACAATTCCACAATCCATTATCCTCCATTCTCCTCTCGGGATCTTGGGTATGCACGCACACGCGCCTGGTGTGAGTTTAAACCACCGGGTCCAGGACTCGAACTGTGGTTGACAACATGGGAGTCCAGTGGCATAGCCATTAGGCTAACTGCTGGTCCCAGGCTTAAAAGATTTCTTAAACCAAAAACTTTAAGAAGAAATCGCTATGGGAGTCTAAATTGTTATAATCATTATTGTCACCAATAAAGTACTTCTTAAAGAAAACTACAATTTTGGACTAAAGGAAAAAATCAGCTCTTAAGTCTTATTTTAAAATACAAAAGTCTTAGAATACAAGTGTCCTTCCCACCTAAAAGACTTGACTCTTATTTTGATACTGACATGGGCTGGGATCACAGGGTCTCTTTTTTGACACATGGATCTACAATCACACATGGTTAATGACTAAGAGGATACTTTCCATATTATTGCTACATCTAGTCCCGCCACTGTTAATATTTTTCTTTAAATTTTCTGACTTTTTCAAACTAAAAAAAAAAAATCCGAAAGATAACTTTGGATGCCTGTGATCAAAGGAAGACCGATATCCCTAGCCTAAAATGGAGCATCACTGGGTTATCTGTTGCAGTGAAAGCATAGCGGTATCATTCTGTTCTTTCTGCTGCTTCCTACCTGCCGGAGGCTCTGCTTTCTCTTTGTAGCACAGAGGACAGAGTTGCTAAATATATAATAGCACCAAGCCGAGACTCTCTGAGGGCTGGACAGAGGGATTAAATGAGAAGCAACAGAGAATAACTTTTTTTCTGTCAGTGAGCATATGTACATACAGGAACGAGGGCAGAGAGAGAGAAAGCATCTTCCCAACAGGGCTTGGTCATGCTGCAGTCCTCTACCTTCAATTCTCATCCCCTTCACATCTGGGACACTAGTGTGTGCACACCCGTGTGTTACTTCTGGAGCAGGGATATGAACCCTTGCTGAGGTGGAGTATGGCTTCCTCTGCACAGTGCTTAACTACTGCACTATGTGGCTAACCCAAAAAAGGAAGATGTTTTTATCCTGGGATGTGATGTTACTTTGAAGCCTCTCTAGGGGTCAGCCAAGGTTAATTTAAGCAGTGTCATAAGATCCACACCTTCGCAATCCCTGGACCAGAGAACAAACTTCCGGCCCTCTCAAATACCAGAGGAGGCTTCAGAAGGTCCATGGAACAGGAACGGTACAGAAAAGCTACACATGGAGTTGAAAAAGGACTTTCACACCAAAATAAACTCATACTGTAGCGCCATGTTGCCATGAACTTCTTGAAGAACTATCATGTATTTGATGGCGGTATGTTGGTGAAAGGTTTGGTCCTTAAATTACAGGGAAACTGATATAAGCAAGCTTCCAGAAAAATCTCCACTGTGTGGAATGTTTGCATAAACTTGCTTTTTAAAGAAAGATGTTCTAGCAGGGTCCCAGGTCAGGTGGCTTTCGTTTTCTTGTTTCTTTTTCATTTCTCTCCTTCCTCCCTCCCTCCCTCTCTTCTGTCTTCTCGCCTCCCTTCTCCTCACTCCTTGTTAGTCATCTTCCCAGGACAACCACCTGTGGGCGTGTGTTTTGATCATTAAGTGTGGGAGCAGACATATCTCACAGGTCTCCAGGGCACGGTATGCAATTCCCAGTTTACTCAGTTCTGTGATATTCTTAGGGCCACAGAGAAGCTCTCAGCAACAATGACTGTTTAGGATATTTTTAAAACGTTGTGTCTCACTGCGGCTTTTACTCCAGCACACCGCCTTACCCAGAGAAAGCAAACGAAAGCTTAAGGATCTTGAACTCGGGTATCAAAGTACAGGTCTATGGGAGAACTTTGGCATAAGTAAAGCAAATAAATACACGCTCAGTGATTTTTGAAACCCAGAGGATGATTTTTATCCCCAAGCAGAATTTCAGCTTTTAAAAGTATTTGTTCCATTTATTTAGGTATTTGTGGCTTTAGCATCATCTTAAGAAAATAATTCATTTAAAAGTGTAGTCCAGGGCCAGCCAGATGGCCACATGGTTAATGACTAAGAGGATACTTTCCATATTATTGCTACATCTAGTCCCGCCACTGTTAATATTTTTCTTTAAATTTTCTGACTTTTTCAAACTAAAAAAAAAAAAACCGAA
>NW_006160205.1:953453-987612 GCF_000334495.1 Tupaia belangeri chinensis
GGAGCAGTGATATCAACCCTTGCTGAGGTGGAGTATGGCTTCCTCTGCACAGTGCTTAACTACTGCACTATGTGGCTAACCCAAAAAAGGAAGATGTTTTTATCCTGGGATGTGATGTTACTTTGAAGCCTCTCTAGGGGTCAGCCAAGGTTAATTTAAGCAGTGTCATAAGATCCACACCTTCGCAATCCCTGGACCAGAGAACAAACTTCCGGCCCTCTCAAATACCAGAGGAGGCTTCAGAAGGTCCATGGAACAGGAACGGTACAGAAAAGCTACACATGGAGTTGAAAAAGGACTTTCACACCAAAATAAACTCATACTGTAGCGCCATGTTGCCATGAACTTCTTGAAGAACTATCATGTATTTGATGGCGGTATGTTGGTGAAAGGTTTGGTCCTTAAATTACAGGGAAACTGATATAAGCAAGCTTCCAGAAAAATCTCCACTGTGTGGAATGTTTGCATAAACTTGCTTTTTAAAGAAAGATGTTCTAGCAGGGTCCCAGGTCAGGTGGCTTTCGTTTTCTTGTTTCTTTTTCATTTCTCTCCTTCCTCCCTCCCTCCCTCTCTTCTGTCTTCTCGCCTCCCTTCTCCTCACTCCTTGTTAGTCATCTTCCCAGGACAACCACCTGTGGGCGTGTGTTTTGATCATTAAGTGTGGGAGCAGACATATCTCACAGGTCTCCAGGGCACGGTATGCAATTCCCAGTTTACTCAGTTCTGTGATATTCTTAGGGCCACAGAGAAGCTCTCAGCAACAATGACTGTTTAGGATATTTTTAAAACGTTGTGTCTCACTGCGGCTTTTACTCCAGCACACCGCCTTACCCAGAGAAAGCAAACGAAAGCTTAAGGATCTTGAACTCGGGTATCAAAGTACAGGTCTATGGGAGAACTTTGGCATAAGTAAAGCAAATAAATACACGCTCAGTGATTTTTGAAACCCAGAGGATGATTTTTATCCCCAAGCAGAATTTCAGCTTTTAAAAGTATTTGTTCCATTTATTTAGGTATTTGTGGCTTTAGCATCATCTTAAGAAAATAATTCATTTAAAAGTGTAGTCCAGGGCCAGCCAGATGGCGTGGTGGTTAAGGTTACTGGATTCCACATGATTGACTAGTTCAAGTCCTGGACCCGGTGACTTGAAAAACACATCAGGCATGTGTGTGTAAGTACCCCAAATCAAAAGAATGGAGGAGAAGGGACTGAGGCATAGCCATCCCCCAAGTGGTGCTTTCTCACTTTCCCTCTTTCTCTCTGTCTTTAACAAGTACACGTGCCCTATAGGAAAAAAAAAATTAATCATCATTTGTGGGATTTTCTGCTTGCTCCATCTGTGCCTCCTTTTGGAAGTTTCCCTTCTAAGCCCTATTTCCCTGGCTGCTGTTGGAAGAGCCACTGTTTGTACAAATACCTTGTTCTTTGCTAGTTTGTCCAGGGTTGGGTACTGACTCCAACTGAGCCAATAGAATCAGACCCTTGAACCTGAGATCCTAAAGGTTGAGGTTTTCTCTCTCCAGGGCCTAAAGTTGTGAAAACTGAAACCTGAAGCTGTTGTGGCCAAGTTTCCTTCCTTACCAGTAAAGTCAGTGAACCAGAGATCAAAGTTGTTACACAGAGAGGGTTGAGAGTCTTGACTGCATCCAAGATCTTGGAAAGGATAAAATTGTGGGTACAACCCAGCTTCCTCTCTGCCATGCCTCCTGCCTGACAGTTATGTAAAATATTCGAACATCCTCTCCAAGTTAGCCTTTTTGCTCAGAGGTTTTCATATTGGGATTCATTCATCTGTAAGCGAAAATAATCCTATTAGGTGACAAATGATTCTATAGGCAGTCGAGTCTCATTCAGCAGCCAACGCTATTATAAGCAGTGATGAGGCCAGGGAATTAGCCTTCATCTCAGAAGCCTCTCCTTATAATAGCATTAGTGGGCAAAGTGATTGTCTGCTCTCATTTTACAGATTAAGAAACTGAAGCTCTGAAAACTTGAGAAACATTCCTAGGGTTCCCCAGCTAGTAGAGGGCAGCACCAGGATTTGAACCTCTGATGGTATGACTTCAAAACTTATTTGTTTTCCCAGGTTTACCATTGTAGTCTTTCAGCTGGTATTTCTTTGATTTTCTCTTATTTGTATTGGTTGTGTATTTTCAGGAAGGCCGGCAGAAGATGGACTGCACTGATTGGCAATCTTTTCTAGGAATATGGGACTTATAAAGATGGCAGAATTTATAGATTAAGTTCTCCAAACCCTCATTCCTTTTGCAGATTAAGAACTGTGAGTTTAAGAAGTGAAGGCACAGATCCAAGGTCACATAGCTATTGTACGGCAGTCCTGTAACTTGAACATTATGTCCTAACACCGAGATATTTGCTTTTTCCCTCAAATACATCTTTTTCATCTATGGTTAGAAGCCACTTTCTCCACAAAACTTTCGAAGCTCTGGACTACGTGAATTGCCTACATGAACTGCTCTTTTTTTTTTTTTTAATTTGTCAGAGGGCATGTGCTTGCCAGAGAAAAAGGGAGAGAGAGAGAGAGAGAAAGGGGGGTGATAAATCACACCCCAACAGAGCATGGCCACATTGCAATACTTCTCCATTTCTCCACCTTTTCAGGATTTGGGGCAGGCATGCATATGTGCCTGTTGTGTTTTTAAAGCTGCTGGGCCCAGGATTCGAACGTACAGTAGGCCATGTGGGATCTGGCTGCTGTAGCCACTAGGCCATGGAGTTGACCCTGAAGTACTCTTTCTACTGGTTTTCCTATCATCTTCCCTCTCTCCTTTCATTACATTTTAATCCAGGCTTAAGTGCTGGTGAAGCAATCTGTCTTCCCCACCAGAGAGTCATCTTTGTGAAGGTAGGAGCCCTGCTTGTCTTGTTCCCTGTGTCCCCTCATATGACATGCTTAACATGCTTACATGGTAACAAAATGGGTAAATAAAACAGCGCATGGGATGTGTAGCCATGTCCTGGTGTTTAAGGCACTGGTGCTGAGATTTGTAGCACATTGAAATGTATCTTGCAGATGTAATTCTTTATTTTTTGCTGTGTTGGTCATTTGCTGTTGTAATCATACCTGAAGTATTGAAGTTTTGGAGAACAGAAATTCTTACAGGTGAAATACAAGGAACCCCACTGCTTTCCTGACTTCCTTTCCTTTGGGCTGGGGGCTTTAGTAACGACAGTCACAGAACTCGCTCTACTTCCCACTGGACACGCACAGGAACAGTGAGATCCAGTCTAGGCTCCGAGCAGTGATACTCAGGAACTTGACTCAAAGTCATCACATGGTAGGACCTGGAATGACCATCTAGGTCTTTAAGTTGCTGATTTCCCAGAGCTACCCTGGTTCCTTCCCTACCAGAATTTTTTTTTAATTTTTCCATTTATTTCTTATATGTGGGTGGGAGACAGAGAGACAGGCACCCTCAGGGGGTCCTCATGTCACACTCCACCCATGGTTCCAGCCAGCCCTGAGAGCCAAGGCCTGATTGAGAAGTAACATTTCGCTGAGGTGGAAATAGTAGGAGGAACCTTGTCTTATGAATTTGTTGGGTTGTCCCCATTGACGAATCTTGTGTATCCTTGAGGATCCCTCCTTCAAGCCCCTCGCCTAAAACCAATGTGTGTTTTACGAAAATTTTCCTATCACATTCACGGTGACAAGTTTTCATAAATTACATTAGTTGTATTAAACTCATTATTTAAAAATATTCTTGTTTGTCCAAGAAGATGGATTATAAGCCACTAGCTGAATCTTCCAGAGACACAAAAACATAAGAACGTGAAAGAAACCGAAATAAATGAACTTCGATGACTAGAAGAGAAGATAGATCTGCCTGGAGAGGCAAGTTCAGGTCAAACACAAGATGGCACCATGAAAGTCATACCAGGGGTTGGGGTTTGAAGGGAATAATCATTTTCTCTCTGCTTCAAGTTCAGAATGGGGAATGGAATGGGGATCTAGACGTGAGTTGTACTGTTGATGAAGCCGAGTTGTAGAATATAGCGTAGACTTCAAAGTCAAATGGTTTTTATCATATTCTAACACCGGAAGTGGACTCTGGAGCCCAAAGTGAGGAGACATTGGCCTGGTAAAGTGGACATGTATAACCAGTTGGTTAGGAGGTTGCAATTTGTCTCACCCCTGTCAGGCCTCGGAATGGGACAATTTGCTCAGCTTTGCTATTGGCTTGGAGTACAGGAAGGGAGAAGGCCAAACAAGCAAAGAACATACTTCAGTCATTCGTCTTCTCCCGTTCTTAGATGCCTAACTTCTGGAGAGAATGTTAAAAGGTTTTCCTCCCACCTTTCTCCCTTTGGGGCCTTTTTCTCCTGCTAAGAACCATAAGGAATGAGGTTAGTGAGCATCCCCCTTGCCTCCTACAATATGAAAGTTGGATCTCAGATTGCTCTGAATTCTTCAGAAAAATGCATGCAAGGGAATTAGCCAAAATTACCATTTCTCAACAAAAAGGCTCTCTTCAGGTTTAAAATGCTAATGCAGCTACAGGTATGGATAAAATTTCCACTCCTCTGGAGATGTCTGTTTTCAGTACATCCAACGTGCCAGTGCCATGGCCATTTGACCCATGGCAAGCCGCTATGGGACATTCTTTTAAAATTGGAATACATGGCCCAGTGACAGTCACTCAAGAGGTAGAGTTCTGCAGCATGAGGTTGGGGCTGCATGGGATACCCTGGTTTGCTTCTTGGACCAACCGAAATAGGCTAACATGTGCCTGTGATTCTAGCTTACATGGTGAGACCCTGTCAAAAAAATCTCTCTCCCTTTCTATTAATTCTTCTCTCTCTTAAATAAAAAAAATAAAAAAAAAAAAGGGGCTTGGCATATGGGCCAGCTGGTGGCATATGGTTGACTGTGTGGTTTGAGTCCCAGACCCGGCAGCCTGAAAAACATACCAGGATTGGACCAGCAGATGGCATAATAGTTATGTCACTGGACTCCCATGTAGTTGGCCACAGTTCGAGTCCCGGATCCGGTGGCTTAAACTCACGCCAGGCATGTGTGCGTGTGTGCCCAAGATCCTGAAAGGAGAATGAAGAGAAGGGATTGCAGCGTGGGCATCCTCCCTGGGGGGTGGGGAGTGGTTTCTTGCCTTCTGTCTCTCTGTCTCTGTTTTTCTGGCCAACACATGTGCCCTATAGCAAAAACCTTTCCAAAACAAAAACAAAATCCATGCCCTTAGGTTACAAAGCTCAGAGTACTCTCTTCCTCAGCAGAGGAAACAAAGCATCAATACCTGCTCTCCCTGTGGAATTGTAGGATCAACTCTGATTTTGGCACCGAACTATTTCCCTTACTATCATAAACATGTATTTAAAAGTTTGGTCCATGTTTGCTGGACCAGTAGATGGCATAATGGTTATGTTGCTGGAATCCCACATAGTTGACCACGGTTCTAGTTCTGGATCTGGCAACTTAAAACTCATGATGGGTGCATGTGCATGTGTGCCCAAAATCACAACAGAAGACTGGAGGAGAAGGGATTGCAGCATGGCCATTCCCTCCCTGGGAGGTGATTTCTCGCTTTCTGTTGCTCTATCTCTTCAGCAAGTGCATACGCCTATAGCAAAAATATCTTAAAAAAAAAAAAAGGATGTTTTGCCTTATTTATCCAGCACTTCTAGGTGTTCTATAGAGGAAGGGTTTTCAGATTATCCAAACTGTCATATGGCCCAAAATAGAAGTCCTGTTATTGAAGCCTCGGAAGTATGTAAACATAAACATGCCTGTGCTCCAGTCTCAGACCCTGGCAACTAGCCTGGGGTTCAGACCAGAGGCATTTGCAGATACCCCACTGTCAAGTGATTCTTATGTGCATCTCTGCCTAAGAATCACTGCAACAGAAAATAACAAGCCTGGAGCATTATATAAGTCAAAAAGAGTTTATAATGGGTTATCAGGAAAGTCATGGCATATTTTTCTATGCAAAAATGCATCATGACTTTTCCAATGACCCAATATTTGCTGGAACATAATCTTGGCTTATTGTTTTTTTTTTTTGTTTAAATGAAACTTTTATTGGCATCCACAAAGATAAAAATGCTTTTGCTACAGAAGATTGCCTTTTGATTATTAGTTCTTTTTATTGTTAATTGGATACAGAAGATTTTGGTAGAATTATATGTTATCAGATAGTGGACAAGTCCATTTTATAAAGGGCAAGAAAAAATAGATGTTTGTATCATGTTTCCTGCACAAAAAACTTTCACTGGCCAAAATTTTGCTGAGTTCTGAAAATATTTTAAAATTTTTGCATCATTTGCTTTGGCCTGTCAATATGTTGAAAGCCAATATCATAGTGTTTGACCTTTGGCAACTTTTTAAGCTGAATGGATAATAATTCAACGATTTTTAATTGTATCACCGATAAGATAACTGAACAAGCAGATGAAAAACTGCAAGTTCCAAGTACAGCTGGTATCTAATTGTCAGTTGTTACTAAAACCATTAAATCTGAATGGGTAAAATATCCATTATGAATATTGTATGGAATTTGCACAGAAGGTGTGTTATGGCTTGCATATTTTTTACCAGCCAAACCTCATGTTGAAATTTGGTTACTATTCTGGTGGTGTTGGGAGGTGGGATCTTTGGGAGGTGACTGGATCATTTTCTTTTTTTTTTTAAGAGAAATTTTTGCTATAGGATGTGTGTGCTCGCCATGGAGACAGAGACAGAGAGCCATAAAGCAAGAAATCATGCCCCAGGGGGAATGGCCACACTGCAATCCCTTCTCCTACATTCTCTTCTCGGGATTTTGGGCACACACACACAAGCACCTGGTGTGAATTTTAAGCTGCTGGGTCTGGGACTTGAACCACGGTCAACTACATGGGAATCCAGTGATGTAACCATTATGCAGGTAGAGTTCTGCAGCATGAGGTTGGGGCTGCATGGGATACCCTGGTTTGCTTCTTGGACCAACCGAAATAGGCTAACATGTGCCTGTGATTCTAGCTTACATGGTGAGACCCTGTCAAAAAAATCTCTCTCCCTTTCTATTAATTCTTCTCTCTCTTAAATAAAAAAAATAAAAAAAAAAAAGGGGCTTGGCATATGGGCCAGCTGGTGGCATATGGTTGACTGTGTGGTTTGAGTCCCAGACCCGGCAGCCTGAAAAACATACCAGGATTGGACCAGCAGATGGCATAATAGTTATGTCACTGGACTCCCATGTAGTTGGCCACAGTTCGAGTCCCGGATCCGGTGGCTTAAACTCACGCCAGGCATGTGTGCGTGTGTGCCCAAGATCCTGAAAGGAGAATGAAGAGAAGGGATTGCAGCGTGGGCATCCTCCCTGGGGGGTGGGGAGTGGTTTCTTGCCTTCTGTCTCTCTGTCTCTGTTTTTCTGGCCAACACATGTGCCCTATAGCAAAAACCTTTCCAAAAAAAAAAAAAAGAAAGAAAAAAGAAAAACATGCCAGGATCATATGTGTGTGTGTCCAAAATCCTGAGAGAAGAGTGGAAGAGAAGGGATTATAGCATGGTCATTCCCTCAGGAGATATTGTGTCTGTCTCTGTCTCTGTCTCTGTCTCTCTCTCTCTTTTTTTTTTTTTGAGAGGTTTTTGCTATAGGGTGAGTGTGCTCACCAGGAAGACAGAGAGAGACAGAGATAGAAAGTGAGAAATCACCCCTGCCACCCCAGAGAGGATGGCCACGCCGCAATCCCTTCTCCTCCATTATCCTCTCAGGATCTTGGGCACGCATGCACACGCACCTGGCGTGAGTTTAAGCCACCGGGTCCGGGACTCAAACCATGGTCCACTACGTGGGAGTTCCGCGACATAGCCACTATGCTAACTGCTGGTGTCTCTCTCTCTCTCTCTCTCTCTCTCTCTCTCTCTCTCTCTCTCAAATTTTTTTTAAATTACAATGGACCAATAATTTGAAATATTAATAGAACTCACAAAATGGTGTCATTCTCTACACAAATCTCCTTTCAAGGAATGGAGCCATTTGAATTGAAAAGCGAAACTAATCCAGTTAGTGTCTCCTTGCAAGCACCTCATAAGGCTGCTCTAGAAAGAAAGATGCATCTTGGCAAAACAGTAGCCTTTCCTACCCACGTAATCATGATTGTTGTGGTGGACTGTACGCTGGTGCCTTCCTGATGTAATTGCAAGAAGCCTTCTTGGCTACACTGAGAAATCCTATTTAGTACCATAAATAATAAACTTGTTTTCTGCAAAAGTAACCTCTTTGGGGAATACCAATCAGAAATATTCCCATCATCTTGGAGTCTTTAATGTGTTTTGCAGCTGGGTGTCTTGGGGTATATTTCTCCAAACCTCTGAACTAGATTTTCTGATTCTGTCCCATAGAGAACCATGCCGCACCACGATTAAGCTGCAGCATTCGCTGCGACACAGCCATTTGGTGAAATTATAATTGAGACGTAGTACTTGACCCCGAGGGAACCGTGGAGAAAGGGAATTGGGTTGATGGCGTCATTTAAAAGCCACTGCCGCTAAATCAAAGTCTTGCTTCTGTCTCAAATAGATAAAACTCGACCGATAGCCATTGTAGCTGGCCATAGATACAGTGCTCCTTGCCAGCTCCGTCCGTTTTCTCTGTTTGTCTTTGTTTTTTCATTTATTGGGTTACTCTGATTAATAACAACCTTGTGAAACAGGACCTTGCTCTGGGATTCTGGTGACTATCACGCAGAATATAATTAAACCACTGCTGTGCAGTTTAACAGAGGAAAAGACATCCGAAATGAAGGGAAATTGGTGAAGTTCAGTTATTAATTTTACATGCACCAGGTAATAAACTGGGCTAACAAGATGTTCCTGATTATTGGGATACTTCTGGGATCCACCTGAAGGAAGAGATGATGGGATGTATAGTTCTACCTATTTCTAATAAATAGGTTCTGCTAAACCATTTGAGGGGAAAGGCGTGCAATGCTTGAGAATATTTGTTCGAAACCCTTGTTTACATTCTGAAGTTGTTTTCATTAAAGCAGATTGGCTGAATAAAATGAAAATTAACCCTCTGCTTCTCCTCTGGCTGAGTCTGCTAGCTGTGTCCCGATATTCATTTTCCATTCTTAGAGTAATAGGATTGGCATAAGGCCACCCACAATAAGAAGTACATTTCCCAGCCTCCTCTGCCATTGGTTGTTGCCACGTGACTAAGTTTGACCAATGAAGTGAAACATGTCCAGCTAACTTCTGGGTTTTATCCTTAGAGGGATTGGGTGTCTGCATGTCCCATTTTTCTTCCCAGTGGCCAGATGTGTGTGTGCTGGGAGCAGGAAGCACAGCTGACAGGGATAAGATGGAAGCTGAATGCTAAGAATGGCAGAGGAAACTGCTGTGACGGTGTTGGAGCCACCTTAACTGTCCAGGACCACCCATGCCAACTCTTACATGAGAAGATGAACTTTCATCTGACTTAAGCCTCAATATTGAGGGGACTTTAGAAAATTCGTGGAAAAATAAAATTAAAATATGAGTTTATTTGGGTGCAAAAAATTCTGAAATCCATGCATTATTTTTCCATACTATACATTTTTCATGAACTTTTCAAAGACCCCTCATATTTTAGGATATCTTTCTTCCTGTTTTCCAAGTTTTGCCAGAGAGCAAAGAGAAAAAGGCAGAGGGAGAAAGAAAGCCCCTCCCGACCCCCATGGGGCATGGTTACACTGCAATTCTTTCTCCATTTCTCCATCCTGTTGGGAATTGGGGTACCCACACACATGCACCTGGCATGTTTTTCAAGTTGGTGGGCTGGGATTTGAATCGCACAGTCAGCTGTATGGAATCTGGCTCCCTCAGCCACTTGGCCATGAGGCTGATCTTAAACTTTCTTATATCATCCTCGTCTGATTCCTTACTTAGTAATCTATAGATTTTCTCATTCGGGATTTTGCTAATTTCATCCTCACAGTGTAATGAGCCATGTTTCTGTTTGTTGGTCATTGGTAGTTGGTTCTAGGGGTTTGATCAGATTCCGGTTCAATGTTGCTTTTCCGAGACTAGTTTATGGGTGATGTCTTCTCCCTCAGGAGAGCCATTGTATTGAGTAGCCACTCTGTAACATTGGAAGTCAGTGATGGATACATTAGTTCCTTACAGGCTGTGAAACAGTAACAGTACCACTTCTACAAAATGGGCACCTCCACACTTAAAATACATGCAGACCTCTGTCTCCTGGATAGTTGCATAGTCTTTTTTACATTTTAGTCCCAGTTTCATGACTTACAGAAGAGAAAGAGAAAAGCAGCTGTTCTAGTTTATCAGTCTTGGTAATCACGTGCAGGTGCCAGTTTACTTCTGGCCTCCAGATGCTCCACATGTATGGGCTCTGATGACTCTGTTACCCTGCCTCACTCATTTGTCAAGCTAGCAAGTTTTCAAGGTGCTGTCTGCACAGGCAGTAAATACCATTGTCATGTAACCAGAGAACCTACTGGCCAGCATACTCCTCCTGTATCAATGGACAAAGGAAGTACCGGCATATATTTAAGATCACTATTACCAAAAGTTTAATACAAATTAGCTGTTTATCTGAATGTCAGCCTCATTCACTGATACATCCTCAGAATCAAAAATAGCAGAGTATGGGGCCAGGTGGTGGCACAATGTTTGGTGCAGCCACCACATGGGAAAGATCCTAGGTCATATCCAGAGACATCCCTGAGCTAGTTGGATGTGTGTACAGGCTGTGACCCTGGCTGACTGAGACAGGGTGTGGATAATGGTATGGTGGCCCTGCTGGGGTCGACTCTGTCTTTCTGAAACAAAAATAAGTAAACTTTTTTTTTTTTTTTTTTTTAAGAACAGCATTGCCTGTTCCTAGTACTTATCCCATAAGTATTTTTGACTGGGAGCCTGAGTTAAATAAAGGGCATAGTGTACATTTCCAAAATGAATCAAGATGAGGCTGTGCCTACTCATGGCTTGCTTCCTCTTGTTTCAAATGTAGCATTTTAGCAAGCGATTGGTGATCTGTGATGTGCAGGATTTTTCTACTGCATTGACCTCTAGTAGAGTCTCTCAAAGCTCTACTCAGGTGAGGCAGCCAGTCACTTCTTTGTGAAGAGAGAGCCTTTCTTGGGCAGATAGTCTTATGCCCCAACTTCATGCATTATGAACAGTATTTCCTTTTGGGCTTCCTTAGCATCATGGTTACTAAATTAGTTAGGAGACTTATGTCCAGATAAATTATAAATAGAATATTTTATGAAAGAGCTTAGGACCTGAGTTAGATGCAAATCCCAACCCTGCTTTTAGGTTGTGTCATGTCAAGTTACCATTTAACATAAACAGAACCTTAGCTTCCTTAGCAAAGATGATATTAATCCCAAAACATTATGAGAACAGCAACAATGATAAGGTATATAATGCTTTCTGGAAACACCTAACTCCTTGTCTCAGGGTCCACTTTTAGGGAAACCCAACCTCAGGACCTCACCTATCAGAAAAATATTTTGATGATCAATTGAGATAATATTGATAAGGCCCTAAGAGCAAGGCCTACCACTTAGAAGATATAAAATAAATGGAGCAGTCATTTGACTGTATCCCTCAACATCACCTGTAAGAAGGATACCCATACCTCTAGATACTTTTGAGACTGAAAGGAGACAGTATGTTAATTACTAAGGGATAATAAGTGAAAGCCGGGGGTGTCCCAGAAAATCAGTGTTGTCTTCCAACAATCATGATTTCAATAGAACAGGAATTTTCTATACAAAGGAAATTGTTGCCCAAACACTTTAAACACCCCTTAATTATTTTATAATCTTGTATTTTTATATATTATCCTTTCTTCAAGTAAAGGCTTACCTGTAGTGTGTTGCTTCGGTGTTTAAAATAAATAACATTAAGCTTTTAGTCTGTAACTTAGCAGTGAAATTGTCACAAAGAACAGACAAGAGCATCACAAAGAGAGGTGCTTTAGATCTAGACACAATGAAAAGAACTATTCAGACTTTTGCTGGTAGAACAGAGAATTAGATTTTGAGAGGGTAAAAGCTTCAGTGGTAGAAAACTAATACCCAAACATGATGCATTTGAAAGAATATTAAAATTGCTGTCTAGGTAGTGTTGACCCAGAGGAGCCATTTCTCAAAGTGAAAATAAGAAATGTAGAATCTCAGCTCTCGTTGGAGCTGGAAAGAGCTTTGCAGATCACATAATATGAGGCCTCCCAAACGTATCTGCAGCTCCAGATCACTTGGAGGAACCTTTGTAAATATGCAAAGAACTAATCCTTACATTGGGAGGCCACAGGTGTCCTAGAGCGGAAGTCAGCACACTGTCACCTGGGGAAAGCTGGCCAATCTAGCTGTGATCATTCTATTACATATCGTCTATGGCTGCTTTGGCTGCACAGTGGCAGAGGTGAACATAAGTAGTTGAGACAGGGATCATACATCCTGAAAAGCCTAAAATATTTACTACCTGGCCCTTTATAGAAAACCTGTGCCAACCACTGGCTTAAGGGAGGTGACGTGGTGGTTAGGGGCACTGAACTGCCACATAGACAACTGTGGTTCGAGTTCAAGACCTGATGGCTTGCTTCTCACTTTCTCTCCCTCCCTCTCTCCCTCTCTCTTTCTCTCTCTGGTCACATTAAAATAAATAAAGTTAAATAAAATTACTCTTTAAAAAAAAAACTTTCCAAAAGATGCTGGTGCACAACCACATTTGCAAATTACTGATAGCAATCTATGCCTTCCATTTACAAAACAATAAGCTAAGAGTCCCCAAGAGTAAAGTGATTTTCCCAATATTATGAAGCCAAGGTAAGGCTTAGAAACATCTCATTTGTAACTTTCATCTTCCTGCCCCATCGCTCTGTCTATTGATACTAGTAGCTTTCTAGAAATCAGCCTCTTTACTTGACTATTGTGAAGTTCAGTTGACAGCAATCAACTCACCGGCCAGCAGCATTTGATGATGAATAATACAGTGACTTGGCTCATCACCTGGCATGGTAACTTTCATGCATGCCAGAATGCCTTCTATTTGTCATGGCACCATCTGGATATAAAACCATGTGGAATTTCCAGCAAATGGCATTTGATAGACATGTGTTATGAAAATCTTTGAAGCGAAAGGCTTGCGGAGAGTGAGCAGGGTCATGCATCTTGACAGAGAATCATTAGTGTGCTGGAATTGTTCATTCAGCATTTACCAGTGACTTTCTATAAGCAAGCACGATACTGGGTATTAGGCATTTAGTCTCTGTTTTCGTGGGTCCTATAGTCTAATGAAGAAGGCAA
Organism: Tupaia belangeri chinensis; assembly: GCF_000334495.1. Taxonomy (NCBI): domain Eukaryota; kingdom Metazoa; phylum Chordata; class Mammalia; order Scandentia; family Tupaiidae; genus Tupaia; species Tupaia belangeri. Next base: position 966,733 of record NW_006160205.1, read on the forward strand.
ACAATAGCTTAAAATAAATACTTGCTAACCAATGAAATAGATGAGCAGATAGAGAAATAGGCAGCTGGGATTGCCACAGATTAGTAGAGACAAGCACCATACAATCATAACAAAAAAGGGGCAATGATGAAGTGCTTGTTATGCCCCAGGCAGTCTTTTACATGTTTTGTATGTTTGTACTCATTTAATGTCCACTATAGTCCTGTGAAGGTAGATGCTATGGGGTTGTCAGGAAAGTCGTAACACATTTTTGCATAGGAAAAACAGAAAAATATGTCAAGATTTTCCTGACAACCTAATATTTACTCCCCATTTTACAGATGGGAAAGTGAGGCGCAGATTGGCTAATTAACTTGCCCGAGGTCATGTGGCTAAGGAATGGTGAAACCAAGATTGAAAAATAGACAGTTTGGTTCAAGAATCCTCAAACCTGTTTTATTCCCCCGGTAGAAGGATGCTGTCCTGAGAAAGCTCCATTTAAGCTCTTTCACAAATGCCTGGCACATGCAGGCATTTTATAAATGTGTAATGAACGTAGGAGTGAATTAATTAAGGTATACAAACATCTATGTACATATATTCTTAAGAATCATATCTGGCATAAAATGAATTGTTTCGAGTCCGTGTTGACCCGTCTTCCTTTTTTCCCCTTTCTGAGTGTTTGAGCTATTACGTGCTATTTCAGCCAAAACACTGCTGCACTGTAATATGAAAGGTGAAATGCAATAATTAGACAGAGCTCATTAAATCAGTTAAATGATTCTGAAGTAGGAACCAGAGAACCATAATTTACTAAAATGTTTGAAGTATTAGTATGCAGTGAGAATAATAAAAAATATGAAGGAAAACTCGTATAAGATTACTGAAAAAAAAAAGGCCATCAATCATAAACAGAAGCATCAAAGACATGTTTATTGCATTTTTTTAGCACATGAAAGACTGTGCAAAAGCACACGTGTTTAGTAAGGAATTGGGCGGATTCAAAGTCTCAGAAGTGTGTTCAGCCCTAGAGGTTTGTAAGGACCAAATTCTTCTAAGAGTATTTCAGGGGAATCAGTAGACAGGTGCTCTTCAAACCAATGTAAACTGACATCTTTGTGAACCTGGAGCCATGAATCTTTGAAACGATTTAGTGTGCATTTCCCCACCTCACAGAAGAACCATATTAACTGGAGTAAGGTCCTCCGAGAACACCATCTCTGATTACAGGTTCCTCCAGGCCATGTTTAATCTTAATGATCAACATTAGTCCTCTCAATAATGAGTACCTTGAAGGTATCCAAGAACTCGTTCAGTTCTTGGGATACTTAGCCCATGTCAAGTGAAAGAAGAGAATGTTTTCTGGCTATATATTTTTTGAAATCCTCAAACTTCTTAGCACGGCTAATCAGCCCATCAAATGTGTGCCTTCCTTACTGAGTCTTTGTATGACTTACCCCTTGCCTAATCCTTACTTTAGGGCCCTCTTTAAATGTTGTCTTCTCAGGCCAGCAGGTGATGCAGTGGTTAAGGCGCTGGACTTTCACATGTTTGATGGCATTTTGAGTCCTGGACCCAGTGGCTTGAAACTCATGCCGGGCGCATGTTTGTGCATGGCCAAAATCCTGAGAGGAGAATAGAGGAGAAGGGATTGTGGCATGGACATCTCCTCCAGGGGGGTGATTTCTCGCTTTTTGTCTCTCTGTCTCTCTCTGTGTCTCCAGAAAGCATATATCCCCTATAGAAAAAAAAATGTCGTCTTCTCAAAACCCCATGCTGATTTTCAGGCTCAGCTGGTCTTTCCTGTACTTCCCTATGATTTCGTAGTATAATTTGCATCGTCATTGTTAATGTCTTTGCTCCATGTGCATAGGCTATTTCCATCTAATTCACCATTGCACACTCAGCATGCGTGTGGCCCAGTGTAGAAATTTAATAAGCAGCTGTTTAGTGAATGCAAGTATCTTAGAAATGAATGAACTCTACTTGACACCATCTATAAGGAGACTTTAAAAGTTCAAGGAAAGTGCAGTTGAAGTATGAATTTATTTTGGTGCAAACTATTTTGAAATCCAGGCGTAGTTTTTTCATAATACGCATTTTTATTTGAGAGAGAGAGAGATTTCTGCCTTAAGGATGTACACTTGCTGGAGAGAGAGACAGAGACAGTGAGAAATCACCCTCGGAGTTGGGGGTGGCCAGACCACAATCCCACCTTGTCCGCTCTCCTCCTGGGATCTTGGGCACACACGTATATGCATAAGGTGTGATTTTCAACCTGCCGGGTCTGGGACTCAAACCTCAGTCATCCATGTGGGAATCTAGTGACATAAAAGATTCACCATCTGCTGGCCCCTATAATATGCATTTTCATGAACTTTTAAAGACCTCTTATCTTTGATACCATTTATGAGTTTTATGGGACTCTGTGGTGTGATTCTTATGACTGGTTTGATATTCACTTATGAACTCTTTTAGTCTGAATTCCTCCAAAGCAGTATCTGAAATAGCTTGGGTGGAGTAAGTTAGTTTGAGAAGAGGTTCTTAGGAAGTAGAAGAGAAGAGTGGGGAGAGTGAACAGGGAAAGGAGAAAAGCCAGGAAGGATGGCTTCTCTGGCCAACAGGTATGCCTTGCTGCTGGAGACTGGGGCACTTACCCACTGCTTCTTCGTTGCTGAAGGCCACCCCCAGAGTGTCACCCTCCCCCTCTGCTCCAGAAGGAGGCTGAAAGGCAGAGGCACACATGGTAGAAGCGTGAGGTGGGAGCTGTGCTTGCTGCCAGATGTCTACTTCTGCTAAGAGTAAAATCAGGGAAATGTGATTAAGGGGGACAACTGGTGTCAGCTACTAAGCCAGAAAACTAATTTCGTTTTTGTTTTTGCTATAGGACACTTGTGCTTGCTGGAGAGACAGAGATGGCGAGAGGGAAAGTGATAAATTGCCCCCCAGAGAGGATGGCCTTGCCACAACCCTTTCTGCAGTATCCTCTTGGGATTCTGGGCATGCATGCACATGGACCCGGCATGATTTTCAAACCACCAGGTCTCGAACCACTCAGTCGGCCACGTGGGATCCAGTGCCTTAATCTTCACACCATCTACTGACTCCTAGAAAACTTTTTTTTTAAAACTTATTTTAGAAATCTAGACAGAAATGGCCAAGTGTGTGTTGAAAGAAGTTCTGTGGATTATTTTTTTTTAATTAGTATTAAGAGAAAACAGCCGTGTCAGGTTGGGCAGCATGAACACTTTAGGAGGAAAAAGTAGCACTGGGTTTTAACCATGTTCCCATCTTGGTGGAGTACAGCAATGATAAGCAGTGTGTCAAAGGGACTTACCTGCCCCACCACACGTAGATGTCTTCTAGGTGTTGCTCACGTGCCAGGAACACCTGGGGGAGACCTAGCAACTATCCCTGTAAACTGCTGCTTTCTTTTCTCTCTCTTTATCTCCAGTATCACTTATTTTCTCTCTTTTTTTAATGGCAAAAGTAAAACATGTTTATGCTGGGAAATTTAGTCTGACTAAGATTAAAGGAGAATATAATCAAATGAGGTATAGCCATCGAAGGTGTACAAAATAATAATAAAACAGAATTTTTAAAAAAGATGAAAGCTATTTATTGCTCCCTTACTCAGATACAGCCATACTGACTTTTTTCTATATTTCCTTTCTGTTTCTTCTAGAGACACTACAAAATGTAATCATTCTGTTCATAATACACTTAAAAAGTTCACTTATCATGAACATTTTCCTGTATTAGTAAATATGGACACATTATTAACCTTTCTTCCTTTGTTCTTTTGTTCGTTTCTTTCATAAAAATGAACTTTCCATGATTTTTAAAGTTCATTGTAATTACAGACACACACGTGTGTGAGTTAGTCTACTGCTAAGGAACTTCTGCTATCCAGAGCAGGGGACAGCAGACTTTTCCCCCAGATGGTGAGTTCAGCTTTGTGTGCCATGTGGTCTCTGTCACAGCTACTCACCTCTTCCATCGTAGTGCAAGAGCCCCTGGACACAATATGGGAAGGAAGGAATGTGCCTGCACGCCAGTAAAACTTTATTTTTTTGTGAGAGATTTTTGCTATAGGGCATGTGTGCTTGCCAGAGAGACAGAGACAGAGAGATGAAAGTGAGAAATCATACTCCAAGGAGGATAGCCACACCACAATCCCTTCTCCTCCATTCTCCTCTCAGGATTTGGGACATGCACACCTATGTACCCAGCACGAGTTTTAAGCCACCGGGTCTGGAATTCGAACCACAGTTGACTACATGGGAGTCCAGCAATGTAACCATTATACCATCTGCTGGTCCCCCCAATGAAACTCTATTTAGCCTACCCAGGTACCAAAGTTTGTTGACTCTTGATCTAAGAAAAAGGACTAGATGTTTCCAGAAACCTACGGGGGGGGGTTTAATTTGTTTTTAATTTTTGGTTTTTATTTTTAGCAAAATTGGGATCACACTCTATCGGACATCTTGTATGGGGACTGGTCCACAGCACAGTGGTTAAGCACTGTGCGTAGGAACTGGATTGAGATGGCCAACTTCAGTTTGAATCCCAGCCTCAAGTGGCCTGAAAAACATTCCAGATTTGTGCACTAAAATTCTGACAGGATGGAGAAATAGAGGAGGGATTGCGGTGTGGCCATGTCACGTTGGAGGGTGATTTCTACCTCTCTGTCTCTCTCCTTGCTCTGTCTCTCTCTGGTGAATGCATGTACCCTGTAACAATAATTATAAAAAAGGGCATCTTATATGGGTTTAAATATTTATTGGCTTCTATTATTAGGGTGCTAGTTCATTTACAGTGGTGCACGTGATGGTGAACAAGGCAGATCAGGACACTGTTCTAATGGGGGTGATGGGGTTGACTGAAGAAGACTCAGTTAAAGCAAATGCTCTGAAAGTAATGGGGAGGGCAGCTATAATGGAGAGAAATCAGCATTCTGGTGAAATGTAACTTTTCCAAACAACCTCTTATTTATGGGCATTTAATTTCCTTAATTGTCTCCAGTGTCGATGACACTGTCATATTCTTGAGGCTAAATCTTTAAGAAAAACCATCATTTTTTCCTTAAGCTAAATTCCTCAAAATGGAATCGCTGGGTCAAAGGCATACACATTTTTTTGTTGTTTGAGAGGTTTTTGCCATAGGGTGCGTGTGCTCGCCAGACAGACAGAGACACAGAGACAGAAAGCGAGAAATCACACCCCCCCGGGGGGGGGGTGGATGGCCACGCCGCAATCCCTTCTACTCCATTCTCCTCTCGGGATCTTGGGTACGCACGCACACGCGCCCGGCATGAGTTTTAAGCCACCAGGTCTGGGATGCGAACCACGGTCGACTACATGAGAGTCCAGAGACATAGCCATTATGCTAACTGCTGGTCCCAAGACATACACATTTTTTTCAGTCTTTTGCTAGGTGTTACCAAAGTGCTTTCTAGAAAACTTATACTAACTTCTACTTCCATGTAGGCTGTTTTCTCTCTCTCTCTCCCTCCCTCTCTCTCTCCTTCCCTTTCTCTCTCCCTCCCTTTCTCTCTCCCTCCCTCTCTCTCTCTCTCTCTCTCTCTCTTAATTTCCCTTGTGCAACCACATTGAGTTTCATGAATTGACAAAAGAAATGAAAACATTATAAATCTAAGCTGTGAACCAGAAATGAAGAGATAAGATATTATTTGTTGGAAAGAAGCCCCCTTTCAGATGTTTTGCGTCTAGGAGCATCCAGTGATTTGATCCCTACCTGATAGTTAGAAATAAATCTCAGAAGTTCTTTAGAACTAACCAATACTGGGTATTAAACTGCCTTTACAGAGTGTCAGAAATGCTGCTAAGCCTTTCTTGTGTATAATCTGGATTAAGCCTCAAAGCAAAATGGAACTGTGGTCAAATCAGAGCAAATAGATCTGAGAAGCTGCAAGTGGCCAGACGGTGCTGCAGCAAGACCCTGACCTTGTCTTCTTGTATCCAGAGTAGAAGTCTCAAGTTGCAATCCCTTGGGATCTATTTCCTTTGGCTCACACAATGTGAACCAGCACGGTGTTTAAAAATCTATTAACATAGTTAAAAATATTTTTTAAAATTAGAAAATGTCATTTAAGGGGGCTGGCAGGTGGTGTGGTGGTGAAGGGCGCTGGACTCCCATATGGCTGACTGAGGGTCGAGGCCTAGACCTGATGGCTTTCTTTCTCTTTCTCTCTCTCTCTCTCTCTCTCTCTCTCTCTCTCTCTCTCTCTCTCTCTCTCTCTCTCTCTCTCTCTCTCTCTCTCTCTCTCTCTCTCTCTCTCTCTCTCTCTCTCTCTCTCTCTCTCTCTCTCTCTCTCTCTCTCTCTCTCTCTCTCTCTCTCTCTCTCTCTCTCTCTCTCTCTCTCTCTCTCTCTCTCTCTCTCTCTCTCTCTCTCTCTCTCTCTCTCTCTCTCTCTCTCTCTCTCTCTCTCTCTCTCTCTCTCTCTCTCTCTCTCTCTCTCTCTCTCTCTCTCTCTCTCTCTCTCTCTCTCTCTCTCTCTCACTCACTCACTCTGTCCCTCTCTGGTCAAATTAAAATAAACAAATAAAGTTAACTAAAATAAGAAAAGAAAATGTCATTTAAAATCCACATCTAAAACTCTGGAAGAATTATAAAACCTAGCCCCACTAGGGTCACATTCCCACTTTCAGGCACCTGGATAGATCAGAAGGTGGCTCCTTCTACACATGGGGCATGCATTACTGTAATGATTGAGTTAAGATTAGAGACTACTCCTCATTCATTCTTACTGTTTATTTCATGAGAGAGAAAGAAGTAGAAAGAGACAAAAAGAGAGAGAGAGTTCATGTTTGCAAGGGTTTTACCGTGGCGATCCTCCTGCTCCAGCCTCCAGCTACCTAGAACCACAGGGGGAGCCACCACACCTGGCTAGTTTGGGCTGGGTCAGGAACCGAACCCAAGCTTCCCATGCAATGCGGGCCACTGTGCAGAAGCACCCTCCAGCTTGCACCATGGCGGCTGAGCCTACTGTTGTTACTGTTGGGGAGAGAACAGGGAATTATGGGGAGAATGCACGTCTTGCCTCCTTGTCTAAACCACTTTTCTTATTTATTTGCTTGCCCGAGGTTATTCCCTGCTATTAGCCAGTGGGCTGTGGGATAGGACAGGCCTTAGGAAGAGGCAGATGTGGGTCTCAACCACCACTGCAATCCAGCCGTGTCTGAGTGCAGGGACACTTCAAATGCTTGCTTTGGTGACAGTGTACCATGCTGTGTGCGCTCCCTTGGTTTCTGGGAACCTGTCCCTCTCTGCTTACATCTGTCTGTCTCACATTCCTTCATTCATCATCTTCATTCATCATCTTTTCAGTACACTGCACACCTCTTGGCCACATGAGTCTCCTTACTCCAGCTCACCTTAGAAAATGGATTTGCCCAGGACCTGCTTTTGGTGGATCACACCACGGTCTTTTCCTAGTTCATCTTCACCAGGTGCCATCCATCACAGCCAGGCCATGTGCCCACCTGTCCCCCACTGGGAGCCATGCTGAGATGAGTCTGCTGCTGGGAATGTTCTGTATACCTCATTGATCTCTGTGTGTCTCTCTAGGTTTCATGGCAAATAGGGCTTTGAGAGCTAGCGCTTGGGTATCTCAAGTTTTCACTTTGTGTTTTATTTCTTTAGGGCTATATTATACAAACTAGAAATCCACTTTTACATATGTGCTTCCCACATGCCAGGGTCTGTGCCTTGTGCCAACTCAAAGGGTACCAAGAAGCAAAGGATAATCTGAGAGTCCATAGATGTCATTTGAAAGTTTAAGTGACTTGCTCACAGTTACTAAAACCAAGGGTTTGGCCCCGGCTCCAGGAGGAATAGATTCTGAGAGTCCCTGCTGCAGCGCTAGTCAGGCGAAGCCATCTAGAAGGCCCTGCAGTACAAGATGCTGTGCCTATAGAGAGCCATTCAAAACGCAAAGCCAGGGACCAACAGATGGCATAATGGTTATATCACTGGACTCTCACATAGTCAACCATGGTTCGAGTCCTGGACCTGGTGACTTAAACCTCACTCCAGGCGCATTTGCATGTATGCCCAAGATCTTACGAGGACAATGGAGGAGAAGGGATTGCAGTGTGGCTGTTCACCGGTGGGAGTGACTTCTCCCTTTAAAAAAAAATCTAAAAATCTGAGTCAGGTCTTTTAGTTTCCCCTTCTATCAAAGCCCACCTCCTCTCTCAGTCCACCTGTTGCCTGTGTATTCAACAAGCCCACCTTTCTCCTGACTTCTGCACTGTCTGGGATGAAATTCATCAGCCACATGTTACTACTGAACATCTGAAATGTAATTAGGCAAACTCAGATGTAGCATAGTATAAAATACATACTGGATTTTGAAGGCTGAGTTCGAGACAGAATGCAAAATAGCGCATTAAGTAACTCCTTTTGTTATATGTTAAAATGATTATATTTTGACTGGGTTGTTAAATTGTGAGACTTATTCTGCATGTTTCTTTTTATTTTTATCACTGTGACTACTAGGAATTTGAAAATGACACGTGTGCTTCTCGTTTGTGACTCAGGCTACTTTTCTTGTAGACAGTTCTGTTGACCAAGTTACATGTGCATCTTTATGACTTCGCTATCTATGTGCTATGGATTCTCAGTCTCTCACTAGGTATAAGACAGAACTATCGTCTCATTACTCTCTGTGGTATCATTCTTTCCCTGAGCACCCCTTTTTCTACTAGAGATCCTTTGAGTTGGATAATGATTCTTTCACTCATTGGACAAATATGTGTTGAACTTATACTCTACGCCAGGCTTCCCTGGAAACTTAATAAACTTTAACTCAGTACTTGGCATAATCCCGATAGGGTAGAAAGAATTAGCTTTCTTTCAATGATAACAAAATGGTGGGGCCAGCAGGTGGCATGGTAGTTGAGATGCCAGACTCCCACATGGCTGACTACAGTTCAAGTCCTAGACCTGGCAGCTCGCTTTCTCACTCTCCTTCTCTCTCTCTCTCTCTCTCTCTCTCTCTCTCTCTCTCTCTCTCTCTCTCTCTCTCTCTCTCTCTCTCTCTCTCTCTCTCTCTTTCTGGTCAAATAAAAAAAAATAATGCTAATAAATAAAATAAAATAAATAATTAAATTTTTAAAGCCATAATGATAACAAAAGTGAGGTTGAAAGGTGAAGTGATTTGCTCAAGGTCACCCACTAGTGAAGTCACAAGAGACAGTCGTGTCTCCTTTCTACTTCAGCACGCCGATTCTGTAGAGCATCCTTCACCCTCATCTAGTTGCTCCCTAAATACTGCCATCTTGTTTGGATAGACACACTGATCGCAGTTTTTGCTAATCGTTCATCTTTCCCAATAGACCTCGTGAAGATGGACTGATTGCGCCTCTGGTGGCTTGCATATGTTTGGCACTTGGTAAGCACCGCGTAAATATCAGCTGAACATATGAAGGAATAAATGATGGCGTCTTTTTTCTTCCCCTATTATAAAAGTTCGGGTTGAATTCCATTGTCCTGGAGAGGGCACCAATTAGAACAACCCCCTATAGCCATTTCTCAGCTATCGTCAATAGTAACATCCATTTTATGTGTTGTTTATTTGGAGCTCTGTTATACAGTGAAGAAATCCATGTATTCCAGAGTCTGGGAGAGAAATCGCTCCTTCTGTCCTTGTCTCTCTTCCTGCACATTATGATATCTCAGACCAGCAAGACAAACCCAGCCACCTGTCTTTTGTCAAAATAGAATATGTATCCTCGTAACGGCTGTGTGCTGACTGTTGTCGGGGCCTTGATACAAAGCTGAGGCTGACGTTTTGTTTTTCTTTTTCAATTATCTCAGCATAATTTATTCATCATAGAAGTGATCTGAATAGGTTGTAACATGCCAGGACCATCTAATGGTTATGACAGGAAACCATCTTGCCCCCAAGAGAGGAAAGGCAGCCAGGCATGCAAGAGGGATGCTGAACTACAAACCGTAAGGCGTGGCTGCTAGCCTCAGCTTTTCACGTCATGCCTTTACAACCGTGGATGAGCCATGAGTCCTAATTGCCGTGAAAAACTAAGGTTTTTATATCTATAGAGTGAGGCCACTAAAATAGATCAGAGAGGACAGCAGCACGCTGTGTATATCACTCTGCTCTTGCCATCGTCCATTGCAGACATGGCTAATCAATTACAGTATACTTTCCCTCTTGATTCAGGGCGCAGATTAATAAACTGTATCACAATGCTTCTGCAGCCATCCCCCATCAGCCACCAACTAATGCCAGGCAAATAGTTCCTTCTGGAGTCTCACAAATACAGGTAGTGGCTTTGTTCATTTGGTTGGTTTGCTTACAGGGTGGGAAGAAAAGGGATCACAGCGAGTCAGTGTTTATTCTCAGAAACCTTCTCAGCTTTAAAGAAGTCACCACCATGGCCATGGTGACATCACAGATCATCCTCTGAGATGACCCTGCTGTGGGAAGGTCACTGGGGGTCCTTCTGCTTCCAGTCAACAGGGAGGGGGCAGAAGTTCTGAGTGGAGGTTGTAGAGTCATGATTTTTAAGAAGCTCAGTTAAGGAGTCACCACTAGGATATGGATGGAGAAAGGATTCAGCCTTATTTCCTGGAATATAATCCAAAACTTGGAGATAGTTATTGGGTTATGGGGATTTCTTCTTACTGGTAAGAACTCTTATCAATTATGTGGGTTTCAGGTTGCTGTTTAAATTCAGACTCTAGGCTATTTCGTTTAGCGGGAAGGCCACCGGGAAATAACTTGTCATGGCAGATAAACTATCAGGTTAAAAAAAGGTCACAAAACTGGTTTAATTTTTTCAAGTTTTTAAAAATTTTATCCATAATAGCATGTTTGAATACATAAGAGAAAAAAACACCCTCAACACGGTCTCTGTGATTCCTCTCCTCCAGCCCTTCAGCATGCCAGGATTTGGGGTATCCACATGCATACCCTACTGATTTTCAGATTGGCTGGGCAGGGAAGCTGACCTAGCGGTAGGCCATATAGCTTCCAGCACCACAGTTCACACCCTACTGGCTGTGCTTCCATGCTCGTCCTGAATTACTTCTTTTAAAAGATTAAAAACATGTGCGTGGGGCCAGCAGGTGGCGTAGTGGTTAAGGCACTGGACTCCCATATGGCCAACCATAATGTGAGTTCCAGACCCAGCGGCTTGAAACTAATGCTGGCATATGTGCACGTGTGCCCAAAATCCTGAGAGAAGAATGGAGGAGAAGAGATCACAGTGTGGCCATCCCCCTGGGGGATGTCTCTCCAGCAAGCACATGTGCCCGATAGCAAAAGTCTCTCAAACTAAATGTATGCATAAGCAATATCTAGAAGAATGTAATCTTAATGGCTAAAGCTTATGAAGTGTCTGCTATGTACCAGGCACTACGTGAAATGCTTCTCAAATTCCATCCTACCTCATTCTCACAATTATCTTAAAAGACAAGTGGCCATGGAGCAAGATGGCAGTACAGCAGTAATTCAGTGCTTTTCAGGCTGACCCACACGGGAAGGTTCTACGTTCATGTCCAGATGCCTCTCTGCACATGGAGGATGCGTACATGTCCATGATCCATAGCTGACTGAAGCTTGGAGTGAATCACAGTGTCAAGACCACATTGGGGGTTTTGTATCTCTCTCTCACTCATAAAGGAAAGGAAAAAAAACTTTTTTAAAAACGAGAGAAATGATCTTATTCTTCCTATTTTAGTGACAAGGGGACTAAGACTAAAAGTGGCTAAGTAAGGCCCATGGGCACAAGCTTTTCAGTCATAAGGAACTAGACTCTGAAACCGGAAGTAGCCCTTTTAGCTTCTGCTTCATCCTGCAGCAGTGGAAGTTAGAGTGGTTATCTTAAAGTTGGGATTTGAGGTCATTTAACCATTTTTTTCTGTGTGTTTTTCTGAGTTTTCCAAAATTCCTCTCTTGAACCTTTATAACTATTGAAAACAGGAAGGGGAAAAAAAGTCTTAAAAAGAAAGAAAATTCACAAGACCAAGAATTCAGAGCCTGACTAGGAAGTCTTGGATTTAATACTTGACTCTTTTTGACTAGTTGTCTGACCTCAGTCCAGTCATTTACCTAGGCCATGGTTTCCTTTGCTTTAAAATATGGCCATTGGACTGAATGATCTATAGGATTCCTTTAGGCTGGAAATCATACACATGTATATGGATGGGAGTTGGGGGGGAGGGTGGTGATATATAGATGTATTTGTCAGCTGTTTTTTCTCTCGGGAAGTGATGATCATTTAAGACAAACTCCTTTGGATTACATGGAATTACAAAATGATAGTGGTTCCTGTATGAATGCTCTGGAAGCAAAAAAGGCTTCTTTTTATATTAAAACCATGAGTTTCTTAAAAAAAAAAGTGTGTGAACACAATCTTGGTTGTTATCATGAGAGTTTCTATGTCAAGCTTGGCCTTTTTCTGTTCAGTCCATTTCTGTTGTCAATGTCTGTTTGGTTGTTGTCTAGTCCAGATTTAGTGGTTTTACAGTGTGAAGGTCATGGAGGTAATGTTAGAGTTAAAATACATAGCATCTTTTCAACTTGGTTGCATTTATAGATCTTGAAAGGCCTTGGGGTGATAAAAATCTGAGTTATGCATTGCATTAAGCAGAGTTATATAAAGCCTGTTGAATATTAATTTTGTAATGATTCACCTTACAGTTTTACGAGGCTAGATATAAAAAGATGCTGTGAATAATTGAGCCATGGTCTATAAAATGAAGTCTAGGGAAGAGAGAGTAATTGGTAATGAAGAGGGCAAAGCCTTTTCCTCCTTGCCAGGATCAAGCCAATTCAGTCCTGGCTCCTTCCTGAAAATTTAGCCCTTCTAATTTCTTAGAGCATTATATAAAGGTATGTTAAAGAATACAAACAATATATACTAAAGGCAAAATAAAATATGAATATTTTTGACCATATTATTATTTTTATTATTCTTATTTTTGAATCTAAATATAGTTGTCCTTTGTTGTCTGAATAATGTATAAATCCTTTTCCAGGTTATATTTTTCAAAATTGTTTCTAAAATGAAGCAAGTTCTTACACATGAGATATAAAATTACTTGTTTCTCTAAAGTTACCTTTTGCAGAAGTTGGACAAACAGAGAATAAGTACAAAAAATGATGCTCAATATTATTAATCATCAAGAAAACCCAAACAAACATCACAGTGAAATACTACCTCATACCTATTAAAATGGCTAAAGTTTAAAGACTGACAATACCAAGTGTTGGTGAGGATATAGAGCAACTGGAACTCCCCATACACTGCTGGTAGAAATATAAAATGGTAAAATAAAATGGCAAAACCACTTTAGGACACAAAGTATTCATTCTTTCTTTATTTTTAAGAGATTTTTACCATAGGATGTATGTGTGCTCTGAAGAGAGAGAGACAGAGACAGTGAGAGGGAAAGTGAGAAATCACTCTTATGGGGGGATGGCCATTGCTACAATTCCATCCCCTCCATTTTCTTCCTGGGAGCTTAGGCATGCACACACATGTCTCGGCATGATTTTCAAGCCACTGGCTCCAGGACTCAAACCATAGTTGGTCATGTGGAATTCCAGAGACATAACCACTGTGCCATCTCCTGGCCCCCACAAAGTACTCTTAACATAGGACCTAGAAATTCTATTTCAAGGCATTTACTAAAGAGCAATGAAAATATATGTCCATAAGAGACTTATACTAGAATTTTCATGGCAGCTACATTTATGATAACCAAAACCTTGCTCCAAATGTTCATAAGCAGCTGAATGGATGAAAAATAAATGATAAATCATAGTACAGCCATACAACAGGATATTATGGAATAAAATAGTCAAAAAATAGCAAACTACTAGTAAGTGCTATAACTAGCTATAGCTAGTTCTGAAAAACATTATGCCGACCTAAAGTATCAAAACACAAAAAATGTTTAGACTATGATTCATTCATTTGAAATTGTATAGAAAGCACACTAATGTATAGTGACCAAAAGTAGATCAGTGGTTGCCACAAGCAAGAACAGGAGGTAAGGAGGAAGATTGAGTGCAAAAAGACATAAAGGAACTTTTCAGGGGATAAATTTCTTCCATATTTTGATAGTGGTGGCGGAAACAGGAGTATATATTTTTGTCAAAATCTGTTGAACTCTTTTTGTTTTTGTTTTTTTTTTTTTGCTATAGGTACATGTGCTTGCCAGAGAGACAGAAAACGAGAAAACATCCCCCTGGGGGATGGCCACTAGGGAGATGGCCACTCCGCAATCCCTTCTCCTCCATTCTCCTCTAGGGATCTTGGGCATGCACGGACACGTGCCCAGCGTGAGTTTTAAGCCACTTGGTCTGGGACTTGAACTGCGGTCGACTACATGGGAATCCAGTGATGCTCAATATTATTAATCATCAAGAAAACCCAAACAAACATCACAGTGAAATACTACCTCATACCTATTAAAATGGCTAAAGTTTAAAGACTGACAATACCAAGTGTTGGTGAGGATATAGAGCAACTGGAACTCCCCATACACTGCTGGTAGAAATATAAAATGGTAAAAATAAAATGGCAAAACCACTTTAGGACACAAAGTATTCATTCTTTCTTTATTTTTAAGAGATTTTTACCATAGGATGTATGTGTGCTCTGAAGAGAGAGAGACAGAGACAGTGAGAGGGAAAGTGAGAAATCACTCTTATGGGGGGATGGCCATTGCTACAATTCCATCCCCTCCATTTTCTTCCTGGGAGCTTAGGCATGCACACACATGTCTCGGCATGATTTTCAAGCCACTGGCTCCAGGACTCAAACCATAGTTGGTCATGTGGAATTCCAGAGACATAACCACTATGCCATCTCCTGGCCCCCACAAAGTACTCTTAACATAGGACCTAGAAATTCTATTTCAAGGCATTTACTAAAGAGCAATGAAAATATATGTCCATAAGAGACTTATACTAGAATTTTCATGGTAGCTACATTTATGATAACCAAAACCTTGCTCCAAATGTTCATAAGCAGCTGAATGGATGAAAAATAAATGATAAATCATAGTACAGCCATACAACAGGATATTATGGAATAAAATAGTCAAAAAATAGCAAACTACTAGTAAGTGCTATAACTAGCTATAGCTAGTTCTGAAAAACATTATGCCGACCTAAAGTATCAAAACACAAAAAATGTTTAGACTATGATTCATTCATTTGAAATTGTATACAAAGCACACTAATGTATAGTGACCAAAAGTAGATCAGTGGTTGCCACAAGCAAGAACAGGAGGTAAGGAGGAAGATTGAGTGCAAAAAGACATAAAGGAACTTTTCAGGGGATAAATTTCTTCCATATTTTGATAGTGGTGGCGGAAACAGGAGTATATATTTTTGTCAAAATCTGTTGAACTCTTTTTGTTTTGTTTTGTTTTGTTTTTTGCTATAGGTACATGTGCTTGCCAGAGAGACAGAGACAGATACACAGAAAATGAGGAATCACACCCCCTCCCCATGGGGATAGTCATACCACAATCCCTTTTTCTCAATTTTCCTCCTGGGATCTTGAGCACACACACACACACACACACACACACGCACACACACACCAGGCATGAATTTTAAGCTGCCGTGTCCAGGACTCAAACCTCAGTCAACTATGTGGAAGTCCTGTGACGTAACCATTATGCCATCTGCTGGTTCTGAACTGTATATTTAAAGTGGGAATATTTTATTGTGAGTGTGTGTGTGTGTGTGTGCGTGTGTATAAAACCTCAGCAGTTGATTCTTAAAATGCCTTTTGCAGTATATCTTACTGGTTCATTTGTATTTGTGGAAGCTAGTCTTCTAAGATCTTGATTCCAAATCAGTTCTGATATTTATTTATCATGGGATCTTGAATCTCATACTCACATATAAAAATTAGGTATAATAACTACATTTGGCCAACCTCATAGGATTGCCCTAAGAAACAAAAGAGGCAATGAATATGTAAAAGAGATGTATAAATTATGATGCTGTGCAGACAATTGGCTGTCACTGTCACTCTATTGTTCACTGTACGAGTCAGAATGAAATTATCTTGATTTGAGACCCATTTAAAATTTCAGTTAGTTGGTCCTCTTATTTGTGTTACAAGTGAACTCCCCCGTGTTGAATACCTGGCTAGAGCACAGAGGATTCTAGCCACTTTTCTTGGTGCTTTAAAAATATTCTTCTGCATCATCCCATGTGACATACCAGTCAACCCACTCAGACTCTAAGCCCTTCACTTCCAGCAATGACAACCTACACAATTGTTCCCTCAAGTCAAGAAACACTGTAAGAGCCATCTTAACTTGTCAACGAGATTTAAATTTCATCTAATGTCTGCAAAGGATCTTATGTTTTTAGAGGCATGAGCTCCATGTCAGAGATTCTAACCTAGTTTGGGGATGACAGTGAGGAAATTCAGAGGAGATCTTTTCTGCAAATTAGCAACTTGTCTCTGAGGCAAGAAGCTGAGGTCTAACTCTGATTGGAGAGGAAACTTTGAAAAGCTGGGTCCTAATTATTTTTAAGTCTATTCATTTGTTCATCTTGTTTATTTATTTAATATTTTAGAAGTTTTTGCCTTAGGGCATGTATAGTCACCAGAGAGAAACAGAGGTAGTGAGAGGAAAAGTATGAAATCACCCCCCAGCGAGGATAGCCATGCCACAGTCTCTTCACTTCCATTCTCCTGCTGGGATCTTGGGCATACACGCACATGTGCCCAGCATGAGTTTCAAGCCACCAGGTCCAGGACTTGAACTGTGATTGGCCATGTGGGAGTCCGGTGAGGTTTCAAGCCACTGAGTCTGGGATTCTAACTGTGGTCTGTTTTGTGCGAGTCCAGTGACATAACTGCTGCGCCATCTGCTGGCCCCGGTGGGTCCTAATTTCATTTAAAACAATGCATGCATCTATTTGGCGAGTAGTCTGTCTACTGGGTGTGTTATACCAAGCTATGGAGATTTAGCAGTGAAGAGAACAACAGTTATCTCCATCCTTATGGAACTGACATGCCAGTGGAAGGGAGAGGAAACCAACAAACAAGTAAACAGTGTAATTTGAGGGCCATCCAGAAAATAAATGGGTAGAGAATAACAACAATGCGGGTTGTACTGTTTCGTCAGGGAGGTTCGTGTGCGTTGAGTTAGAATGATGTGATGGAGCCAGTACGTAAAGATCTAGAGAAAGTGATCCGAACACAGCAAACACAAAGGCCTTGCTGCGTGAGTAAGACAGGGAAATGAGACCAACGTGGAAAGGGCATCAAGAATTATGGGAAGAAATGCAGTTTGAGCGGTAGATAGGAACCAAGTAGAAACTAGAGCTTATGTTTTAGTCTATGTAACATCAGTAGACACGGAAGAGTTTGAAGCAGGGGAGAGGTGGATCAAGATGGTCACATGGGAAGGTGGAATATAATTTTAAGGACCAAGCGGGGAAATTAGTAAGAAGACGTTAGCAGTCTAGGGGAAAGCTAACAGTGGATGGGACTAGGTGATGGCATTGGGAATAAGGAGATACGGATAAACACAGGGGCATGTTTTAGAGGGAAAGCTGGTAGAGATTGATGAATGGGAAGTGGGGTGATAAGAAAACAGAACACATAGGCTTATGGCCTGAGAAAACAAGAGGTGGCAGGAGTCTGTCTTGGGAGGTTACCTGGAGTGATTGGCTAGAGTGTCAGCATCCTTTGTCTCCTGTCAGAGCAGTGGCCAGATGACTGTGAAGACTGGAATAGCGTTATTTGTAAGTACCCTGTGTTGGGAGCTCTGGTTGGAAGACCTCATTGTCCTCCTCCTGTGATTTTCCAGACGTGCTAATAAGTGGGTGCTGGAAATGTCATGATCTTCTAATCACAGCCTTCTTTCCTCAGCCATTTTCAGCAGACACCAGTTCAGGGCAAGCTCCAACCCCTTTCTGGCTTCTGTTGTTTATTGCGAGTATGTTATTTGTATGCATCTTGCCGCAGGGGGAGTGCTCTGAGGAGTTTACTTTTGCTTTGGGAGACTTTTTGGAAGGTTGCCTATTTTTGTTAATTATAGCTTAGGAATTACTTTGTCAGAAATTTTGGAACCCAGGAGTCTAAAAAATTACAGGGTATTATTAAATATTTAAGAACTGCTTAATTTCTCCATGTGGTGGGAGATTAGGACTGAAATTGGGTCCTTGGGCTGTTTACTATCTTGTTTAGAATCTTAGACCCAATTTTGCCTGTTACAAGAAGATTTAAAATTGTTTGAAACAATCTGTTGACTAAGTGTATATACAGAATTTGTTTGTTCTTTATGTTCGCGAAGATCAAAATGGTGGATTTAGCCCTGGAACAGAATCATCTCAGCTTTCTTTATGTTCACGAAGATCAAAATGGTGAATTTAGCCCTGGAACAGAATCATCTCAGCTTTTGAAAACTCTGGGTAATAATGGGGATTTTTTTTTTTTTTATGTGAGAGAGATTTCCACATGCTGCAGGGCATGTGCTCTTGGCAGAAGAACACAGAGAGAAAGTTAGAAATCACCCCCTGAGGAGGGATAGTCATGCTGCAATCCCATCTCTTCAGTTTTCCTCCTGGAATTTTGGGCATGCACACATTCATACACGTGCCTGGTGTGCATTTCAAGTCACTGGGTCCAGGACTCAAACCACAATGTGCCCTGTGGGAGTTCAGCACTTTAACCACTGTGCCACCTGCTGGCCCCAGGGATGTTATCTTTTAAAATGTTTTGATTATTTTGTTTTCTATTACAAAATAGTAAAAGCTCACCCCAGAAAATTTGGAAGGCATGGGATAAAAGTCAGCCATAACCCACCTGCAAAGAAGTTGAAGTTTTCCTGTGCAATGTTAGACCCAAAATAGGGCTTTACAATTATTTTTTTAAAAATCATTTTGTCTCCATGAAGAAATTAATTCTCCAACTCTCTGGACACTGAGTGTCCTCAATTCAATTCAATTCCATTAAATTCTGGCACCATCTACCTAGAATTATCATCAAACTCTACAGGTTAAGGGTTCAGTCCCGTAAGACTTTCTCCATTTCAAATGCCAATCACAGCTTCTGTCACTTCTGACTAATTCAACTACAAATTGGAAGTTCTCAAAAACCCCACCTCAGGTCTAACAATTTGCTATAATATTGGGCCATCAGAAAAGTCATGACACATTTTTGTATAGACCAGCATAAAAATATGGCATGATTTTTCCAATGACCCAATAGCTCACAGAGCTCAGAAACACTTTACTTACCATTATTAGTTTATTGTAAAAGATACGGATGAATAGCCAGAACAAGAGCTATGCAGAGTGAGGTCAAGAGGGGTCCCAAGAGCAGGAGCTTCTGTTCCGATGGAGTTTGGGGCACTCCACTTTTCCTCAACAGGTGGATGGATATATTCCCCCACTTGGAAACTCTCCAGACCACATCATTTGGGGATTTTTGCAAAGGTTCTGCTAGGTAGGCATGATTTAGTAAATCTCTGATCATTAGTGATTGGACTCAATCTCCAGTCACCCTCCCCTTCTCAGAGGTCAGGAAACAGAGCTGAGCATTCTGGCCTTCCTATCATGTGGTTGCCTTCTCTGTCAGCCAGCCCCATCTTGAAGCTTCCTAGGGACTTCCAGCTACCAGCCATCTCATTAATATAAACTTCAATTATGAGTAGCAAAAGGTGCTCCTCTTGTAACTCAGGAAGTTGCAAGCATTTTAGAAGCTCTGTGCCAGGAAATACGGATTTCTTATCATATCACACCACACTGGCCCAATTTCTCGGTTTATTTATGAAGAAGCTGGACACGGAGTCTAGAACCCCAGTCTCCCTGACGCCAGTCTTGAACCGTTTTCCCAATTGTGCATGTGGCTTCATAAGCACCTCAGCTCTCTGGGCCTTAGCTGGGCACTTGGATCTGCTACTCTGCTCTTCAGCAAAGAGCGTGTGACTCCATCTGCCCCCTTGCTGTTCAAGAGGCTACATGGTCTTAAATAAGGATGGCATTAAATTGCTTTGACCTAGGGACCTGCAGATGGCATGGTGTTTAAAGGCTCTCGACACCCACATGGCCAACCGCAGTTCAAATCACGGACCTGCTGACTTGCTTTCTCACTTTCCCACTCTCTCTTCCTCTGTCTCTCTCTAATTAAACTGGAAAATAATAATAATAAATAAAAGTTAAATAAAATAATTTAAAAATTGCTTTGACCTAGGGGAGTATTTCTCAAAAAAAGGGTATTGGATTACCTGTGTCAGAATGATCAGGTTGCTTATTGAAAAATGAAGGTTCCTAGGGTCCATCTCAAGTGTGTAGAATCTTTCAGTTCACCTCTAGATGAACTTAAGAATATTTTATTTTATTTATTTTATTTGACCAGAGAGACCTTTCAGTTCACCTCTAGATGAACTGAAAAAAAAAATTATTTTATTTGTTTATTTATTTATTTTATTTGACCAGAGAGAGAGAGAGAAGGAAAGTGAAAAAGAAAGCCACCAGGTCTGGGACTTGAACCGTAGTAGGCCATGTTGGAGTCCAATGCCTTAACCACCACATTGCCTGCCAACCCCAAAAACCTGCCTCTTTAACAAACTCAGATCTACTGAAAAATAACAGTTTCAGGACCAGCAGTCAGCATAATGGCTAAGTTGCCGAACTCCCATGTAGTCAACCGCGGTTCAAGACCTGGACCCAGTGGCTTATACTCATGCTGGGTGTGTGCCCAAGATCTCAGGAGGAGAATGGAGAAGAGATTGTGGTGTGGCCATCCCCCATGTTGGGTGATTTCTCGCTTTCTATCTCTCTATCTCTCTGTCTTTCTGGCGAGTTCGTACACCCTATAGCAAAAAACTCTCAAAAAAAAGAAAAAAAAAGAACAAGAGCGG
>NW_006160205.1:987625-1043780 GCF_000334495.1 Tupaia belangeri chinensis
CGGTTTTCTTTAGTTCTTTTTGCAATTGAGTGTGTGGGCTGGCTGGAGAGAGAGAGACAGAAAGAGGGGGAAAATGAGAAATCTCCCCTTAGGGAGGTGGCCACACTGCATTCCCTTCTCCGTTCTCCTCTCAGAATTTTTGGCATGCACCCACATGTACCCAGCCTGAGTTTCAAGTTGCCAGGTCTGGGGCTCGAACCTCAGAGTCAGCTATGTGGGACCTAACTGCCATAACCTCCATGCCATCTGTTTGCCCAATAACAATTTTTTCAATAAGAAAAATACTTATTTTGAATCATTCAAATAGCCTAATCTACAGCCTATTAACTGATCAGTAGATTGATGGGTAGATATTTGTTAATGGTTAAAGATTTCAGGTTCCAGGGACAAGCAGGTGGCATAATGATTACATTGCTGGACTCCTGCATGACCAGCTGGGGTTTGAAACTAGACCTGGAGGCTTGAAATTCACACTGTGTGTGTGTGTGTGTGTGTGTGTGTGTGTGTGTGTGTGTGTGTTCGCACAAAACCGCGAGGGGAGTTTTGCTGGTTTGCGGCATAGCCATACCACTGGGGGTGTGTGATTTCTGGCTTTCTGTCTGTCTCTGTCTCTCCGGTGAGTATACATGCCCTATAGCAAAAATCTCTCTCTTAAAAAGATCAGGGTTTGGTGCCTGAGCTGGCCTGCGGGTGCTGAGAATACGTGTGCATGCCCCCTTGATTCTGACTGGCTGGAAAGGCTAGAGGGAGGATTGTGGCATAGAGTCCTGTTCAGGGTGCCTATCTTTTTCTCCCTTTCTCTCTCATTCTCTGCCTTTCTTTCATTAAAGAAATATACTTTAAGGGGAAAAAGTACACTTTGTTGATTAAGAGGACACAGGGGGGCCATTGGTGGTGTGGTGGTTAAGAATGGTGGACTCCTACATGGCCGACTGCGGTTCCAGTCCTGGAGTTAACCACTTGCTTTCTCACTTTCTTTCTCTCTCTCTCTCTCTCTCTCTCACTCTCACTCTCACTCTCACTCTCCTTCTCATTCTAGTCAAATTAAAAAATAAATAAATAAATAAAGTTAAATGTAATAATTCTTAAAAAAAAAAAAAAGACACAGAAGGTGCAACCAGGAGTTTAGAGAGATCTCAAGCCAGTTAATGTATTAATTCACTTATCTATTTGACAAATATTCATGGAATCACAACTCTGTGCCTGGAACTGTGGCAGGTACCAGGGACACAGGAAAGAACAAGGCACCATGGTCCTCAATCGAGTGGAGTTTATGCTCTGTGGTGGCGAAGCACCAATAATGATGGCTGGTGATACGTCCTGTGATGACATGCAGGAGCCATGCCAGTGAGGAGGCCTGGAGAGCTGGTCTTCGGTGAGCAGAGTTGGTTTCTCTGAGAAAGGACTTCTGTATTAAAGCCCAAACAGCGAGGAGAAACCAGCCACAGGAGCATCTAGAGGAAAAACTTCCTGAAGACAAGAGCTGCATGGACAAAGGTCCCCAGGTAGAATTAGCTTGGTTTGTTTGGGGTACGTAAAGAAAACCACTGTGGCTAAAGAAGATGCACAATATAGCCCAGCCACGGTGGGGCAGCAGTAACAGTGCCCTGTGGAGCTGAAATCCACATGGCTGACTGCAGGTTTAGAATCCCAGCTTTACCTGAGAGCATGCCAGACAGGGCTGCCCAGGGTCCTGAGGAGCTGGAGGGCTGGAGGAGAGAGGATCGCAGTATATAGGACTTTGTCAGGGACGCCTCTCTTTCTTCTCTATCCTAGCCTCCCTCCCAATCTCTGACTCTTGTGCATGCACGTACAATCATTAAAAAAATAATAAGATACAAGATAAAGTCTAAGAAGAAGGCAGGGGCATGCCACATACTGTAGTCATACTCATGCTACTTAAGGAGTTTGAATTGCATTCTAAGTGTAACAGAAGCCTTTGAAGAGCTACATTTAGGGAGCGATGAGTCGATATTTTCAGATTGGGTTTTTTTTTTTTTTTTAAATTACTCCAACACTCAAACCTGTGCAGAAACTTAGACTATATGTTTAAAAGATATGCACCTGCTTCAAGAAGAAGGTTACTGAAAATCATACCCCATAGAAAGGGAAGATCAATACCATGAACTGTTCAGTGTTTGCAAGTATTTGTAAATTTGTTACGTTTAAGCCAAGTCCCAACAATATAACATCTGAATGGAAGGGTAAAAATTCAAGAATTGAATAGGAAGTATTGCCAAAGAAGAAACCACTGTGAGAATTGATTATAAAGCCGTAGTAATTAAGACAATGTTACTGGTGAAAAGGAATTGAAACATAGATCAGTGGGAGATGATCTACGTCCCTGGATGCCCACATAGTCAGCTGTGGCTCGAGTCCCAGACCTGGCAGCTTAAAACTCATGCCAGACGTGTGTGCATGTGTGCCCCAAATTCCAAGAGGAGAATGGAAGAAAAGGGGCTGCAGCATGGACATCTGCCCTGGAGGGTGATTTCTCGCTTTCTGTCTCTCTCTCTCTCTTTGGTGCATACATGCACCCTATAGCAAAAATCTCTCTTAAAAAAATAAAAAAGAAAAGAAGCATAGATCAATGGTACAGACAGAGCATGGTGATAGACTAAGCAAGTGTCAAATATGGCCCTTTCCATATGAAGCAGGATACAGTGGAAGTCAAAGTGGAAAATACAACAGAGTGTCAGAAGTACGGGACCAGCAGTTAGTGTAATGGCTATGTCACTGGACTCCCACATAGTCCACCGCGGTTCGAGTCCCAGACCCGGTGGCTTAAAACTCACGCTGGGCACGTGCGCGTGCGTGCCCAAGATCCCAAGAGGAGAATGGAGGAGAAGGGATTGCAGCGTGGCCATCCCCCCTGGGGGGTGATTTCTTGCTTTCTATCTCTCTGGCTGGCTGGCTGGCTGTCTGACACACACGCCCTATAGCAAAAACCTCTCAAAAAAATAATAATAAAGTAAATAGTGTTGTTCCATCTGGTTTTCCATAGGGAAAAAAAAATCAGATTCCTAATTTATGCTTGTACAAAAACAAATTATGAAATATATTAAAATCGAAATATAGCAAATAAAAATTTTAAAACTTTGGGGGAAAAAGAATATTTTTACCATCTTAGAATGAAGTTGACTTTCTATCTAGAGGCACAAAATTCCCACGGAAGATTGGTTGGATTTCATTATTAGCAAAATGTGTAAGTTCCGGACCCTGGGGTTATGTGGCACTCCTCTAATCCCAGCTCTTCTGGAAGCTGCGTCAGGAGGATCATGACTTGGAGGCCAACTGGGCAACACAGTGAGACCCTATCTCTTAAAAAAAAATTTTTTTGGAGAGGTTTTTGCTATAGAGCGCATGCACTCGCAAGACAGAGAAAGACAGAGAGACAGAGACAAATCACCCCATGGAGGGTATGGCCATGCCACAATCCCTCCTCCTCCATTCTTCTCTTGGAATCTTGGACACGCATGCTCACGTGCCCGGCGTGTTTTAAGTCACCGGGTCCAGGACGTGAACCGCGGTTGACTACATGGGACCAGCGACATAGCCATTACGCTAACTGCTGGTCCCTTAAAAAATTTTTGTTTAAAAAAAGAAAGGAAAAAACTCAACTGCTATGCAACATAGCATCATAAAATTAAGAGGCAGATGAATCTAGGAGTGAAGGAGATTTTCTGCCAAAAACCAGAGACAACAGGCATGTTAGTGAGATAAAAGACTTACAGATTTTATTTGATCATTTCTTTATAAGGCACAGGAGCCTTTAGACTGAAAACCCAAACCTACAAGAGAAGCTGTCTGATTTTATGTGAAGGTTCAATGAAGCAGGAACAGCCATGAAGAAATGGGATTAGACAAAAGGTATGAACTAGTAGAAACAGGCTGAGTGGGCAAACCCAGCAAGGCCGGCCTGTGGATTCTTCTCAGCCTCCCTGTGCAGTGTTCCTTCCGCCCAGTTATGGGACAGGACCCCTATGGAATGAAGGTCTTATGATTTAATATCAAGTAAGGTAGGCCAGAGAATTCCTTTATGGCCAAGCCCTACAGAAAGGCTGGGGAAAGTTAGAGCAATATTTCAGGTTTTGGGACCAGCAGTTAGTGTAATGGCTATGTCGCTGGACTCCCACGTAGTCGACCGCGGTTCACGTCCTGGACCCAGTGGCTTAAACTCACACCGGGCGCGTGTGTGTGCGTGCCCAGGATCCCGAGAGAAGAATGGAGGAGAAGCGATTGCGGCATGGCCATCCCCCCTGGGGAGTGATTTCTCGCTTTCTGTCTCTCTGTCTCTCTCTGTCTTTCTGGCAAGCGCACATGCCCTATAGCAAAAACCTCTCCAAAATTGTTTTCAGGTTTTATGGCTGGCTTTTGGGAAAGATAATTCTGGTTTCTTTTTATGACCAGCTTTGGAGAAGGAGTTTCTGATTTCTTTGTCTTGTTTTGGGGTGGAGGGATTGGAAAGGAGGATGAGGATGAGGGGTGACAGGAAGGCAGGAGGAGGTCAGAGAGAAGCTACTTCTGAGGCTGCTTCTGCAGTCTTCGCTTTGGGGTGTTCCACAACACAACACACTGGCAGAAGACATGTGCAATTCCAAATAACTAACAAGACCAAGTTTCTACACTCTCTAGCCAATGCCTGCATGTCCAAAAGTGAAATTCAAACTAGCCAGTAGAAAAAAAATTTACTGCTTATTAACATGCACTTCCCAAGGGACAGACATGAATAAGCAGCGAAAACATGAAACCATTTTCCACATCAGTAATAGAAGCAGGAAATGCAGGTTAAAAATCACAGTAAGGTAGCATTTTATGCCCAGTAGAGTAGCAGAAATTAAAAAGGCTGGCAGTGAGACTTGGCAAAGAATTGCAGTCAACAGGCACCCTCAGCTGTGGCAGGCTCTTGAGAGCAAGTTGTCACTCCCTAGTTAGACTCCTGAATGCGTACATTCTACAACACAGACACCTTCGAGACACAAACCAGCAACATTTTTTTTTCCTTTTTGAGATGTTTTTGCTATAGGGCATGGGTGCTCACTGGAGAGAGAAAGAGAGACAGAAAGTGAGAAATCACCTCCCGGGGGAATGACCATACTGCAATCCTTTCTCATCCATTCTTCTTGGGATTTTGGGCACACATGCACATGCACCCTACATGAGTTTGAAGCCAATAAGCTAGGGACTGAAACCACAGTCGGCCATGTGGAGTCCAGCAATGTAACCATCGTGCCACCTGCTGGTCCCATCAGCAGCATTTTTCAAAAGCAGGGGCTTCCATAGGACCAGAATTGTTATTCGGGACTCTCATACACTGTAGAAAATGTAACATCCCTACTCCATCCCATCTCCAACTCACAAAAAATTTTCCCACATTTCCATTTCCAAATACCTGAGAGAGGGGGACAGTTCCCTGATGAGACCTGTAAGGAGAAGGCTCCTGCACAAAAGCAACATGGTGTTGTCACAGATAACCTCTGCAGACGGACAGAGCCTGGGTCCAAAAGGAGACTCTCCAAGGGTGTGCACTGTTGGGACCAGCAGTTAGCGTAATGGCTGTGTCTCTGGACTCCCATGTAGTCGACCGCAGTTCGAGTCCCAGACCCAGTGGCTTAAACCCACGCCGGGCACATGTGCGTGTGTGCCCAAGATCCCAAGAGGAGAATGGAGGAGAAGGGATTGCAGCATGGCCATCCCCCCAGGGGGTGATTTCTCACTTTTTGTCTCTTTCGAGCGCATGCGCCCTATAGCAAAAGCCTGTCCAAAAAAAAAATAAAAGGGGGGGGTGTGTGTGCACTGCCACATCCTTTGTTATCACCAATAACTGGATGCCACCCAAATAGCTGTCAGTCCAGAAATGGAGTATTAAGCTATGAAATGGTCATATGATCAGAGTACTATAGTGATCATTAACATTTAGTTAATGATCTGCTTAGATCTATATGGAGCAAAATGAAAGGATGCAGGCCCTTTAGAAAGCTCGTGGAGGATCCAGGCAGTGAAGGAGTGCTAACACACTGGACCCACGTCAGAAGGGCTCTGGGTTTAGTCCCAGGACCTCCTTCATTTGCACGATCCAAACTGATAAGAGCAGAGATAGACTGGAGTGTGAAGTCCTTGATGGAGTGCCTGTGTCTCTGTCTCTCTCTTGCATAAAAGAAATGAATACACTTTTTTTGGTTAAAGTTCATGGAAAGTGGATACTATGAAAAAACCTATGGGTAGATTTCAAAATGTTTTGCACCAAAATAAACTCAAACTTTTATTTTTCCATGAAATTTTTGAATTCCTCTTACATCTGTAAAACGATTCTGATAAAAATGTAATATACAACACGATCCACTTTATACGCAGTCTAAAAACAACAAAACTACAGGATGTATTGTTCTGCACATATGTATTAACCAGATAGCTATCAAATTTATAATAGTTGTAGCTGTTGGAGATGAAGGAAGAACTGGACAGGAGAATGTGTCATGGGGACTTTAAATTAGGTTTTATCATTTAAAGAGTAAAAGCAGCAGGGCTGGCAGGTGGCATGGTGGTTAAGGTGCTGGACTCCCACATAGCTAACTGTGGTTCGAGTCCTGGACCTGGTGCCTTGCTTTCGTATTTTCTCTTTCTCTCTGTCTCTTTCTGGTCAAATTAGAAATAATAATAATAACAAAATAAAATAATTCTTTTTTAAAAAAGAGGAAGGGTAGAATGCGAAAGAAATATGAAAAATAACGTTTGTTCATTTCGACACATACATGGTTAGAGTATGTGGCATTTTTCTTTGTGTATTTCCTTTTTACCCCCAGTTTGACTAATGAGTGGACAGTGATTGGAGGTGAGGGGAAGCGACCACGTCACGATAGGATGGGGTGGGTGTGCTAGAGCAGAGAGATGCTAAGCAAGGACCCCAGCCTTTCTGCCCTTGGCACTTTGAACTCCAAGATGTGACTACTTTTTTGCTTTTTTCCCTCTATCACCTTAAAGTTCTTCCTAGAATAATACTTATCCTTATGGCTTTCTCTGCCTTCCAAGTTATGAAATTGTCACCTAACCAAGCCAGGAATTTGTCAGCTGCTGGTTTTTTAACAGAATGACACATTTAACCGATGTCTATCTAAATCATGTAAATCCTTCCCACCCCTCAAATTTTGCTTCTCTGCTTTATTTTTCCAGAGCATTTTTTAAATTGTGGTAAAAAATACATAACCTAAAATGCACATTTTCGCCATTATAAAATGTACAATTCCATGACATGAAATACATTCACACTGTTGTGTAACTAACAGCACCGTCCAGCTCCAGAACCTTTTCGTCTTCCCAAGATGAAAGTCTATACTCACGGGCTGACAGGTGGCATGATGGTTAAGGTGCTGGACTCCCACATGGGCGATGACAGTTCTAGTCCCAGACCTGGTGGCTTACTTTCTTACTTTCCCATTCTCTATTTCTCTCTGGTCAAGTCAAATAATGATAATGAAAATAATAAATCAAATAATTGTTTAAAAACAAAAGGAAAATCTATACCCATTTAACAATAGTTTCCCACTTCCCAGTCTCTCAGCCCCTGAGAACCCTATTCAACTTTTTGTCTTTTTGTTTTCTTTTTTTGGAGAGGTTTTTTTGCTATAGGGCGCATGCACTCGCCAGAAAGACAGAGAGACAGAAAGCGAGAAATCACCCCCCAGGGAGGCTGGCCATGCCACAACCCCTTCTCCTTCATTCTCCTCTCGGGATCTTGGGCATGCACGCACATGCACCCGGCGTGAGTTTAAGCCACCGGATCTGGGACTCAAACTCAGTTGACTACATGGGAGTCCAGCAACATAGCCATTACGCTAACTATTGGTCCTGACTTTTTGTCTTTATGAATCAGACTACTCTAGGTACCTCATATACGTGATATATATAGTATATACATCCTTTTGTTTATGGCTTATTTAACTTACTATAATGTTCAAGATTCAGCTGTGTTGTAGTATATATCAGAATTTTATTCTTTTTAAGGCTGATTAATATTCTATTGTAGTATATTCAGCACATTTTATTTATCCATTTGACTGTCGATGAATACATGGGTGTTCTGTACCTTTGGCTATTGGGAATAATACTACTATGAGCATTGGTGTGTCTGTTCATGTCCCTGCTTTCTGTTCAGGTAAGGAATGGCTGGGTCAGATGTAATTCTTTGTTTCATCTTTGAATGACTATCACACTGTTTTACTCAGTGGCTGCACCATTTTGCACTCCCATCAACAACAGATGAGAATTTCAGTTTTCTACATTCTCAGCAACACTTGTTATTTTCCTTTTTTTTTTTTTAAGAAAAAAATCATAGCCATTCTACTGGGTTTGAAGCAGTATCTAATTGTGCTTCATGCTATACTTTTTTTTATTAGCTTTTTTGTTTTGTTTTGTTTTGCGATAGGGCACGTGTACTCACTGGGGAGAGTCAAAGTGAGAGGGAAAGTAAAAGTCACCACCAGGAGTGTAGCCACACCGTGATTCCTGCACCTCCACTCTCCTCTTGGGTTCTGGGCATGCATGTACATATTCCCAGCATGTGTTTCAGGTTGCCTGGTCTGGGACTCAAACCACGAAGTCAGCATGTGGGATCCAGCTCCTTAACCACCATGCTACCTGCCGCCCCAGTCCCACACTTCTTTATATTCAGTATTAAGAGAGCATTGTACCTATCTCTCATCCAATTAACAGATCCAAAGCACCTTTTTTTTTTTTTAATATTTCGGCAGTTCCCACAACGTGTTTTATAGAACATAGGTCCTATTATGGTCCTTTTGTTGAACATGGAAAGGATACTTAATATTACGAGTTTTGAGTTTTTTAAAGAACTTTTTCGATATAGGGCATATGTGCTCACTGGAGATACAGACAGAAAACATGAGGGAGGAGGCACACGTGCACACACGCATGATTGCGCACACACATGCCAGATGTGATCGAGTCCCAGTTGGCTGCGTGAGAGTCCAGCGAGCTATCCACTGCGCCACCTGCTGGCCCTGTATTACAAGTATCTATAGCTGAGTTTTATGAGTGAAGTTATATGCTCTAATTTCATTTGTGTATTTGCTATGTTCACAGTTTTTAAGATATATCCCTGATGCATGTTTAGAGTTGTGGAGGGACCAGGTATAATGGTTCCACTGCTGGCCTCCCATGTAGTCAACCACAGTTCGAGTCCCAGATCTGGCAGCTTAAAACTCACTAGGCACGCGTGTGTGTATGCCCAAAATCCAAAGAAGAGAATGGAGAAGAAGGAATTGCAGTGTGGCCATCCCTCCTGGGGGCGAGTGATTTCTCATTTTCTGTCTCTGTCTCTCTGGCAAGTGCACACACCATATAGCACACACAAAAAAAAAGTTGTTGTGGAATAGATCCCATAATGCTCTTAGTTCATTTTTTCTGTCCTCCTCTCATTAGGTTCCTTCCAAATACTGCCCATTTTGTTTCTATTTGTAGGCTCTGGCATTTTCCAATAGAGGCATAGGTCTTTGTTTTGCTAATGCTACTTGTTGTGGGCAGAAGAAAGTCAGTGTGCCCAGGGCCATGGAATCAGAGAACTTAAAATCCGGGTGTAACCTCAGACAAGGTATCTTAGTTCCAGGATGCAGTTTCCTCTTCTTCACAGCAGAATGAAATCTACATCGTTTTGGGAGTTCCTAGAAGGATTAGTGGCAGTGTAAGAGAGGTGCCTGGCACATCGCATGGCTTAGGGTGGGCACTCAATAAATGAAAGCTGTTCCAGACGGTCAGGAGTTGCAGGTGTCCTTTTATTTCTCCTTTTTCTGCCCTTGTCTAAGTGACATGGGTGCTATAGTCTTTGTTAATACAGGTTGACGAGTTAAGGGATGTAACTAGCTCCTTGCATGTAGACACTGCTTGACCTATCGTCGTTGAGGGTCTTGCCCCCTCAAGGAGTCTGTCATCTGTAGACACATGAAGGATGAGGAGAGGTGGTGTAATATAACAAGAAACGGACTCAGCTGGACCACCCTGTAACCTAGTAGTTAAGGAGCCTGGATCCACGTGGCTGACCACAGTTCGAATCCTGGTCCTTATTGCTTCAACAACACACCAGGCATGTGTGCATGCATGTTCAAGGTCCCAACAGGATGAAGAAATAGAGAAGAAGGGATTATAGTGTGACCAGGCTCCATGGGTGGGGGGAGGGTGCTTTTTCTCTCTGTCTCTCTGTCTCTCTGTCTCGTGAGCATGCGTGCTCTCTGGCAACTTAAAAAATAATGATAATTACAAAGTAAAATATGCTGAGTCATCCCAGCGCCAGTTCTGCCCTGTGTCGTCTTCTGTCAGCTGCGTTTTCTCTCCCTGGCCTCATTTATCTTATCTATAAAGGGGAGGCTTGGACTAGGACACACCTTCCACGGTTTTCTTTCCCAGCCCAGTGTGTGACCTGTATGTCATGGGGACCAAGAGTATTGGCTGCGTGTGAGAGTTCTTTGGTCTGATCGGAGTACTAATAAACCATGGCCCATCCCCGTGTCTGCCCTCTGTGAACGTCAGCTCTCACTGTTGAAATCTAATTCTGTTAGCATTTTAGAGTTTAGTTATAAACAGCGAACATAAAATAACTGAGCGCTTGAAGACAAATGATTTTATTTCCTCACACACTCTGCATTCCTCCTAAAAGGAGGCTGAGAAATGCTACACACAGGGGGCTCCCACCTGCACCACCAGGTCAAGGTGCTCGAGGTCCCTGAGTATTGAGTCTCTGCTAGGAAGATCCATTCGTCACATGGCATCAATGGGGCGGCAAGGGGGAAAGGGGCGCGTGCGGGACCCAGGTGGAGTTCTTTCCGCTCTCTGCGCCATCTTGCCTGTCACACCTGTATCCACATCCAGGGGCCATGGAGGGTCCGGTGGGGTACTATGGGGAGAGTGTGACAGGGAGGCTTGGTTCACCTCACGGCAGGACAGTGAAGACCGCATCTGCCCCTTCCTCCCTCCGTGTCTAACACTGACTGGTGTGTGAAGCTGTGCGGCCTCCCAGGTAACAGGGAAGAAGCATGCTTATTGACAGAGGCTGAGCTTCTAGAGAAAGCTGTTTCCTTTTATAGGGAGAGTGACGAATACACATCAATGAGGGGGTTTCATGGCGTGACAGCACACTGCAGTTCCTCAGTATTCACGACATGCTTTGTCCTCGCCACAAGTGACATCTGTTAAAAACCAGATTCAGGAATGCTATCCTGGTTTCAGTGATTCTGAAATACGGGTTCTCTCTCTCTCTCTCTCTCTCTTTCTCTCTCTCTTTTTTTTTTTTTTTTTTTTTGGGGGTTTTTCTTTTTTTTTTTTTGGAGATATGTTCACTGTAGGGCGCGTGTGCTCGCCAGACAGACAGAGAGAGACATAGAGACAGAAAGCGAGAAATCACCCCCCAGGGGGGATGGTCACGCCGCAATCCCTTCTCCTCCATTCTCCTCTCGGGATCTTGGGCACGCACGCACACGCGCCCAACTGAGTTTTAAGCCACCAGGTCCGGGACACGAACCGCGGTCGACTACGTGGGAGTCCAGCAACATAGCCATTATGCTAACTACTGGCTTCCTCTCTCTCTCTTTTAGAGGGAGATTTTTGCTATTGGGTTTGTGCGCTCACCAGAGACAGAAAGCAAGAAATCACCCCCTGGGGGATGGCCATGCTGCAATCCCTTCTCCTCTATTCTCCTGTTGGGATTCTAGGCATGCACACACATGCGCCTGGTGTGAGTTTTAAGCTACCGAGACCAGGACTCAAACTGGGGTCCATTCAATGGGAGTCCAGTGAGGTAACCATCACGCCATCTCCTGGCCCCTTGAAATATGAATTCCGAGGTGGTGTTTGAGTTGTGTCAACCTGGGGTCAACAGCTTGTAGAAAACTTGGAGACTTCAGAATCTCCTTCTACAGAGGCAGAGGTAGTCCACACGGTCTAGTCAATGATGCGCCATATAAGAAACCAAATCGGTATCAGATCTTCAGTCGTTAAAGAGATGGCCTCAATTTCATCTGTATTTTAGGACGGCTGTCTTCCACATTTCGTCTAATTAGGTGAATTTCTAAAACTGTGATTAAGCTGTAGTGCACCAGGGGAAAATGAGAAACAACTTCCAATTGTCGCTGACTTGAGATTTCCAATTCCTTCCCATGAGCTTACAGAAAGTAAGAAGCTTCTCTCTTGTGTATCACAGGCTTTGATGAGAAACCCAGAAGAAAGAATGCGTGAAAGAAAAAGATGACATCTGTACGTAGCACACAGAACCTGAAGATTACGACGGTGAAAACGAAAGGAAGCCAAGAGAATACTTACTAGCAAAGGTAAGTAGGCAGCTGTGTGAACGCCACGCTCTTGGCTGTGTTCACACCGGAAGGTGGCTTTG
The DNA here is from genome assembly GCF_000334495.1 of Tupaia belangeri chinensis. Taxonomy (NCBI): domain Eukaryota; kingdom Metazoa; phylum Chordata; class Mammalia; order Scandentia; family Tupaiidae; genus Tupaia; species Tupaia belangeri. Next base: position 1,000,017 of record NW_006160205.1, read on the forward strand.
TGTGTGTTGGTGTGTGAGCACACGTCTCCTCATCACTTGGGGCTAGCAATGAGGAGGAACATTAGTAAAGAGTTATTCTTACTTTTAGATAAAACCTGAACACCCAGAAGTTGAATGCTAGATGTAACGTTTTATAGAAGTTCTCTTTCCAGAGAGGAAAATAAACAAAAAGCAAATGAACAATGTTTTCAATGTACCGTGTCTTAGACATAGTTCTTATAATATATTTCCAGTATTTTATTTGCACATTTGTGCAGTTATTTCCTTTTGTTCAGTTGAAAACTTGTTTGGCCAGTTTAAACCTTGTGGTCAACTGGCCGAAGCTCATTACTGGTTCTTTTGATACCTGCAATGACTTTGATCTTTACCTTAATTGTAGTAAGGGTGTGATTAGTATCCTTAGTGCCAATACTTGAGAGGTTTCATTTCTCCCATTTCCCAATGCTTTTAAAGTACAAAATGGGGCCAGGCGGTGGCATAGCAGCTGAGGTGGCTCAATTCCACACTGCCCACTGAGCGTTTTATGTCCCAGGCTTGGAGTCTTGAAAAACTCAAGGAGCATGTGCACACATGCCCAAAATGCCAAAAGAGTGGAGAAATGGAGGATAAAAGTTGCAGTGTAGACGGGATTGCAGCTGACCAGCTCTCATGGGGGAGGGGTGACTCGCTTGCTCAAATGCCAAAAGGATGGAGAAATGGAGAATAAATGTTGCAGTGTAGACGGAATTGCAACTGACTAGCTCTCATGGGGGAGGGGTGACTCGCTTGCTCTCACTCTCTGTCTCTGTCTCTGTCTCTCTCTCTCTCTCGTGACATCACATGTCCCCTAGCAAATGTTTTTTAAAAATACAAAATGTGGAAGGCGAGGGTGAAATATTTTAATAGTAATTCAACACTGCCGTAATGAGGAACCGAAGTGCCAGGCATGTAAGTAGCAACTACCGTACAATGTCTCAAAATGTTTCTGTGTGAGCTGACCTCAGAGTTGATATTTATCAGAGAAAAGTGATTTGATAAATACGAATATAAAATGTACAAAAGTTTGAGTTGTGTCTAAGTCAAGTTTGCAACAGTTAAAACAGAGTTTACAGACTTTTCAAAATGCTTCCTTGAGTGAAGTCAGCAGTAGGATCACAATTCCCATGCTAGCCCTGCTGCACACGAGTGTCAGAGCAGTCAAGGACGTGGGCTCTGGAGATTCTCATTCTCCTACTTCACCACTTACGTGACTGTGGTCAAAATTACTCATCTCTGCTCAGCCCTATTACTTAGTCATTAAGAGATCTATATCCCACATGATCATCCATGGGTCAAATCCTGGTCCTGATGGCTTGAAAAGCATGCTGAGTGCATATGCATGCCCCCAATACCAACAGTACAAAGAAATGAAGGAAAAAGAATTGTGGCATGACCATACCCCTTAAGAGGTGCCTTCTCTGGCTTCTCCCCCTCCCTCTATCTCTCTATTAAGCTTACATGCCCTCTCTCTTTTTTCTTTTATTTTTTTTTAAAAAAAAAAGAGCAGAGGGGTTCCTCTAAGAAGTTAGCATCCAAAAACATTGTCCCCATTGGTATTCTCATTACCAGTGACTAAATGCCCGTTTGTCTCTGTCATTGAAACAAGGAATATTCAAAAATGGTTTCCTGTTTGCCAGTCTGACAGAGGATGAGATTGGTTATGTAAAGCAGTTATAAAGGAGGATGCGCAGATATGCAGTAGTGACAGGAGCTAATCATCCATTAGCTCATCTTCAGCGTCTGGCCTGTTTCCTTTCTAGCACTCATTGCTTCTGGGAATTATTTGTATCTTGGGTTATTTTTCATCTGCCTTGCCTAGTGGTGTGTACATTCTGTGAGGCCCGGGACAGGGTTTACCCTCTTCTCAGTATTATTCTGGTATCTTGATCAAGGAACTGCCCTACATGAGGTGCTTTGTGAACACACTGGAAATGAAAGAATGAATGAAGAAGACAGCATCTTGTAAATGAGATAGACAAACTATTGCTTTACAGTACTGAAGGTTCAGAAATAGCAGGAGAAGAGAATCAATGGGTCTCATTAGACTTAGATAGCCAGGTGTGGTATTTGAACTATTGACAGCCAGACAGCACAAATAAGGGTCCTCCTGAACAGGCATTTGCATAGTGCTGGGCACGTTCTAGGAGGGTCCCTCAAGTTCCTGGATTGTGAGGAGTTGGGGTGGATTTGAGGTGGGGTTCAAGATACGGGATTTTGCCAATTACTGTGGATGAATTGTCAATTTTGTTTGGGGGTGGGGGGCAGAGGTTGCCATAGGGCGTGTGCACTCGCCAGAGAGACAGAGAAAGGGAAAGTGAGACATAACACCCCAGGAGGGATGACCACGCTGCAGTCCCTTCTCCATTCTCTTCCTGAGATCTTGGGCACACATGAACATGCACCCAGTATGATTTTCAAGCTGCCAGGTCTGGACTTGAACTGTGGTCAACTGTGTGGGAATCCAATGCCTTAATTGCCACCTGCTGGTCCTGGAATTGTCAATATTTTAACATCAAGTGTAGCCATGTGTGCATTCTTACTGAGTAGCAGCCTTGATTACTGTACCCAACAGAATCCCTTCTGTTCTTTGTACTGGAATCTGGCATTAGTCGAGAAGACTCATATCCAGATTTGAACAAGGACTCTGACACCCTGGAATTCCACACCTGAGCACTTCTCTGCCCTTGCTGCACATTAGCAAGCCCAGTCCCCCACCCCCGCCCTTACGCAGACTTTAAATAGCCACGCTCATCACCTATGAGGCTGGCAAGGACAGACAAAAATTTAAATCTCTTTGAAAGGATATGGATAAAAAGGCTCTCTTACTCACTTTTGGTGAGAATGACAAGGAGGGTTATTTTTTGACACTAACTTGGTGGCATTTATCACTAAATGTAAGTTCTGTTGACCAGGGAAGAACTATTAGAAATTTCTCTTCCAGATGAACTGGTACAAATGCAAAACAATGCATGTACAAGTGTGTTCATTTAGCATTGCTTTCATAGCAAAATATGGCAGATTATATGGCCATTAATAGGAAGCGGTAAATGATGGCATTGTGCTAAGTGAAATAGGCGGGTCAAAAGGGATACATGCCTTATGATTCACGTACATGAAGTACCTAGAGTCCTCAAACTCACAGAGATGGAAAACAGAATGGTTGTTAGGGTCTGTGGCTGAGGGCTTGGGGAGTTCCTGTTCAGTGGGGGTAGCGTATCAATCTGGGAAGATGGAGACTTTCTGGAGCTGGATGGTGGGATGGTCGCACACTATGAATATATTTCGTACCAGTGTCCTGCACACTTGAAAATGGTTAGAAGGGACCTAGCCACAGTGGTGCACAGGTAGCTCTTCCTCTTGGGAGGCTGGAAGCCACATGAGAGGCACAGAGTTGGTTCCCAGACCAACCTGAGCATGCTGGGCATGGTGGTGCACACCTATGATCTAAGCTAAGTAGGAGGCTGAGGAAGAAGGGTGGCAGCACAGCAAGACCTTGTCAAAAACGCCTCTGTGTCTCTTCCTTTTCCGAGTTTTCTCCCTCTGTATCTATCATAAAGCAAAAATCAAAAACAGTTAAATGATAAATTTGGACCAACCCAACAGCCTGATTGTTAAGGGAACCAGATTCCACATGGCTGACTATAGTTCAAATCCCAGCCCTGGCAGCTTGAGAAACATATTGGGCATGTGTGCATGCATGCCCCAGATTCCAGCAGAATGGAGAAATGGAGGAGAAGGGATTGCAGTATAACCACACCCCACTAGGGGGTGCTTTCTTCCTCTTCGGCTCTCTATCTGTTCCCCTCTCTCGGACCTCTGGCACATGCCCTCTGCCCTCCCCCCAAAATAAATTTTAATATATATGTATGTATATATATTATATATTTTACCACAATTTTTAAAAATATTAAGAGGGAAATTTTTCAAGTTTTTCTAAATAAAAAGTTGATAGTTTAAAATATCACCCTAATACATTTTTTAAAAATAAATATTTAGTTAATTTTTATTTATTATCATTTTTGTTTAATTTTCTGTATGGCATAGGGGCTCACCAGACACACACACACACACACACACAGAGAGAGAGAGAGAGAGAGAGAGAGAATGAGAGAGCAAGCCACCAGATCCGCCAAACTCAAACTGCAGTTAACCATGTGGGAGTCTAGCACGTTAACCATCACACCCCTGCCAGCCCACCCTAATACATTTTAATGAGAGTCAACCAAAACTTCTTAATGGTTTCATGGCCTGAAACATAAGTATAATATTTTTTAAAAGGAAAAAAAATCTGTTGTTTTCTATTTAAGTATTCTTCATACTTCTTTTCCATACTTCTTTTTTATGGGGGGGGGATGTTTTTGCTATAGGGTGCCTGCGCTCACCGGAAAGACAGAGAGAGAATCAGAGAGACAGAAAGCGAGAAATCACCTCCCAGGGCGGGGCCACGCTGCAATCCCTTCTCCTCCATTCTCCTCTCAGGATCTTGGATACGCACGCACACACGCCCGGTGTTTAAGCCACCGGGTCCGGGACTCGAACCATGGTGGACTACACAGGAGTCCAGCGACATGCTATTATGCCAACCACTGGTCCCGATGCTTCATACTTCCAACTTTGTCATCCAAATTAAGAAGCAACAAATTAGCCAATTGCCAGGCCCTTTTCAGGCACTCTCCCTGTATTAACTAATTGAGTCCTCAGCAGAACTAAGAGATACTGTTTCCATTTCACAAACGAGGACATGGGGGACAGAGTGGTTATGTGACATGCCTCAGGTCCCACAGCTCACGAGAAGCAGAATCAGTGGTCATCCAACACCCAGAGCGCAGCTCGGCGCTGTAAAGCACTCTGCGTTAGGATGTTTTGCCCCCTCCCATCTCTGAGCAGCATTAGCATGTCAGAAGAGCCGTCTATAAGCTTTGTGGGCATTGCTCACGTTTCTGCTGTGTAATTATAACTGAAAAGCTTGCGTGTCCTGCTGAGCGGTTAGCTTTTCTTCAGTACAGGCTTAGGACCTGAAGTATGGAAGTGATCTGTCTCTAGTTGGGAAGTCATTCTTTCCCATTTACCAGCTTTTTGCTAAGTACAGTCCTGAAGGACAACAAGGCGATCAAACACATAAAAATGCAAGTTTTCTACCATTTTAGCAGGAAAAAAAAAATCTCTGGAAAGAGAATCTCCATGTTGGAAGGGAAAAACATGCTTTTTTCCTTTCCCCTAAGATTCGTGACTTCCAAAATGTTAGGTTAATAATAATACAAAAGCAGTTATGTCTGTGGTCAAATAAATTTGAGAAATGCTGACGTAAAAGATGTCAAATAGGGACCAGCAGTTAGCAGAATGGCTATGTCACTGGACTCCCACATAGTCGACCACAGTTCGCGTCCCGGACCCGGTGGCTTAAAACTCATGCCGGGCACGTGTGCGTTTGTGCCCAAGATCCTGAGAGGAGAATGGAGAAGGGATTGTGGCGTGGCCATCCCCCCCCAGGGGGTAATTTCTCACTTTCTGTCTCTATGTCTCTCTCCGTCTGTCTGGCGAGTGTATGCGCCCTCTGGCAAAAACCTCTCCAAAAAAAAAAAAAAAAGACGTCAAGCAGTTCCTTTTCTGCAGGAGTTCTTAGCGACTTAGATAAATACTGTGCATAGTCAAGAAAGGGACATATATTACATAGTACAGAAGAATATGTACCTTTTTACTTGTTTCTCAGAGTTACTTTCTCATAAAGTCCTTTTCCCATGAAGAATCTTAAATTTAGTGCTTTCTGGAACCCTTCTGGGGAAACTTTAGACTAGTACTGCCCTAATCTCCCACCAGGGGTAAGTTTTTCTCCCCCTTTTATATTCTGATTAAAATTTGACTGAAGCAGTTTTCTATCAGCACACCTGAGAGGCTGATATTTTCAAGTGGACTTTGCTAAAAAACTTTCAAAGAACGAATAAAGAAATAAAACAAGCAAAATCTAAGAAATCCTAAACATAATCATGTTTCCAAAAAGCTATGAGGCTAAGCCAAAAAAAAAAAAAAAAAAAGCGAAAGCGAATCTACCAAGTCTCTCATATACCCGTGTGGAGTCCGAGTTCTCAGCCATCTTGCTTGGCTTCTTTCCCTCCTGTATCTCGGCCAAGTGGCCTTTCTGTCATCTCTGCCCCCAGGAGCATCGCTGGGCTTATCTCATTACATCTGAGGCTAAATCTCACAGGCTCTTAGGTTTCCCACAATTCAGATTCTTTTCTGTTTCAATTTCCCAGGCCTGCTGTGTTCTTTCCTCTCAGTCCTGGTCGGCAGCTCTGAGGCAACTCTGCGGTGGTGGGCAAATACAGTGCTCCTGGGGAGGTGCTGGTTCTGATAAAGCCAACACGCAGGGAATGACACCCTCCCTTCCCACGCCAGCACAGATGTGGCTAACCCACTCACACCCTTCCTCATGGAGCTCAGACCCCGTCTCGCAATCCTTCCTGACACTAGGCTCCGGGAAGGCGTTACCAGTAGCTTAGGGTTCATGTGAGTGAGAAAAGGCTCTAAGCCAGAAGTCACTCTCCCAGATGAATGCGATCTTCCCAATCCTCTACCCAGCACACATACACACACAGTTATTTTGTTTTTCTTTTGAGAGATGTTTGCTACAGGGCACATGCGCTCGTCAGAGAGACAGAGAGAGATGGAGAAAAAGAAAGTGAGAGTCACCCCCCAGGGAGGATGGCCAGGCCACAGTCCCTTCTCCTCCATTCTCCTCTCAGGATTTTGGGTAGGCACTCATGCACACAAGTCCAGCATGAGTTTCAAGCCACCAGGTCTGAGACTCAAATCCTGGTTGCCATGTGGAGTCCAGCACCTTAACTACTATCTCACCTACTGGCCCCCCACAAGACTACTTCAAATTCACAATATAGAAGTCTGTCCTTAACAGCCCAGCATATCCTCTGCACACCTTATCCATAGCACTGTGTGCAGGTATTGCACCTAATTTACAGAGGAGTGTTGTTATGTCTTAGCATGTGCTAGAGGCTCTAAACTTCACCAATTTTGTTATTTAACTTCTGATTCCCATTAATGTCGTGTGGCATATGCCCGCCCGTCTGGCTGGCTGGCTTGCTTTCTTTTTTTTTTCTTTCTTTCTTTCTTCCTTTTTCTGTCAGTGGTTACTTATGTTAGCCAGACAGAGACAGAGAGAGAGAAGAAGACAACACTTCCCCTCCTCGAGTGGGGCAGGGTCACGTTACAATCCCTTCTCCTCCATTTCTCTATCATGTTCGGTTTTAGGGTACACATGGCAGTGTCTTCTTCAAGCCACTGGGCTGAGATTTGAATGCCATGGTTGACCATGCGGAATCTGACTCCCTTAACCACTAGGCCATGGGGTCAGGCTACATATGCCCCATTTTGATTAATGTGTCCCCAGGGCCAGTAGGTGGCATAGTGATTAAGGTGCTGGACTCCCACTGACCATGGTTCAAGTTCTGGACCTGGTGGCTTGCAACTCATGCTGAGCGTGTGTGCGTACATGCCCCAAATCCTGAGAGAAGAATGGAAGAGATGCGACTGTGGCATGGCCATCCCCCCAGGGTGTGATTTCTCACTTTCCCTCTCTTTTCTGTCTGTCTCTCTTTCCCATGAGCATGTACACCCTATGGCAAAAACCTTTAAAAAAAATTAACATGTCCTTGGAGTTATCTTTCTATGAAGTGCTCTAGAAACAGCCTCTGTTCTTCATCAAACTTCAGCCAAAGCTATGTCAGGCATAAAAAGGCCTAATGAGAGCCAGCGAGTGGTGTGGTGTTTAAGGCACTAGATTCCCACATGGTCAACTATAGTTCAAGTCCTGAACCTGGCAACTTGAAACATGCTGGGCATGTATGCATGCATGCCAATATCTTCAGAGGAGAATGGAAGAGAAGAGATTGCAGCATAGTCATCCCCCCTAGGATTTCTCACTTTCCCCTTCTCTCTCTCTTTGCCAAATGCATACATCCTATGGCAAAAACAAACAAACAAACAAACAAACGAAAAAAGGCTAACCTATTATTGTAGACTTTAAAAGTAACATTTGACAAAATTGTTTCTTTTTAATGCTGAAAGTTTATTTTATCATTAAAGTATAAGCAAGGGTAATGTAATGTAGCCTTCTTTAAGCATGACCTCTAGAATTGATGAAGTTCAACTCTGGGCTTCCTGACTGCTTTTATTAGGGGTCTTTGATGAGTTACTCCTTAACCCCTATGAGCCTCAAAAATAAAGATAATAGTAGTACCTGTTTCACTGTGATTTGTTTATTAAGTAAGTGTTCTTGTGCATCTACATTGTACCAGGTACTAAACATCATCCTGAAGACTGAATGGAATCGGGGATTTCATTCACCTAGCACTGAAACGCTTCTACTGTCATTACTCGTTTAAAGTACTCTTAAGGGACCAGCAGTTAGCGTAATGGCTATGTTGCTGAACTCCTACATAGCCGATTGTGGTTCGAGTCCCAGACCCGGTGGCTTAAACTCACGCCGGGTACGTGTGTGTGCATGCCCAAGATCCTGAGAGGAGAATGGAGAAGGGATTGCGGTGTGGTCATCCCCCCCTGGGGGGTGATTTCTCACTTTCTATCTCTCTGTCTCTCTCTGTCTTTCTGGCCAGCGTATGCGCCCTATAGCAAAAACCTCTACACAAAAAAAAAAAAAAAAAAGTACTCTTAAGTTTTAGCTAAAGACATCAAAAAAAAAGTAGGGGGCAAAAGAAGGCCAGATGTGTATTTGCATTCCTAATCGATTAGAGATAGGGTTTGGGTAGTAGGCCAGCAGGGTCGATATTTAATTTTTAAATTGTGCATTAGAGGTGAACTTTCCCTTGTGGCCAGTGGGGTGTGCTGTGTGAACAGAATAACTACTTACTCCAGTTTCAGGTGACACTGTCACTCTGCACCCTTGGGAAGTGTGATCTGAAAATAATGAGCCACATGTTCAACTTTGCTGTCCATTCCCTAGCTTGTGTAGCCTGTGAAATTTGACTCCACCATGTTCTTAGGGCAGCCAGACTGATTAACATGTATTCAATGTCCTCTCTGGCCAATACACTTTCAAAAAGAAAAAGACGTGCTTGAGGAAGTTACCATTTGAGGAGGACCTGACACTGATACATTGCATGTTGTTAAGGATGCATTGTGGAAATACTATAAATGAGAAACTAAGTACTGATGAGAGAGAATAACACTGAGAAGTGATGAAAGTCTTTTAAAAGCGATAGCCCATTCTCATCTTCAGATTTGCATAAGTCACCTTCCCACTACGTCATGGTAGGGAAGGTTACGTCTGAGAGGACTGGGGTAGGCAGAAATAAGAAGCTACTTAGTCCAGATTCTGATGACCGAAAGGTGGAGTTAACATCAACAGCAGCTGTACGTCTTCATATTGCCTATTTGTGATTTAGAATCTTATTTAATTTTTCTATACCCTTGCCTCTTGAAATTACTTTCAGAAATTAACTCAACCTCCCTAAGAACATTTTAATTTTTTTAATGTTTAAAGAACTTGTTTTTTTTTTTAAAAAAAAAAAAAAGGTTTATTTTTTTCCTGAAAAAGACAGATTACAAGACTGAGAAACAGCACCCCCAATAAGATCTTCACTTAGGGACCCACCCCCAGTGTTAGTCAGCCCCGGATCATTGGCACGTGTGTGCCCGGTGTGCTCAGGGATGTCTCTGAATATGAACCTGAAACCTTCCTAAGTGAGTGAGCAGTCCCTAGAGTATCATATTTTTCTACTGTCACCATCTGGTCCCTGAATTACTTTTATTTCAACTGTGAATTTCCAGGTTGAGATTTAAGGTAGCCAACTTATGTCTTGTGTCATGTCATGTATTTCCTAAAAGTAATTCAGCTCCTGCTAAGGAAAAAAAAACCAGTATCTCATTTGTTTAATATTTATTTTTGTTTACCAATGAAGAATTTTTTTTTTCGGCCATTTATTTGTATTTCCAATGAAAGCAACTGTTCCCATTCCTCTTCTTCTGTTGATTTGTAATTAACCTATTATGTAAATAGGTTAAGAAAGAAAAAGATTAATTCAGAGGTGACAGACTGAGGAACAAGCCATGTGCCATCGTAATCCCAATCCAAATCATAAAGCAATTCCAGATAATTGGAGAACATGCATGTTCTGTTCTGCCTGATCTTTGTGATCTGCGCTGTGGCTGATAGACCATTTTCCAGGACTCACTTCCTCTTGGGGTCAGTCTTGAGCTCACAGATGGCTGGTTCCTTTCTCTGAGGTCCCTGGGCAGCCCTGTGGCAGTCAGGAAGAGCTGGGAGAGCCTTCGTGGTCCATGCATGTTCCCATCGTGGAGGCAGGTGGCGCTGTTGAACAGTCCTCTTTGGCTGTTGGCTGCGAAGGAGTACAACTCAGTATCAGTCTAAACAAACGATGTATCATTCCCCTTCAGCCTTGGCAGCAGCTGAGTCATCCTCATTCGTTTTTATATCTTGACCACGGCAAAAATATTGGTTTGATGCATGCAAAGTGTGTTTTTTTTTTGGTCTTTTTTTTTTTTTTTTTGGATGCCCTGCATGGTGATATAAGTTACAGGTGATTCACTTTGCCCAAATCTGGTTTATTTTAGGATCATGCTCTAGTAAAAGGGACCCCCTCCCCCCAGGAAGTGAAGCTTATGGATGGATCTTCTCACAGAAAAATATTTAAACTTAAAACTTAAATATAAATTAAATTATATTGAAGTGTAGTTATTAAAACATTAAGCACACTTGTGATATACAAGAGGACCTCAGTTCATAGAAAATAGAATTCAAATATGAGTCTATATTAGTGCAAAAATGTTTGAAATTGTGCATCATTTTTTAATAATAATATGCATTTCCCATGGACTTTTGAGGGCTCTCTATAAAAACAGAGATGCTGATCGATGAATGTAGTGAATTATGAGTTCTGTGGATGGGTCTGGTATCTATTATACTGTCAGAGTTGTCGGGAGGATAAACAAGGTTTGTAGTACAGGCAGTCACTGCAGTGTGATATAGAAATATCTGTGGGCCCGGCCGCAGAAGTGCACACAGACAGTTGCAGATTGGGAGGTCAAGACAATATGAGAAGTCAAAGTTTGAGTCCCCTAAAGCTGGGTGTGGTGGTGAGCACCTGCAGTCCCATCTATGCAGGAGGCTGAAGCAGAAGGACCATGAAGCAGTGACACCCTAAGACACTGCACACACACACACACACACACACACACACACACACACACATATATCTGTGTTTTCTATTGATGACTGAGTCACAAATATTGCCAATATATCTGTAGTTTGTTACTTATATTCCTAACTGAGGGAATGCCACACTACAGTTTAGAGATTAATAAAAATGTAAAGTTCCCCTATGGTCTAAATTCTGTTCTTGAATTCTATACAAGGATCCTTTGGGGTCTTGACTGCCTGGCTAGATTATCTTGGTGTTCAGGCTGGGGCCGGGAAAGCGGGCGACCTACAAAAAGACACGAGGGAACTTTGAGGCACTAGAACTAGTCAGTCTTGATCACAAAGGTGGTTGCAAGGCTGTGCATATTTGTCAAAAACTTTGAGACCGTATGCTAGAAAGGGTGAATCTTGCTGTATGTAAATTAGGTCTTAATGAAGTAAGGAAAGAAAGGGAGAAAGGGAAGGAAGAGAGAAGGGAGAGAGAATGGAAGAAAGAATAATAGTGCTGCTAACCAAAGTAGCTACTGTAAAAATTCCTTTTAGATTGGAGCTGAGCACCTTGCACAATTACTTAGTCCTTCATTGAGGGTCATTGTAACCATAGGGCTCAAGTGAAAACACCCTGAAACAAGATTCCACGAATTCAAATTCTGGCTCTGCCTTTTCTTTGCTGTGTGACTCAGAACAAGCTACATGACATCTCTACCATAAAATTTTTTAAGAATTATTTTATTTAACTTTTTATTTATTTATATATTTTAATTAAACCAGAGAGGGACAGAGTGAGAGTGAGAGCAAGAGTGAGAGTGAGAGAGAGAGAGATTGAGAGGAAGTGAGAAAGCAAGCCACCAGGTCCAGGACTCAAACTGTGGTTGACCATGTGGGAATCCTGTGCCCTTAACCACCACGCCACCTGCCCTCCCTCTACCATGAATTTTGAGAAGACAGAACCATTTAGACAGTAGCTAATTTAGCCGCTCAGCACTATGCCATTTGAAACAACAGAATGACCAATAAAAAGCACAAAAAGTGTGAAAACCACAAAAGCAGTGCCAAACAGACCGTGAAAGGGCACTTGTACACAGCATGGGAGTTAAAACAAGAGGGCAGAGCGTTGCCTCGTTATCCTTCAGCTGGGAACATACACTGTGAGTGACTCATATTTTTCATTGCCCTGCCCAAGTCAGAGAATACCCACAACACCTCGAGTGTTGGCTTTGGAGTTACCATTGAATTTTAGTGAGCAGGAGGATTTGTAAATACAGAATCTGTGAAGAATAAGGAATGACTGTATCAATAAAGTTGTCCCAGTAAAAAAGGGGGGAGGGCTTTGTGGTTATTTTGCCTCCATTCCTGAGTAGGGTTGGCTCCATATAGCACTTGCTGGACAAATGCCCCTTTTTATTTATTTATATATTTTAATTAAACCAGAGAGGGACAGAGTGAGAGTGAGAGCAAGAGTGAGAGTGAGAGAGAGAGAGATTGAGAGGAAGTGAGAAAGCAAGCCACCAGGTCCAGGACTCAAACTGTGGTTGACCATGTGGGAATCCTGTGCCCTTAACCACCACGCCACCTGCCCTCCCTCTACCATGAATTTTGAGAAGACAGAACCATTTAGACAGTAGCTAATTTAGCCGCTCAGCACTATGCCATTTGAAACAACAGAATGACCAATAAAAAGCACAAAAAGTGTGAAAACCACAAAAGCAGTGCCAAACAGACCGTGAAAGGGCACTTGTACACAGCATGGGAGTTAAAACAAGAGGGCAGAGCGTTGCCTCGTTATCCTTCAGCTGGGAACATACACTGTGAGTGACTCATATTTTTCATTGCCCTGCCCAAGTCAGAGAATACCCACAACACCTCGAGTGTTGGCTTTGGAGTTACCATTGAATTTTAGTGAGCAGGAGGATTTGTAAATACAGAATCTGTGAAGAATAAGGAATGACTGTATCAATAAAGTTGTCCCAGTAAAAAAGGGGGGAGGGCTTTGTGGTTATTTTGCCTCCATTCCTGAGTAGGGTTGGCTCCATATAGCACTTGCTGGACAAATGCCCAGTAAATCCTGTGCATGTGCCAGGGCTCAGCCCTCACTGCCTTGTAACAGCTCCCTGGTCTGTCCAACAGAGAATTTTCAGGGTGCACTTGGGGGTCAAATCCAGGGCCTGTTGAAATCCTGTCCTGAACTAAGATTCATTTTCTCATTTTTAAATGGTTGGGGGGAAATTTTGTTTTAAGTATTCCTTTGGTCTGTGAAAATTACATGAACTTCAAATTTTGGTGTCCATAGATAAAATGCAATTAGAAGACAGCCATACCTGTTTGATGATTGATTTTAGACAACTGTCCTTTTGATGGTTGATTTTAGGCAATACAACAGAGAGGAGTGATTGCCATAGAGACCACACAGCCCACAAAGCTGAAGATATTTATAAGCTGGTCCTTTATAGGAAAGTCTGATGGCCCCTGGTGTGAACATTGGTGTTTGTCACACTGGAAGGTCTTGCGCAGATCATAAAAAGCTTTGTGTGGACACTGTACTCCTAACAGGGAAGACGTAAGTTCTAGGAACACAAAATAGGCCTTCCCCACTCTGCCCTTCCCTTTCCTTTTCATACAAGTTTACATTTCAAATCCTTGTAGATTAAATAATGCTCTATAAGTTGAAGCAAATGAGAAAGTATCAGGCTATTTCTATTAACCAATCTGTGGAAACCACTTTCTTTGTAACTGGAGGGAACTCTTCAGAGTGAAAATAAGATGATGACAGCAGTCCTTTTGTGTTGAGGTTATGCAATGAAATTCCAGTAGCAGGTTGGCTCCAGGGCACAGTGGGAGTGTGCTACTCAAGAGAAGCCAGATCCCACATAGTGACTGCAGTTCGAATCTCCAGCCTGGTCAACCTGAAACACACTGGGCATACACGTGAGTGCCCAGGATGTGAAGGGCTGGGAGACTGGAGTAAGGGGCCATGGGGTGACCATAGCTTCTGAGGGATGCTCCTCTTGCTCACTCTCCCCATTTTCATGTGCACATGTACCCACACTATTACTAAAGAAAAACATGTTTAACGAAAATTGGAACTAGTCATCATATTCTAAAATAAAAATAAATTCGAGTAGCTCTGTTTCTAGCCAGTTGGGAAAGTAAAGTGTTTCATTTTGTCTTGATCTTTAGTTTTAACATTGAAAGTTATCTCAAAAAAAAAAAAAAAAAGTTATCTCAGAGAATTCTTTTTTTTCTTAATTTGCTGTAGGACACATGTACTCACTGGAGTGAGATCCCAAGAGAGAGGGACAGACAGATAGGCAGAAAGGGATAAAGCAGTCCCTGGGGGGATGATCATGTTGAAATTTCAGCTCCTCCTCTGTCCTCTCAGAATTGTAGGCGTGCTTGCAAACACGCCCAGTTTTTTAAGCCTCCAGGTCCAGGACTCAAACTGCTCATCCAGTCATGTGGGATCCAGCTGCCTTAACTACCACACCACCAGCTAGCCGTAAGGGTCATCTAGACCAGGGCGGTCTGAAAGAAATGTCTGCTAAGTCAGATGTGTTCTAGATCTGTGTTGTCCAGTGGTAGCCCCTAAAACACGTGACCATCAAGCATTTGAAATGTGTCTGGCGCAACTGAGGAATTGAATTATTTTTTTCAATTTTAATTATTTTAAGTTGAAACAGACATATGGAGCCATTGGCTACCTTACAGGACAGGACACATCCGAATTCAAGATTGCAAACTGAACTGCAGGCTTGGTTTGCTGCCAATGTTTAAAGATTATATTTTTCTTTTTTAGTTACTTGTCTCTTCTGAGTGAGAGAGAGAGAGAGAGAGAGAGAGAAGGAAGTACACCTCTCCAACTGAGTCTTCACACCACAATCCTCCCTGAGTATCAGCCAGCCCACATCACAGGCACTCACACGTGCACACAACCTGTACAGGCAGGCTCCAGGATATGGTCTCAGGACCTTCCAATAGGGGTCTAACTGCCGTACCTCTGTCCCACCAACTGCCGCAGGATTGAGAGGATTTTACATTGCAGTCTGAATCAGGCTTCTCATGGACACTTGGGACATCTGGAGAAGCAGGAAGTCCCCATTGGATGAGACGTGCGATCTTGTCTTCACATCTCCCTTTTGTCTTATACCCGGCCTGCGACAGCAGTATCGTCCCCTGTCTCATTGCTCTTAGCATTTGCACGTGCAATCCCTAATCTAATTCAACCCAGACTTTTCATATGGGAAACCATAGGCCAGAGACATTAAGTGCCTTACCCAAAGTCACCCCATAATTTATATGTGGGCTGGCGCCAGAGCCCAGGTCCCTTGATGGTGTTCTCTCCACCCACGGCCCTGCCTATAATCTCTTGGTGTGTGAGGTGGGGGGAGTGTATACAGACCTGGGTGTGTCTGAGCCGTTCTCACGTGTCTCATCCCCCTACTTCCAGGTCATGCTAGGTGGGGCGTTGTTTGGGTGAGGTCTCTGCTTTCTTCCCATCTGGGCTGAGTCATGAGAGTCATGATGGAGAGTGAGGGCGTGGGAGGCAGAGGCCTGAACTTTCCCACTCCGACTTCCTCTCTCATTTTCCTCTGACATTGCCAGGGTTCTCAATGAGGTGCATTTGATAACCCGCCGTTGGCTGCTTACCCTTCCTGCCACCTCTGCTTCATGCAGTTCCTCGGCTTATTTGAATCCATCTCTCTTTTTCCAAGGGACTTGAAACTGTCTTCTGAAGTCTGAGTCAGTTAAATCTTGGGCCACAATAAAAATAGGCCACACACTTAAATCCAGGGTGAGTGCTCCGAGACAGTCTTTCACCATGCGAGAGCTCAGTCTTACTGGGCACTTCTCCATTCTCGTGTCCTGTCCTGGTCAGGGCTAATTCAGAAAGAAGTTTAGCTCAGTGACTCTGGGGACATAGTCACCTGCCTCTCAGTCCTTGTTCTGCCAGTTCCTAGGTCAGTGACGTTGGGGAAATCACTTCACCTCCTGAGCCTGAATTTCTTCAAATGTCAAGAGAGAACCCCAATTTTTCCTGGGCTTAGGTGGCCCCTTTTTGATGTCCAAGTTGGGACTCAGGCCTGGACAGTTGGAGGCAGTGAAGGATAACTGAGAGACTTGCTGGAATTATTGGGAAAGAGACTCTCACTCTCTACATGGGTGGCTAAACAAACCAGATGCAAGGATGCCCCAGGGAGGGCCGCACCCCGAGCCTCCACTGGAAGTGTCTGCCTGAGATCGAGATCACACCGAGACAGGGAACTGAGAGCCAGAGAGAGACAGATTCTGGGGCACCACGCCTGGAGCCAGATACCTCTGGACCTTTCTGTTGTGTGAGCCAATGAACTCTCCATATTCATCTTTATTGGATTTATTTATTAAGGTTTATTTTGGCCGGTTTGAGTTAGATTTCTATTCCTATAACTCAGAGTTTGCATAAAACTCTCCCCTTCCCATTTGTAAATTTCTCCCAACTCTGTCTCCCAATATATTTCCCAGTTAATGTAAATGTGTTTGCTGGCCCTGAACCCACTTATATGTGCAGCATGAGTTTTCTTCCTAGTGTCCTTTGCTATCTGGGCATTTGGTACAGTTGATTCTCTTCATTTGGACTCTCTGTGCTTGTCTATTCTCTACCTCAGATATGCATAATAAACACTTTGCAAACCACATGTATTAGTTTTCTGTTGCTGCATAACAAATTACCAAAATTTAGCAGTTTAAACAATAGCTGTATGCATATATACTTATGTATGTATGTATGTATACGTGTATGTGTGTACACACACACACACACACATACACAAATACATTCTTTTTCAAGTTCATTTTAATTTACTTCTTCTATGAGAAGAGGAGACAGAGGTAGAGTAATAACAACAAGGTCTCAACACCACAATCCATTTTAGCCTTAATCAGTCACAGGTCATGGGCAGTGTCTTCAGGGAGGTCTCTGGATGCTAACCTGGACTCTTCCTGAATGCGAGTCAGCCTTGTAGGGGTTGCATTTTGCCTCTGTGCCATCACCCTGCCCTAAATATGTTATCACACAGTTGCCGTAGGTCAAGAAACTCAACCACAACTGGTCCTGTGATCAGGGCTTCATCAACCTTTGTCTGAGGCCCAGGATCCTTTGCCAGTCTCACTGAGGTCCCAGCTCCCAGAGGCCATCTGCAGTTCCCCCACACAGCCCTTGTACAACATGGCAGTATGCTTCTTCAATGACAGCGGGAAATACCATTAGTTTTCTGTTGCTGCATAACAAATTACCAAAATTTAGCAGTTTAAACAATAGCTGTATGCATATATACTTATGTATGTATGTATGTATACGTGTATGTGTGTACACACACACACACACACATACACAAATACATTCTTTTTCAAGTTCATTTTAATTTACTTCTTCTATGAGAAGAGGAGACAGAGGTAGAGTAATAACAACAAGGTCTCAACACCACAATCCATTTTAGCCTTAATCAGTCACAGGTCATGGGCAGTGTCTTCAGGGAGGTCTCTGGATGCTAACCTGGACTCTTCCTGAATGCGAGTCAGCCTTGTAGGGGTTGCATTTTGCCTCTGTGCCATCACCCTGCCCTAAATATGTTATCACACAGTTGCCGTAGGTCAAGAAACTCAACCACAACTGGTCCTGTGATCAGGGCTTCATCAACCTTTGTCTGAGGCCCAGGATCCTTTGCCAGTCTCACTGAGGTCCCAGCTCCCAGAGGCCATCTGCAGTTCCCCCACACAGCCCTTGTACAACATGGCAGTATGCTTCTTCAATGACAGCGGGAAATACCTTTCTTACCAACCTGCTGTGATGGGGTACTTGTGAGAGTGATAATCCATCACCTTTGACACATAATATGACCTAGTTGGCAGAGTGACATCCCACCATTTTGCCATCTTCTCTTGACTAGAAGCAAGTCACTCAAGGGCAGAGGATTACACAGGATGTAGAGATCATGAGGTTAGAATTCTGCCTACCACACCATGTCGACGTCCCACCGAATGGTCTAAACACAACTTAGTGACATGTATGGACTAGTCGAGGCATCATGTATATACAGTACATATTTTTAATAAGCATGTGTGTTAGTTACAGTGCATGTCTGTGTGTGCATGCTAGGGTTGAAAAGATGGCTGTAGTAGGCTGAATAATGGCCTCAGTGACATCAGGTCCTAATCTCTGGAATCTGTAAATGTCCCATATATAGCAAAGACCTTGCAGATGTGATTAAGTTAAGGTTCCTGAGATGGGAGATTATCCTAGATTATCTGGGTGGGCCGTACGTGCCATTGCAAGTGACCTTGTAAGAGAAAGGCACAGGGAGCTTAGAGAGACTCTCAGAGGAAAAGGCAGTGTGAAGACAGAGGCAGAACTTGAAGGGATAAGGCACAAATCAAGCACTACAGCCGCTAGGAATGAGAAGGTGTAAGGAATGGATTCTCCCCTAGAACTTCAGTGGGAGTGTGGCCCTGATGACACCTTGATTTCAGCCCAGTGAAACTGATCTGGGGCTTTCAACTTTCAGAACTGGGAGCTGACAATTTCTGCTGTTTGAAGCAATGCATGTTGTGTAATTTGTTAGAGCAGCCATAGGAAACTAATGCAGTGGTCAAACTGATTTGGAATTAGATTTGCATATAAAGGTTTTGAGCCTGAAAACAATTTGATTAGCCAAATTTCAGTGAGTTTTAACCTAACGTATAAAACAATATATCGGAACCAACAGATGGTATAATGGTTATATCACTGGACTCCCACATAGTTGACCACTGTTTGAGTCCTGAATACAAAAGCTTAAAACACACTGGGTACGTGAGCATGTGTGCCCAAAATCCTGAGGGAGAATGGAGGAGAAAGAATTACGGCATGGTCATCCCTCCTGGGGGACGATTTCTTGCTTTCTTTCTCTCTGTCTTTCTCTATCTCTCTGGTTAGTTCACATGCCCTATAACAAAAATCTCTCTCAAAAAATAATAATAATAATAATAATAATACTTCACCCAGCAAAGGTCCAAGGAGCATCTGCTTTGTGTCTTTTGGAATGCATGTTTAGAAATGCATTACTCAAAACCACTTCAAAATGGTGCCAGTTATGAAGAGCAGACCAAAAATTGGCTTTGAGCTACTTGGCACTACTTGATGGTCAAGCAAAAAGTGGCCGCCTGATATAAAACTTTTCATATTTAATCTTTCTGACTGGGTGAACAGCATAATTTATTCAGCAGAGGAGCCTCATTTTCCTTTTGTGTAGTGATTAGTTCCACAGGGAGAAAAGATGAATGTTAGTCTGTAGTGCGATCATTTATCTGGTCCTTAATAAGTCCATCAGATACACTGAGTACTTTATTCAACAAACATTTCCTGAGCCTCATGCAATGTGCCTTGATAGTTGGAGGTGAAACAAAAACAGACGAGATTTCTTGCTCTCAGAATTCCCACAGCCTTGTGAAAAAGGCAAAGCTTTGAAAGCCCCATAAGTAACTGTGCAATTGCAGGCTTAGGTAAGTGAAGAAAAGAAATCTGGTTCTATTTCACAAAAGAACCCAGCCTAGGCTGAGGGAAGCATGGCCAACTTTCTCCTGGATGTGACTTTCCAGTTAAGAGCTGGAGAAGGGGCGAGAGACAGGGGTTCCACATGGAAACCACAGCGTGTGCAGTGGCCATGTGACCAGCTGGTATGTGCATTGGAAGACTGAGGAGGAAGTGGGGGACCAGAGCAAGGAGGACTGGAGAGGTAGGCAGGGCCTGACGTGGACACAGAAGGCTCCTGAAGCTCCATTACATTGGTTGATGGGAAGGAGCAATTGGGGTGTGCATCTGCTCCTCAAGCCACAACATCGAATAACCCTGCTTCCTTTTGGGAGTGGATGCCCAGCCCTTATTGGGCTTCCTCTACCTCCATTTGAGGGATGCATTCTTACTGTTGCCTGTTCACAAAATATAGATCTCGAATATTCCTTTCTTCTCATAGGGCAGAGGTCAGTGCCTTTAAAAGCTTGAGAGTTGTGAATCTCAGCACAAGTAGAAGCCAAAGCAAGAAAGGGAGCACCCAGGGGCCAGCAGGTAGCATAGTAGTTAAGGTACTGGACTCCCATATGGCCAACCACCGTTTAAGTCCCAGACCTGCAGCTTGAAACTCACACTGGGTGTGTGCGCATGTATGCCCAAAATCCCAAGAGGAGAACAGAGGAGAAGGGATTGCAGTGTGTCCATACCCACCCCCCGAGGGTGATTTCTAGCTTTCTGTCTCTCTGTCCTTCTCTGTCTCTCTGGTGAGCACGCATGCCCTATAGCGAACAAAGATGAGAAAAATAAAACAAACAAAAAAGAACAGAGAAAGAGCATCCCATACGAGTCTTTGGAGGATAACACATGTGCCCACAGGAGGCCAGCTGGGCCTGCTTCCTAGACACATGCTCTACCTCGGGCAACCCCCGTGGAGGTGTTAAAGCACAGCTCCTTGAAATGTGCTACCATCAACCCAGCGACACGGCACAGCTCACCTGTGGTAATAAACAGCGCCTACTGATTCGACCCTGTTGGAGGTCTAAGATTATCATTGACTTTTTCTTTCCACGGACCACTAGACTTTCAGTGAAGAAACACCTTCTTAATTACAAGGACGTATTAGTTTTCCTTGCTGAAAGGAAGAGCCATTGATTTTCTAAGGCGTGTCATCCTTAGCCCTATAGTATCAATTGTTTCGGGGGGAGGGGGAACATACTTTCACCACAGAGGAGTTTTGTGCCTCTGCCCACTCCCCCACAGCTGCTGCCCACCTGCTTGAGGGACAACCTTGTTCTTCTGTGCACCTCCCCGTTGTTCCAGCAGTGCCTGATTTCCTCCCGGTCAGGTCTTTTGAGGAGGATAGGGAGTGTTTTGTACAAGCTCTTCCCGTTCTATTCGGATGAGCTTCTATTGCCTGTAACTACTTTCATCCCCTGGAAGCTTTTTCGCTACAGGAATGAAATACAGCCCTGCGATGTTTCTGGTCTCCCTCTGGATATACAACCCTGCACATCTGAGAAGCATATTTGAAACTGTTCCATATGCACACCTCTCCCTTAGGCCTGCATCATCCTTACTGAAAAGAAACTAAATCCAGTGTGATGAAAATCCCGTGAAAGCAGCCCAGACTCAAGAAATTCCAGCAGGTTCTAAATCCCCAAGGGCATGCACTGGCATTACTGTAAACAGAAGGTCTTAAACAAATGGAGATTTTTCTCCACTTCCCTCCTACATCTCTGACAAGAAACTGGGAGGAACTGTATCATTTTCTTCTGTCCTTTCCTCTGCAGCTCACCGCATAGGAGATGCAGGGTTTGATGGTCTTTGTTCCGTTGCTTCCTGAAATGCTGCACATCTTTGGGACACATGGTGAATTCATCACGTTCCCTTGAGATTAACGAGGCCATCAAGTCACACTGTAAAGCCAGGGAAAGAAGATGGGAAGCCTTGCTGTTTCAGGCGTCTTGTGTATTCATTTCTGTCTTAAAGCCCCTGCTAGCAGTGACATTTGGGGAATCTGGAGATGAAGCTGGTCACTATGATTTGTGATTGTTAGCAGGTGCAATTACGAGGAGGGCACAGGAGGGGAAGTATTTGAGGAGTCGTGAGAACACATAGGATGCCTAACTGCTTTCAGGTGAGGCCATAAAATAAGGGACAATACGTGTGAGGTCAGGGGATCTGACTGGAACCTCAGATGGCCTGGGGTCAAGTCCAAGCCAACTAAATGACCTTGAGTAAGTTACTCCACTTCTCTGTGCCTCAGTTTCCTTAACAGTAAAAAGGAGTTATGTAGATTAGTGTCTACGTTATACAGTTATTAGGAGATTAATTGAAATTATAATGCATGTAAGTGCTTAGCTCCTTAGTGGCTAGTAATAGTAGTTATTACCTTTATCAATATTATTGACTAGTCTCACTGTGTGGGTCTAGTCATGAGTTTTGAACCCAGTCATTCAACAAACATGACTCTTGTGCCCCATAAGTACCAGGCACTGTGCTAGGTGTCAAGAATGTAGCAATGAACTGTTCCCATAGACCACAGGAATTACTCTAACCGAGACATGAATAGATTATGGTCGTGGAATCAAACAGGAGACCGTGGTTACTCGGAGACCACTGATGACACAGGTCACCTCAGAGGGAGTTTCAGTGCCTGTGAGTATGAGGCTTCCCAAAGATCTTGGAGGATCTGGAAAGGACGCGATTGGCTCTCTCAGGTCTTCTCTGACTACCCATCATCCACCTGCTGGGTCCCCAGCTTCATATTTAACACGAGTGAACCCTTTCCTATAGACTGGTTTCGAGTTCTGAATCCCAGGTAACCTGAATAAATGAATGGCTAGGAAGGCATAAAGGCCTGATGAGCTTACACCGCGTAACATCACAGCCACTTGTGTTTTTAACAGAAACTCAGCCGCACTTTCTCTTTGGCCTCTGCAGGGAAGGACTTGGAACAAGAAGCAATCTGAACTTCTCTTGCTTGCTTAGAGCAGGGCACATTCTACCCGTATCTCTTCCCCCTCCTATCTGACCTACTTTCCCTCTCCTGTCCTCTCACTTATTTTAGGGCTATCAAAGGAATAGGAGTCCGGGCCAGCAGACAGTGGAATGTTAAGGCACTGGATCCCACGTGCCCAACTTTGTGGTTTGAGAAACACACCAAGTGTATGTGTGCATGTGTCCAAACTCCTGAGGAGAAAATGGAGTCGAAGGGATTGTGGTGTGGCTGTCCCTCTTGTGGGGTGATTTCTCACTTTCTCTCTCTGTGGGTCTCTCTGTCTCCCTCTGGTGAGTGCACACACCTTACGGCAAAAATGTTTAAAAAAAAAAAAAGGTATAGAGGTCAGTAAAACAAAATCAGCCTTCTGAAAGTCGGCCAGTTCATGACATAGTCTAACTCTAATGACAACTTCTACCATCCAAGTACCCTTTCCCTGTGGTGTCCTGTGCCTTCCATTTACCTATCTGTGTTAATTCCAAAGGTCTTTAAAATCTGCATTTCAATCCAAGAGGCAGTTAGCCTGAGTCATGAGGCCAGTATGCCCAGGTTTGAAATCTGGCTCTACCTTCCAACAGGAAAGCCTCCTGTAACTTCTTTAATTCTTTCTGCCTTGTCTGAGAAACCGGGACTAAAGCAGTACCCGCCTCTTGGGGTGGGTTAGCGTGTTATTAAGCCAACAGGTGGAAACCCTGATAGCAGTGTTTAGCATTTAGTAAGCACTCAATAAAAATGCTGGCTGTTATTCCTGTCATCTAGAGAGAAGTACAATTTCTAGCTCGATCAGCAAGTGAATGATCTTCCTGCTGTATTCTTGATCATTCAGCCACTTATTTCTGCAACTCAGCCTAAAAACAGCCAAATTTTAAAACCACTCAGTCAGGGCTTCATTCTTACTTGATAGAGGCAGTTGTCCAAAAGCCTAGACCTTGGAAATTTTCCACTTTAAGAAGTGTATGATGGGGACCAGCAGATGGGGTAATGGTTCTATCACTGGACTCCCACATAGTCAACTATGGTTCAAGTCCTGGATCCGGTGGCTTAAAACTCACGCCAGGCTCATATACATGCATGTCTAAGATCCCAAGAGGAGAATTGAGGAGAAGGGATGCGGCATGGCCATCCCCCCTGGGAGCGATTTCTCACTTTCTGTCTCTGTCTCTCCAGCAAATGCACATGGCATATAGCAAAAATCTCTCTCAAAAAAAGAAGTGTATGATGAAACTAGAATTGAAATTAATATATCATTAACTGGAATTCTGATGTGAAATATATTGCAATTATGTCCTTAGATGATTATCCAGGATATTGGAAATTACCACTTTATTTTATGGACATCTTTAAAGTTCTCCTAGAAAGAAGATCACCTTTGGAACTGGAGACTTTGCTCAGTAGTCAGAAATTTTATGAAGTCAGCGAGCCAGAACATTTCTGATTCCTCATTCTTCTGACAAAGAGATTTACCTTGCTAAAGGATTGTGCCTAGGTGATTCATATCCTGTTGGGTTGAAAGATGTAATTCAAAAACTCAATGCTATCAACTCCTCCTCACTCTCCCAGGTCTAAAAAGTGTTGCTCGGAGCATTTATAAGCATCCAGGTGTATCTTGCTTCAGACTAAGATGCAAGTGGCCAATTGTTCTTTTCATGAGTTGAAACATATTTGTAAGTGTTTTCAGGGCAACAAGAATTGGAAGGAGTCCTAAGTTCAATGTTGTCCCATCTAAAGAAGCAGAATTTTATAGCATAGGTTACAAACTAGTGGCTTGCAATGCAATTGTCTAAAAGTAATGCATTGGTAGCCAGTATGCATAAAATCAGGCTAGTGCATGTGTAAAATTGGATAGCTTTTTTCTAATGCACTTTGTTTATATTTTCTATTTATCTTTCTTTAGAATTGTTTTTTATTTTTCATTTTATTTTCATTCATTTATTTTAATTTGACCAGAGAGAGACACAGAGAGAGAGGAAAAGTGGGAAAGCAAGCCACCAGGTCTGGGACACGAACCATAGTCAGTCATTTGGGAGCATCCAGCGCCTTAACCACCATGCCACCTGCTGGCCCCTGTGCTTTGTTTAAACCTGAGTTCTATCATCACTGGGCCATCACTGCTATGTGGCAACACTCGGACCTGGATGGCAATATCCCCTCGTAGATCAAGAATGTCATTTCCAGATTGTCACAGGATGCAGCCCACAGGACTCGTAAATTTCACCTGGCTGACCACTGAGGATTTACTACTCCTTTGTTATAAGCCACATGCAGATTTTCAAATGCTAGATTTGTTTAAAGTAGTATTTTCCATTATCATAAAAAATGTTGTTCCTTATTTTCTATGTTCCATAGCCTTTCAGGCTTGCTCTTATGAAAAGAGGATGCTGTGCCTTGTGGATAAATGTTGTGCTATTTTCCTCCTTCTCGGCATCCACTTCTGGGTCTTACCTAATTCCTGTCATCATAGGGCATCAGTTTAACAGTCCACCCCTAGGTGGAGCACTTTTCCAAAAGCAACTTGTATACACCTCACATACCTTCACATACATTTCTGCATCTGTATACAGTCATGCACTCACACACATTCACACCTGCTCATCTGAGGACACACATCACTTGCACTAATACACGTGCACTCACAATCATACACTCATATTTACGTTCTTGCTCATGCATTCACAGTCACACACTCATACACTCCATCTTTTGCACAGGGACACTCATAGAAAATTAAGACTTAGAATTTCAGAGCAGGTAAAAAGACATGTTTTTGGAACTTCAGATTGGTCAGGCTTGGTCAATAGCAGATCATTCCAAAATGTGTGTGAGAACAGAGAGGAAAGGTCAAGAGCAGGAGCTGGGCTAGGAGAGAAAGGTGGGAAGCTGCCAGTGTGCAGCTTTATCTCTTTGTCCTTTTGCTGCACAGCCTGAGGGCAGAAAGCCAGGGTCTGTCGTGTGTACTAGGATAT
Organism: Tupaia belangeri chinensis; assembly: GCF_000334495.1. Lineage (NCBI taxonomy): Eukaryota > Metazoa > Chordata > Mammalia > Scandentia > Tupaiidae > Tupaia > Tupaia belangeri. The sequence goes on from NW_006160205.1 coordinate 1,025,708, forward strand.
TGCATTTGTTGTTCAGGAAATCTGACCCATTTGAGGAAAGGGTGGAGTTCTTCTTGGCATTGGGGTATTGGGCATCCTGAAGGTGAAAGAACCCATGTGACCAAAAGAAATCCCAGTTCAAACTGGCTTACACAGTAAGAGGCATTTATTAGGTTTCAAGAGCTCTAGCTTCAGGTGAGGCTTAATCAAGAGGCTGACGCTGTCCTCTGAATTCTTTCTACTCTGCCTTCCCCATAGGTGGGCTTTTTCATCAGTTTTTCTCCCTTCCTCGTAGCAAAACTGTCTGTTTAGTCCTCACATCTATGCTTTACAGACGCAGAAGAGAGAAAGTGCCATTATCCTAGAATTCTGATCAATAGACCTGTCGCTCTCTGGCATGCACCAGCTGCTGTCCCAGCTCCATGCGCGTGCTCATTGACTATCGCCGATTAGTCGGGAGTGGACTCAGCACATGGGTTTTTGGGAGAGAGGTGGATGATGTATTGAAGTAGGGATTGTCTCACCCAAAAGAAGAAAGATGGATGCTGGTGGCCACTGTCACCTGGTCAACCCCCTGGCTGTCTGCAGGGGACCAGGAAATAGCTCACTGTGGTTTCCATGCCTTATTAGCACGGGTAAGTGGCACTTCAATACCTCTGCGCATGAGTCACCGTCACCTTTCTGTGGTGGCCATGCCTAAGAATCTCCCCGTTGTGTTGGCTGCCTTTTTTGGGTACATTCTGGTCTGAAATTTCTCCACAGCCTAGTCAATTTACTTCTCCAACTTAAGGGGAGAAGCCCAGGCATCTAGTTCCAGAGTAAAAATAAGCCAGAATTTGCGAGTAACCTATTCCTTCTTCCTTTTGTGACCTCTGCTTCACAAAGGAATGCTCAATCAAGGGGTTGTTTGTTCCCTGCAGAGACAGTCTGCGTGGTAAAGTAACATCACAGGCTCCCTTTACTGAAAACCCTCTCTGTCGGGGACTGTCCCTTTAGGCTCTTCTTCATGAACAGCCCTTAGGAAGGAGAGTGTTCCTCTCATTTGACAGATGACAATCCAGAGTCCTAAAGAGGTTAAATAATTCCTCCAGGCTGATGAAGTAGGTAAGGATGGAGCAGAGATTTTACCCCAGGCTGAGTAGAATCTGACCTCAGAGCTTCTCACTGGCCTCTCTCTGAATAAACATACCCTAAGCTGCTGCCTTAGGTGGAGCTTGGGGGTGAACCTTTTAGTCTTCTGCTCCTCCCTACTTAAAATCCTCCCACTCTCAGCCCATCCCTGCTCTAAGAGTGGCTCAGTCCCCCTGCCAGAAATGTACACAGATATCTCCACATGCTGCTGGCCTCTGTCCCAGGACAGCCACCCTTGGTACTGCCCCTCCCAGACCTACCTGTCCAGCTGGGCAACAAGCCTGCCTCTTCTCTGATTTCATCTTCCCATTTTATACCATTTTTTTTTAATCTAAAACTTACACGCCCCATGGTCCACTCCATCACAGCCCATCTCTCTTAATGCATAAGTTTTTCCCAAATGCTGGGTGTGGGGGTCTGGGGTGTTGGTTGTATGAAATGGTCTGCAGAGACAGGGTAACTTTCAACAAGGGCCTTCTGGAGAGAGTGTCTTGCTCAATAGGTGGAAACATCAGACTAAGGGGACCAGCAAATGGCGTAGTGGTTACCTCGCTGGACTCCCACGTAGTCAACCACAGTTCGAGCCCTGGACCTGGAGGCTGGAAAGTCATGCTGGGGGCATGTGCGTGCGTGCCCCAAGTCCCAAGAGGAGAATGGAGGAGAAGGGATTGTGGTGTGGCCATCTTCTCTGGGGGGTGATTTCTTGCTTTCTGTCTCTCTGGCAAGCACATACACCCCATAGCAAAAGTCTCTCTTAAAAGAAAAAAAAAGAACTGTCAGTCTAACAAGATGATGCCTTCTGTGGTGACTGGCTCTCGATCCATTCTCGGTAGGCTGCAGTCTCTTGCTCCTAGGAGTGGGAGTGTGTGATTCCTTCACTGATGGTTCATTGAAAAGAGCATTGCAGGTCTCAGGGCTGCAGGGCTGTCCATCACTTCCAAAGAAACTTTTCAGGTTTGCTCCTAAACTTTCTTCTGGACAGAAATTTTCTCTTGATTTCACTGCCCCATTTTATCTATGCATTCTGTCTTCCCTTATCTCTCCTAACCTCGGTCAGGGGTGGGCCATGGCCTATCTTGGTAAATAAAGTTTTATGGGCACATGGCCATTCCCATTCACTATCTGTTATCTCTGGTTGCTTTCCCACTATAACAGCAGAGTTGAGTAGTCCCAGCTGAGACCATATGTCCTGAAGAGCTTAAAACATTTACTCTCTGGCCTTTAAAAAAAAAAGAAATGTGCTGATCTCTAATCTCGGTCAGTGCACACCACAGATACTCCAGCATGACCCCCCATGATCCCCTAACTCCCTCCCATCCTTCACATGACCAGGAATAAAAACCTCAACTGAGCCTGAGCTCCAACAAGAAAGAAAAAATAAGCAAACGCCTGATGTTTAGAAAAGAAAAACACAATCTCACCCTCGGTTTCATCCCAAGCAAAACAAGTGCGTAACTCTTGTGCAGCCGCTCGGGCCGAGGGCAACCACAGCACTACGACTGCTGGGCTGTAGGATCCTTCTTCAGAGCGATGCCCACACAGCTGCAGCAAGTTCACTGGACTTCGACCGCTACTTCCCATCCTCGACCCAGTGGCCACAGGAATATCGAGTCATCAGGAAAGTCATGACACATTTTTGCATAGAAAAATACGTCACGACTTTTCCAATGACTCAGTAATATAAGACAAAAATAGTGTTGAATAAGTAACCTGTGAGCATGCTTTGGGTCTCACTGTCAGAAACAGATATAGCATCTCTTGTTAAGTCCATAGTTAAATCTGAATTTACAGTTTCTGTATATTGATTAAGCACCAAATAAAGAAGCTCTTTTGTGATTAGGGAATCACGTATGAAAAATGTCTCCTTTAAATAGTAGATTCATTGCGCTGTGCAATGCTCACGCCATGAGACACTAAGAAACAGCCATGGAGACTATTCCGCTTTCCCATCGAATGCTCACCCTTACTAAGTGACCCTATAGGTGGAATCACTGACACTATGTTATTTCTTCCCTCTCAGGACCAACAGTTACTCTCTTATACAAAGTACCTGTTGTTGAGTTTATATCAGGTAAAATACCTATTTAATGTCGCTAGAGTCTGGAGTTGGGGTAACGATGTCGTCACCATCTTCTCTTTTTTTTGGGGGGTGGGGGGAGGTTTTTGCTATAGGATGCGTGTGCTTACCAGAAAAACAGAGACAGAGAGACAGAAAGCAAGAAATCACCCCCCAGGGGGGGATGGCCACACCACAATCCCTTCTCCTCCATTCTCCTCTCGGGATCTTGGGCATGCATGCACACGCACCTGGTGTGAGTTTAAGCCACCGGGTCCGGGACTCAAACTGGGGCCGACTACATGGGAGTCCAGCGACGTAGCCATTACGCTAACTGCTGGTCCTGTCACCATCTTTTTTAAACCAAGCCCATACTCACTCTGTGTTCAGTTAATGCAAATTTCAGGAAGGCTTCTGAAAACACTCTTGTCAAAAACCTGATGTTTGCTCAAAAACCTGATGTTTGTGGTAGTGCAACACTCCATGGTGCCGAAGTCACAGGAGGCTCCTGTACAGGTTAGGTGTGTGCACACGTGCTTGGGATCCTGGCTGGCTGAGGCTGGAGGTGACTACAGTGTGAAGACTCCCTTGGGGTTATGGAGAAAACCTGATGTTAATGGTATTAGGTAAGAATTGACAAAAGATAGGCATGCATTAGAAACTGTGGACTCCTGTCCCAGTGGCCACTCGCTGTGGCAAAACTGACAGGTCAGTTGTAAAGGAAGAGGCAGCATCACTTAGCAGTTTCTCGATTCTTGTTTTCCCACCAAAAGTCAAAGGGAACAGGAAGGAAAGTGCCTATTTTACAAAAGAAATGTAGCACAGCTCTTTGAAGGGTCACTTGGTGGGAGAAATGCTTCTTACTACCTGGGGAGCTCCTGAGCCTGTGGGAATGTTATTATCAACTGGGAGGAGCCAGGCACACTGGGAACTCTGGTTTGAGCCTTGCACGGTTGGCATCTTGCCAGCAGTGTTGTAAACGCATGTCATGTCGGCTGGGATCCAGCCGAGCTCTTCCAAAAACCATTGTTCATCAAACCTGGAGTTTTAGAAGTTGAGCCAATGAGCGTGTGAGCTTGCCTTTGGCCACTTGAAAACACTAAGTCAACCTTGGCAAAAGATTCAAGCCATTGGCGCCTTGTGTCTTGTGCTGGATTTATGAAAGAGAATAAGAAGGCTAAGGCAGGGGTGAAGGGCTTTTTAATAATATTTTAAGCTTTTAGATTCATAGAATTCCCATAAAATTAATAATGTGGTAGGCCAGCCAGTGGGGTGGTGGTTAAGGTGTCTGGATTCCACACGGCCCGCTGAGCAGTTTGAGTCCCAGAACTGGTGGCTTAAAAACATACCAGACAAGTATGTGTGCTTGTATGCCCAAAGTCCCGAAAGGAGAAACGAAGAAGGGATTGCAGCATGATCATCCCTCCTGGGGGAATGCTTTCTTACTCTCTCTCTTTCTTTCTGGCAAGTGCATACACCCTATAGCAAATTAAGTGATAATAATAATAATAATGTGGTTTTATTGATATTCTTAGGGTAAACAAGAAAATAATAAAAAAGCAATTCAGCCCTTTGCTTTGGAGCAGATGGAAGAACTTAATAAATATTAACTCAAGACTTATAACCAAGAAACAAGTCATTGAAAATACAAAAGAATATCATTTGAAAGAACATTAATGTAAAGGCTATTGCTATTAAGACAGTGCCTATCCCGTGGGTGCTATTTCACTAAGCATGACTGAGTGATATTTAAATTTCAGCTGGATGGGCTGCCAAGGAACTAGAAGGCCTTTTCTGCAGACCAGAAAGTAGGTCACCGTGGATTTGTTAGTTTTGGGCACAAACAAGGCGAGGACGGGGAAGCGGGGTGTCAGAGCAGCCGGCTGTTGTGCTGTATCTCAGAACAAGGATGTCATGCTAAACATGGCTCCTGTCTCGGCAGGGCTAGCAGTTTGCCTTAACGGCAAGAGCCTTCGTAGGGAACAGCTGCTGCTTCTGCTGCACAGCGTCCCTTACCCTCTTCTTCTGGAAACAGAAACTCCCTTTATTAGGGGAAATGTTCTTTTCACACTTCTGACCAAGTTTTCCTATAGAAGGCTTGGGGAAAAGTCTGTTCCTGTGGAGCTTCGAGTTCTGAACCACTGGACTCACCTTTCCCCAGTCCTTCTCCTTTGTTAGTGTCCTCATTCCGAACTGCTCACATGAACCTGGCTTTTTGTTTTTCTCGACCTGATTTATTTTTGCCCAGCTCTACCCAGTACCAAGTGCTAAACTCACTGCTCTGCCTGGGTTGTGGACCCAGTGTCTGGCTTTCTCCAGGGTCTGAGTCTACTTCAATATTCTCTGACCCTCTCTGAGCCTCAGCTTTACCATCTGTAAAATAGAAGTAATAATAATAGAGACCAGCAGTTGGCATAATGGCTATGTCGCTGGACTCCCATGTACTTGACTGTGGTTCGAGCCTTGGACCCGGTGGCTTAAACTCACGCTGGACACGTGTGCGTGTGTGCCCAAGATCCTAAGAGGAGAATGGAGGAGAAGAGATTGCAGCATAGCCACTTTTCCTCCAGGGGTAATTTCTTACTTTCTGTCTCTCTGTCTCTCTCTGTCTTTCTGGTGAGCGCATGCGCCCTGTAGGAAAAAAACTCTCAAAAAAAAAATAATAATATCTACTACTAGGTGAAGGTCAAATGATTAGTGATGGCTTCATAAAAGCAAATCAGCAAATAGTAGCAGAAGTTAGTCTTTGATGCTTCTAACTCTAATAATTGGATTCTGAATGGTAGAGTTACATTTTTTATTTTCCTTTTTTCTCTCTCTCTTCTTATTTCTCCTTCTTAAATAGTTTTGCTGTGTTGTGATCCTTCCGCCACCACCTCCTGATTAGCTTGGACCATAGTCTTGTACCACTGCAAACAGTTCTTTAGGGTGGGCCAGAAATCAGGTTCGGGCCTCTCCTGTGGCTTCAGCCTGCCAGGTAGCAGCATCGACCAGTGTGCACCATCCTAGCTGAGCTTGTTTATTTTCTTTAGGGTTGTTCGTTTGTTTGTTAAGTTTACTCGTTCATTTATTCCATGAGCGAGAGGCGCAGAGAGTAGGGGCTCCCCAAGAGGACTGTGAAGCCATAATCCACCCAGGCCTTCAGCCAGCCCCGATCACCAGCATCACGTGCCTGCACACTCTGGGAGTTCTCCCAGCGAGGGTCTGGAACCTTTCCTTGTGGGTCAGCCTCACGGAACATCACATTTTACCACTGCCCCCGATCCAGTCCCTCTTTTTAGTTTCAATATTAAAGAATATAATGCTCTGAAAAGAATCCTCTAGATCAGAAAGCCTATAGATTTTTTTTAACTTTTCAGCATTCTGTTATTGGGCAGAAATCCCACGGGAAAAAAATACACTGGTGCTGGATTTCCTCTCTGGAATTTTCTTAAAGAAAATCCCAAAGACTGTGTTCTTAGGAATAGACCTGTCTCTAATGCTGGCTAGAATAAAATGTGTACAGAGAAGGGTGTGTGTGTATGTGTGTGTGCACGTACTCATGCACGCGTTTGGAATTGAGAAAGAGACTGCTCCTCTCTACCTCACAAATGGAGTACGTTTGAACTTGTAAGGTTCAGATGTCTTTATGCCCCTTTTATTTTCAAGCTGATTGCATTGGACACGTATTAAGGCTCTGCACTTCCAAACCTGTCCAGCGTGTTCCTTCTGCAGGTGCAGGATCCTACGACTGTTTGAATAGTGCCCGGCATTTCATAGTCTCAGGGGTGAGCAGCGGGGGCGGGAGTAGGCTCTGCCTCTCTGGGTATCTGATGGCCAAGGGCTTGTTCCGTCCTTGCTGAAACTTCCGCATCCTGACCCCTTTCACTCTGTTGGCAAACCACCTCTGAGAGAGTGCTGCAAGGCCAGCGCTGGTACTGTAGTTACTGCGAATTCAATTCCTTGGCTGATGGCAGTCGATGCCTGATTAGGCCAGTTTTAAACTGGGCGTGGTGATAATACTTGCGAGTTGTCGAGGACCCTAGGGTTGGTTGGTGGAGGGGAGACATGTCAGGCATCACATGACTGTGATCCAGGACTAACTGAAACAGAGCGGAGCACGGCATGGAGACCCTGTTGGAGTGCCTGTTTCTCTGTCACTGTCTCTGTTTCTTTCTCTTTTTCTTTTTTGAGAGATTTTTGCAATAGGGCACATGCATTCGCCAGACAGACAGAGAGAGAAAGAGATACAGAAAGCGAGAAATCACCCCCAGGGGGGATGGCCACACCGCAATCCCTTCTCCTCCATTCTCCTCTCGGGATCTTGGGCACGCACGCACACGAGCCCGGCATGAGTTTAAGCCACCTGGTCTGGGACACGAACTGCGGTCGACTACGTGGGAGTCCAGCAACATAGCCATTACGCTAACTGCTGGTCCCCCTAAAGTTTATTTTCTTAAAAGCAGAGACAGAGAGAAAAACAGGCACCTGCCACAAAGCCTTCATGCTGTGATCCTCCCCCAGCTCTGCAGCCAGCCAGGATCACAGATGTAACCCGCATGTTCAGGTAGATGCGGGATGTGAACTCAGAGCCTTCCCATATGACCTCCAGCATCACACAGCTGTGCCCCTGCAGCTATGCCTCCACACTGGCATTGCTGCAGAAGGAAATTAAATTAATCTGGGTGCTCTACTCTCCACACAACCATATTTCAGTGAGTGTGGGCTTTTAAAAATTCTTCTCCAGCCTAAACATAATCTGATGTTTATGTAGTTGTGGTTTGTCTTGTAAATATATGTGCATTTTACATAGTTCAGTGCTGTGCATCTTGAATTATTTATTTTAATTATTTTCCCTCTCTAGAACCACATAGTAGCATGTATGAAAAATGGCATTCAAAATGGAAGTTAAAAATACCGATAACTGTTGATGTTCTCTGCGCTTCTGGAATTAATCAGTTAACAGGTTTAAGTATTCCATTTTAGAAACAGAAACAAGGAACAAAAGCACAAAACAAATGAGTTCCTATCATTTTATTTTGTTTTTACCATAACTTGAAATTACAGAAACAGAACTAGTTTTTGAATGTCCCAAAGTACTCTTGAAAGGGCTTTAGAGAACTAAGCCACTTAGAAAGAACAAATATTTCTCAGGTTATCCTTGTTGCTACTGTCAAGACTTATTTGAATCGGGTCAAATTAAGATTAAGATGGTTCAGATCCAGAGACTTGGCCCACCATCTCTTCCTTAGCAACACAGCATCCCCATCCCTTTTAGAAAATGCTCATCCTTAAGCCCTCTGCTGGTCTTCCTGGGTCTTAATTGTTTTATCCCAGTGACGTTTTCCTTGTTTGTTTTTCTTTTCATCCAGTGATTGGTCTGAATTCAATACTAGCCTCAGGTTTCCCCAGTCCTCTTCCATGAAAATGCTTCCGGACTTTAGGAGTATGCTACAAGCATCACTATTCTTGGCTCTTGATCAAATCTACGTTTACTTGTAAATTGCACCTTTCTTTTTTTTTTTTTTTTTTTTTCTTTTTTAATGAGCAAGACTCTCCTTTTGTAGGGCCATGGATAGCTTTGACACCTTCATCTACTAGGTTAGCAGGTTTATTGAATCCCTACTGTAAACCAGGCACTGGGCCACTCAATGGTAAATCAATGGTGATAAACAGGCCTGGTTTCTACATTCATGGAGCTTAGGATTTAGTGTCAAAATCAAGCATTAGACAGGAAACTTCAGTTCAGATTGAATATAAAAATAGTAGAGGGGGCAGCAGATGGCATAACAGTTGCATCTCTGGACTACCATGTAGTCAGCCATGGTTTGAGTCTCAGACCTGGCAGCTTAAAACTCACGCTTTTGCCCAAGATCCCGAGAGGAGGATGGAGGAGAAGGGATTGCTGTGCGGCCGTTCCCCCAGGGGGTGATTTCTCACTTTCTGTCTCTGTCTCTCTGGCAAGCACATATGCCCTATAGCAAAAATATCTCTATTTAAAAAAAAGAAAGAAAGAAATAGTAGAGGAAAAATTAACAGAGTGCCCTGGGTTGCTCGTTGGAGGAATTTTCCTTGTTTTGTAGGACCCTAGAGTGCATGAATGGAAGTTCCAGGACTTACCTGTGGATACTCAGTCTCAGGTTTCTCCAGATTAAAATCCTTACACTTCCTGCAGTGGGAGCTGGACCACAAGCAAGCCCCTACTCTCATCTAAGTGGTGGGAGGATGGTAAAAGAAAACACCAAGTGTCGACCCATTTAACAATGGATATAACCAGTTTTCTTTGCTGCTTAAGCAACTTAGGTGAATTGGGGACTGCTAAGATGGAAAACAGTCCACCAACACTGCCCTTAGGATTCATTTGTATTTTCTTTTCTTTTCTTTTTTAAAATTTGTTATGGCTGCACACCCTTGCCAGAGGGAGACAGAGAGAGAAAGAGATTATTTGACTGGCCCCCAAATATTATTTTCTTCCTTTGAGTCTAATTTTACATGCTTCCTTAAACAACTTATCTCAAACGACTTGAATCTCGATTACAGTGTATTGCCTTTAACTGCCGTAGTACTGTCATTTGTTGACACTTTTAAAAGAACTTTTTCGTACCTGTAGTATGAGGTGTAGGTCTCCATAACAGAGACTATCTGGAGAGATGGGCAAGGAACCAGGAACAGTGGTACCTTTGGAGGGGAGACGAGCTTAGCTGCCACTTGGTTAGGTGACACTCCCCTGTGGTTTAGATGAAAAAGGCTTTTCTCAGAGAGCCATGAGCAGAGACCCGGCAAGATTCCATCCTCCCCCTTTGCCTCTGTCAGCTGTTGTGCAGTGAACGACCTGAACAACCTCAGGTGGCAACCATGGAACTGAGGAGCTGGGGATCAAGGATGTGAGAGGGCTTACTGAAGAAACGTTTGTATGATTCCATAAACATTTCAAAATTAGAAGTTAAAAAGTACTATGTGCTGGTATAGGAAACTGGGGGAGGGAGGCCAGGGAGGGTGTGCCACTGCACCAACATAAATAAAAACCATCTAGTGATTGCAGCTTAGAATTCATTACTAACAATAATTTAGAGTATTTTTTTACCTCTAGGATTTGATATTTTTGCTAAATGCATGCACACAGCTTCACGATTGGGTTCAGGTATATTTTTTTTCTGCATTTTTACTTCGTTTTATGTAATAAGCTTTTTTCTTAAATCAAAACAAATTTGAACATCTTTTTTTCTGAAGATAAAAGTATTACATGTTCATTGTAAAATATTTAGCAAATAGAGACACAAGTTAAAATGTGGTCTGTGTTTTCTGTTTTGTGGTATGGGTGTGAATAGCTTTAATGAGGTATAATTCACATACCACAAAATTTACCTGTTTAAAATGTCCATTTCAGGGACCAGCAGTTAGCGTAATGGGTATGTCGCTGGACTCCCATGTAGTCGACCGCGGTTCATGTCCCGGACCTGGCGGCTTAAACTCACGCCGGGTGCATGTGCGTGCATGCCTAAGATCCCGAGAGGAGAATGGAGGAGAAGGGATTGCGGTGTGGCCATCTCCCCATGGGGGGTGATTTCTTGCTTTCTGTCTCTCTGTCTTTCTGGCAAGCGCACGCACCCTATAGCAAAAAGCCTCTCAAAAAAAAAAAAAAAAAAAAAGTACATTTCAGTGGCTTTCCTTGTATTTATGGAGTTGGACAATTATCACTATCATCTAACTTTTGAATATTTTCATTGTCCTGAAAAGAAGCCCTGTACCCATTAGTAGTCACTTGCCATTTCCCCATTTCCTCCCTCCAAACTTCCTCAGCCCTAAATAATTGCTAACCTATACTTTTGGTCTATAAAGATTTGCCAAATCTACACATTTTATAGAATATAAATGGGATCATATCTAGGTCTCCCTTTATGACTGACTTCTTTCACTTGACGTAGTGTTTTGAGACTTGTCTATGTTATAGTATAGATTTTATTCTCTCTCTCTTTTCTTTTTTGTAATTATCTATTTTTATTATTTATCAATTAGTGATTGATTTTTACTTACTTGCCATAAAATTCACCCTTTTAAAGTATACAGCTCAGTGTGGATTTTTTTATTTTTGTATATTCAAAAGATTACATAATGAGACCAGCAGTTAGCATAATGGCTATGTCGCTGAACTCCCATGTAGTTGACCGCGCGGTTCGAGTCCCAGAACCGGTTGCTTAAACTCACGCCAGGTGCGTGTGCATGCATGCCCAAGATCCTGAGAGGAGAATGGAGGAGAAGGGACTGCAGCATGGCCATCCCCCCTGGGGGTGATTTCTTTTTTTGTTGTTTTTTGTTTTTTTCCTTGTTTCTATCTCTCTGTCTCTCTCTGTCTTTCTGGGAAGTGCACGCACCGTATAGCAAAAAAACAAACAAACAAAAAAAACAACTCTAACTCTCAAAAAAAAAAAAAAAGATTGCATAACGATCACCACTTTGTATTTCTAGGTTATTTTCTTTCTTTCTTTAAGAGAAATTTTTGCTACAGGGTGCATGCACTTATCAGAGAGACAGAGAGACAGAAAGTAAGAAATCACCCCCTGGGGGGATGGCCACACCGCAATCCCTTCTCCTCCACTCTCCTCTCTGCATTTTGGTCATGCCTGGTGTGAGTTTCAAGCCTCTGGGTCTAGGACTCAAACCATAGTTGACCATGTGAGAGTTCAGCAACAAAACCATTACGCCATCTGCTGGTCCCAATTTCAGGTTATTTTCATCACCTGAGAAAGAAACTTTGATCTAAATGATGCATAGCGATTGGTTGCATAAATAATAATAATAATAAAAAGATAGAAAAGTGAAAAAAAAAAGAAACTTTGTACTCATTCATAGCATTAGCCATCCACCCTACCCTATCCACTCCTAGTCCTCTGGCAACCACTGATGAAGTTTCTTTTTTTTTTTTTTTTTAAGTTTTGTTATAGTTTTGCCACAGGAGACAGGAAGAGACAGAGAGAAGGAAAGTGACAAATCACTGCCAGGGGAGCTGGCCACACTGTAACCCCTCCTCTCAGGATCTCGGACATGTACACACACACACGCAGCATGACTTTCAAGCTGCTGGGTCCAAGACTTGAACCTTGTAGTCAGGCATGTGGGGTGCAGCCATCTTATCTCTGCACTATCTGCTGTCCCATCATCTGTTTTCCGACCCTATATACGTGTGGTCTTATTGTCTGGCTTTTTTACTTAGCATAATGTTTTCAAGATTCATGGATGTTATAGCAAGTATCACTACTTTATTCCTTTTATGGCTAAATAATGTTCCATTATATAGATATACCACATTCTATATATCCACTCATCGGGTGATAGATATTTGTGTACTTTCCTCTTTGGGCTATTCTTTTTTTTGTTTTTAGAGGTTTTTGCTATAGAGCACATGCACTTGCCAGACAGGCAGAGACAGACAGAGAGACAGAAAGCGAGAAATCACCTCCCAGGGGAGATGGCCACGCTGCAATCACTTCTCCTCCATTCTCCTCTCGGGATCTTGGGCACGCACGTACATGCCCCTGGCATGAGTTTTAAACCACTGGATCCAGGATGCGAACCACAGTCGACTACATGGGAGTCTAGCGACACAGCCATTACACTAACTGCTGGTCCCCTCTTTGGACTATTCTAAATAAAGATGTTGTGAACAGGAATATGTAGTATACCTATGTGTAATGGGATGTACCACTTTAAAAAAAATTTTTTTAAGAATTATTTTATTTAACTTTATTTACTTATTTATTTTGACCAGAGAGGGACAAGAGTATGAGAGGGAAAGTAAGAAAGCAAGCTGCCAGGTCCAGTACTCCAACCTTGGTCTAGTATGTGGGATTCCAGGGCCCTTAACTACCACGCCACCTGCTGGCCCCTACACTTTCTTAAAAAATCTATTCATTAGTCGATAGACATATCGATTGTTTCCCACCTTTTAGCTATTATGAATAGTGTTGCTGTGAACATCTGTGCAGTCTTTTTAAATACCTGTTTTTACTTCTCTAGAGCATTAATCTAGAATGGAATTGCTAGATCTCATGATAATCCTGTTTATGTTTGGAAGAATCCCACTTTTCCACTGTGGTTGTACTATTTTACATTCCCAGCAGCAATGTTTCGGGGTTCCAATGTCTCCACATCTTTGCCAGCATTTGTTATAGTCCATCTTTTTTATTATAATCAATCTAAGATAGGGTATATTATTGTGGTTTTGATTTGTATTTCCCTAATGACTAACAATGTTGAATTTCATAGGCTGACAAAATTCTTCTTGTGTTATTCTAGCTTTTCAAAGAGGGACATCTCTTCCAGAACACTTGAAAAATCTTCACTTTCTATCTTATTATGAGTGAGGTGTTGTACCCTTCCTTAGATCAATTATGGTTCATCCCAGAAGCATAGCAAATAGCCACCAACAAAATCTCAGAAAAGGGGGGACAGACAACAAGCATTATCTGCCAAAATATGTGAAAAATAAACCAAAATTACCTATGAGCCCACCAGACTGAGATAATAATGGAAATTTCTTAGGATGAGGAAGTCTACCTTAAATTTCACTGTTGCAAGCTCCTTCAGAACAAAATCCCAGTATCTTTCTCTGTTACTGATTCAAGGCCAGAACATACAATTCTTCTCTTCATTCCTCTAAAATACAAACTAATGCTCCCTGAACTTTTGTTCTGAAGAATACAAAACTGTTTTCTCAACTTCATAAAATACTGGCAATAAGGCCTGTAGCATGTTGTTTTCTGCTGCTTTTTCTTCTTGTAGACAATCCATTTTGTGGTTGAGAACAGTATGTCACAGCTGTCATCTCCAAAGTAAATTTGGGGATAGCAAGATACAAGAAATACCTTTATGCCTCTTTTTTGTTTTTTTTTCTGTTTGTTTTATTTTTGTATGCTAGACTTTGCTATCGCTTTTGCTGTTGAGGGCCAAATAGTTTAAATTCCTAGCAATAATCCTACCAAATTATTCTGTATTTTTACTGATACTAGGAAATTGGTCTATTTTTATAACCAAATTTTTATAATTGCTCATATTTGTTTGATAGTAAGAGTATATACCTGGCCACGTATTTAATACTTTGCGAGCTATTTATACTGGATGTTTTCTGTTTTCCATTTGAGTACAATTGTAACTGAGCCTGGGTAGTGTTCTCAGTCCTTGCAGAGTCTAGATTTCCATGTATCTTTTTTTTTTTTCTTCTCCCCTTCATTGTCTAGGAGTGAAGAGCCATTGAGTTGCAAGTAACTGCTCTCTTATCACCCATTAAAAATAAATTGTTATATTTCGTCTTAGATTTTTCTTCTTTCCATCATTGTCATATTCTTACTTAGATTGGATAAGCCCCAAAGATGGGCTTTTTGTCACATATAGTCTCTGGACTACTCTCGGTGCTAGAAATACCTATGGCTGCTATGGCCTGAATATTTGAGTCTGCCCAGAATTCATGTTTGAAGCCCTAATCTCCAATGGGAAGGTATGTGACTGTGGAACTTTGGAGAGGTAATTGAGTTCAGATTAGTTCACGGGGCTAGGGCTCTCCTGAAAGTACTCTTAGAAGGTGATAAGGAGACCAGGGCCCTCACCAGAAACCAAACTGGCCGGCACTTTGATCTTGGACTTCCTAGCCTGTAGGACTATGAGAAACAGATTTCTGTTTTAAGCCACTCCATTTCTGGGACTCTTGTTATAGCGATTCAAACAATATCTTACAAATTTTAATAAATAAATGTTGGTAAATAAAGCAAAATATAATTTATAAATACAAAAGAAAAATGTGTATTTATCTCCCAATTAAAGTAGCAAGACTGACAAATTAGCAACTACACCATTTGAAAATGCACTTTCCCCTGATCTTTGCCAAATCTTCCAGCTTCTCTGTGCCTCAGTTTCTTTACCCAGGAAATGGAGCCCAAATTGCTTTGTCCACTTGACTTTGGGAAAATGCGAGAATCAACTGATGACATAACTAGAGCTGCCTCTATGTATTTAGTTAAAAATAAAAAAAGGAGGGGGTGCTATGAAAACCAATTTATTGCTATTTTATTTTTATCATTGTTGAAGTACATGTAAATTAAGTGTAAATAAAAGGTGACAAGATATGGGGGTGGGAGGTCAGTCGCAAGAGTGCCACTGTTTCTTCTTTAAGTAAGAAGGTCAGCCCTTTCCCTCTGATCTGTATGGGCGTCCTTGGGACCATCATCTCCTTCAAGTAGTTTTACAGCTGCTCAGGTGACTTCTGAAATCTGACCTGGCAAGGATTTCCAGTAGCTGCTCCATGAACTCACTAGTAAAAGTGGGTAAAATGCAAGGCCTGACAGTATGGTCCTCCCTTTTTGTGCATTATTCTCTCTTTGCTCTTTCATGGCCTCCTCCACTCAGCCTTCAGGTCTCAGCATAAATGTCAGGACCTCAGGGAAGCATCCCCTACTCTGTCCTCTCATGTATCTCTGCTAGGATCCCTTGTGGCAGTCCTGCCCTCTCATGTTACTTGTTTAAATGTCTGGCTGCCCCCTCTCTAACACACCCAGACAGAGATGTGTGTCTAGGCACATGCTCCCTTCCTGAAGCATAATGCACATGCAACACAATTTTTTTTTTGAGAGGTTTTTGCTATAGGGCGTGTGCGCTCGCCAGACAGACAGAGAGAGACATAGAGACAGAAAGCGAGAAATCACCCCCCAGGGGGGATGGCCACACCACAATTCCTTCTCCTCCATTCTCCTCTCGGGATCTTGGGCACGTACACACACGCACCCGGCATGAGTTTTAAGCCACCGGGTCTGGGACGCGAACCGCGGTCAACTATGTGGGAGTCCAGCGACATAGCCATTACGCTAACTGCTGGTCCCACATTCAACACAATTTTAAAAAAAATAAATTTAATTGATTTATATTTTCAAGTTGCTATAGGGCATGCGCACTCACCAGAGGGAGACAGAAAGTGAGAAAGAAAGCTGCCAGGTCCAGGACTCAAACTGCAGACGGCCACGTGAGAGTCCAGCACCTTTAACCACCACACCACCTGCTAAACCCAACACATAATTTTTTAAAATGGGAAAGAGAGAGATGGGTATTTTTGACAGGCTCTTACCACATCGTGATCCTTCTGCCCCAGCCCCGAGTTAGCCAGAATCACAAGCAAGCCACAACACCCAGGCTATTTAGATTATTCTAGGAATAGAACCAAGATCTCTCACGTGGCTTTAGCCACTGCACAGTGGTGCTCTCCCTCTTGTACTACCACTGCTGAGTCTCAATACATAATTTATTAAGAAATGAGACTATGTATTTTGGGAATGGATGAAATACTTTGTTTATTTACTGTTGAGACAAATAGTCATTCACTGGTCACTTCAATAAACATTTATCGATAGCCTGCTATGTGCCAGCCACTGGGAAACAAATGTGAATGAGACCCTTTCCCTGCTTCCCCCAGTTGTTTCTGAATGGGAGTAGCTATCACCTCACCTACAGGCCTTCTGAAATGTGTGGAGGTGGGCCAACCACGGTGCTGCAGCAGTAACACGAGTTCCCAGCAAGGCTGGAAGCCACAGGGTGACTGAGGGTTCCGAATTCCAGGTCAGCCTGAAAACATGCAAGGTGGGATCCTGAGGAGCTGGAAGGCTGAAGAAAGGAGATCATGGTGTGACAAAACCCCTAGTGAGGGTCTCTCTCTCTCTCTTCCTCCCTCCCTCTCTCTTGCACACATGCACACGTGCTGTCATTACAAGGAAGAGAGAGAGAGGAAAGGAGGTGCTTTCTGTTGTTGCTATGATAATGATTAAGGGCACTACTGGCAATGTGTGGGCAGAGCCCAAGGTCACTGAACACTTCCCATGTCATAGGACATTGCTGCACAAGGAGGACCCTTCCCAGCCTGCCAGCCTGCCAGCCTCCACGTCACATTGCAGGGCTCCTTAGAGAGCTACAGTCTGATTGGGAAGTGACCTGACACCTGTCACGTGTGCAGTGAGGCTTTCATTGCAGTGTGTGGCCCAAGGAAGGCACCAGCATGCCTACGGGGTTGGTGTGGGGAAAGTTCTTTTTGAAACATACCAAAAAAGAAAAGGTGTTGCCCCTACCCAGGAGTCTCTAATACATGGGGTCATTGGAAAAGTTGTGACACATTTTTGCATAGAAAAATACATCATGACTTTTCCAACAACCCACTAAATAAAGCAATAAAACCAAAAATGAAATATGAAAAATAGAAATAACTTATAGTAAGTTATTCCTCTTTTGATGATAAGTATTAAAAAAAAAGGTAAGTAAAAATAATGGATGTTACTTTCCACTTCTTTCTCAAAGGCTTTGAGTTTATTACACTTTTTTGTAAATGGGTGAAAACAGTTATAGAGTGATTGTTGCATTTCTTCTCTAATCTGCCTTTTGGGGAGAAAATATCAAGAGAGAAGAAAGCTTCTCCACAGTGAAGGTCCCTTGAGAGAAGAGCAGGAAGCAGTGTTCACCTGGGCCAGGGTCCCTCCGCTCTGTGCTACTGACACCTCGGGCTGGACAGTCCTCTGTGGTGAGAGGCTGTTGAGCACTGTAGGATGTCAAGCAGCACCCCTGGCCTCGGCCTTCTAGATGCCCATAGCATCCCCCAGTTGTGACAACCAAAACTATCTCCAGATATTGATAAATGTCCCATGGAAGGAATAGAGAGTACAAAATTGCCCCTATTGAGAATATCGAACCTTGTCTCATCCCCCTCAAGCCCTGTGTCAGGCATTCCTAGACACTCTGTTTTTTAGGCTTGTAGAGACTACGGTTGAAAAATACCCGCAGACACAAGGTGGATTCTTTTTGATGGGCAGAAAGAACTACTGGTTCCCACTGGCTGTTACCCACTCTCTGCTAGCTCTTTCTTTCTAGCGACAGGGACTGGCAATTTGTGCTCTTCTTCCTGCT
>NW_006160205.1:1043811-1047945 GCF_000334495.1 Tupaia belangeri chinensis
GGCTCAGAGGAGAACCTACAGGAGCCTCAGGGATAATGACAATTTCTCTGTCACATCCCCAGCAGAACTCCCAGGTGTATGAGTAATGCTGTCACCTGAAGCATCTTTTTAAGCCTCCAGAGAGAGCTGCAGGAAATTACAGTGTATTGCAGGGAACTCTGATGCTGGGAGGGAAAGACAATCTTTGCCTCAGATTAAAAAATAAATAAATAGCAAGACAATTTTGAAGTTAGCTTGACTTAGCTTTCTTTCCACAGAAAATTTTAGACAGTTTCAAGGGAGTGCATCTGGGATCTGGTTGCCCCTCATGGCTGGTCCCTTTTACGGATGATGCCACATTGGGGTTGTTCTTTTCTCTCCACGGCTACACACCTGAGTTTGGTTGCCACCCACTGCCAGTCCCTGGAGTGGAGGAGTTGCACGTACATCCCTCTAAAAACCCACTCATCCTCAAGCTTCAAACCTCTTCTGTGGGAGAGAAAAGTCATTGGAATAAGAAGCATCAATGCCTCTGTTGGTGGAAACAAGATGTCTTATCTCACCGTAGATGCAGCACTAGTATGCACTACTTTTCTCAGTCCACAGGAAAGGGTGGAGAGAGTGGGAAAGATCAAGCTACAAAAAAGCTTTTGAGAACTTGTAAGAGAGTAGTAGAAATGCTGTCCCAAGGGAACAGCAGTTGACATAATGGCTATGTTGCTGGACTCCCATGTAGTTAACCACGGTTTGAGTCCTGGACTCAATGGCTTAAACTCACACCAAGTACATGTGAATGCATGCCCAAGATACTGAGGAGAATGGAGGAGGAGGGATTGTGGCGTGGCCATTCCCCCCCGCCCCGCCCGGGGGGCGGAGAGGTGATTTCACACTTTCTGTCTCTCTGTCTCTCTCTTTCTGGTGAGTGCATGCGCCCTGTAGCAAAAACCTCTCCAAAAAAAGAAATAAATGCTGCCCCAAAACAGGTCACCACCAACTTTCACCCTCAACAAACAGAGAAGGAAAGGAGAGGTAGATAGTCAGTGAAAAAAAAAGGGGGGGGGGACCAGCAGTTGGTATAATGGCTATGTCACTGGACTCCCATGTAATCGACGATGGTTCGAGTCCCAGACCTGGTGGCTTAAACTCATGCTGGGTGCGTGTGCATGCATGCCCAAGATCCTGAGAGGGGAATGGAGGAGAAGGGATTCCAGTGTGACTATCCACCATAGAGGGTGATTTCTTGCTTTCTGTCTCTGTCTCTCTCTGTCTTTCTGGCAAGCTCACACGCCCTATAGCAAAAACCTCTCCCAAAAAAAAGAAAAAAAAAGTACACATTGTGCTTACACTGTTTTATTGACATAACTCCTCATTTTGGTGGTAATGATGGTTGGCTTTCTTTGAGTGTTTGCCCTTTACCACCCACCATGCTAAACACTTAATGCAGAATATTTTACTCCAAAAAAAAAACTCTCCGTAGTGGATTCTGATATTATCTCCCTTGTACATGAGGACATTGAGACTTTGCTAGTTTAAGGAGCTTATCCAAGGGCCCACAGGTCCTAAGGAGCAGAGATTTAAAACTGGGTATATGGCCTAGCAGGTGGCGTAGTGGTTAAGGTGCTGAACTCCCACATGACTGACCACAGTTCGAATCCCAGACCCAGCAGCTTGAAATTCCTGCCAGGCACATGTGTGTGCATGCCCAAAATTCTGAGAGGAAAATGGAGAAGGGATTGCGGCATGGCCATCCCTTGGGGGGTGATTTCTCACTTTCTCTCTCTCTGGCAAGTGCACGTGCCCTAGAGCAAAAATCTCAAAAAGAGAGAGAGAGAGAGAGAATTAAAATTGGGTATGCTTCTTTCTCTTAGGAAATTTAACCCCTGATTACCATACTAACTACTCCTGTGAGTCTGCAATTTTAACATGAGTCCAAATCCCCCAGAGACCAAGTGAAAACTCGGCTCTTTTAACCCCATAGTTTCTGAATCAGCAGTGGCCTGGGAACTCCCATTTCTAACACATTTCCAGTTGATGTTGATGTTGCTGGTCCAGGAACCACACTCCAAGAACCTGTATTAGACTGCAGTCCAATTTCTATGGGGGCCAGCCAGTGGCACGGTCCCACATGGCTGACTGCGCAGTTCATGTTCCAGACATGGGAGCTCAAAAGTCATGCAGGTTATATGTGTATGTGCCCCAAATTCTGAGAGGATATGGAGCAGAAGGGACTGTGTATGGCTATGCCCCCTGGGGGGCCATTTCTCTCTCTCTCTCTCTCCAGCAAGCACACATTCCTCATAGCAAAAATGTGAAAGAAGAGAAAATGAGTGAGGTTGGAATTGACCTCGGACATTAAACCTATACACACAGGGCTGATAACTAAGGTGTTTCTAGAGCACTCTTTGGAGAGGATGGTATCATGAGACAGAGGTAATTGACCTGTCGAAAGTTTTATTCTGGTATTCCCTTGGTTGCCTGACACTTCCGAGAACACGGTCACATTGCACCGTTAAAAAAAAAAAAAAAGAGCCACCGCCATTCACTTGCACTCAGAGGCCTTTGAACTTCAGTACTTTTCCATCCATATGATGACATTTCTTTCTCAAATGCTGCTTAGTTCATGACCTTAAAACCTAAGATATCCATGGTCTATAAAAACACCAGCACAATCATTGTGGAAAATCGTGTGAGAACGCTGATACGAAGGAGCACACAGAGGAGATTTACTGTGAAGAAACATTTGCAGATCTTCTTGGATCAGGTCTGTGTCCTAATAACTAGTCCAACAAAAACTCTCAGGCAATTTCATTAGTTACAAAAGAAAGATCCCTTAAAAGTTTTCTGATCTCAGTCACTTTGAAACCAGGCACTCTGAGGACAGATTTTGTGTTCTTCCCTTTTGACTGATGGCGTCTCACCTGAATTAAGATTCTAAAAGCACATTTGAAACCTGAAATAAAGCTGATTGACTTGTTGATAATCGGTTCTGAGCCTGCTGGGTTAGTTCAGGAGAAAGGGTTTGGCACCCTGGTTTTCTGCCACTTAATAAGAGCAAAGATAACAGCCCCGGTGTAAAACCACCAGTAAAATACAGGCACTTGTTTTATAGATAGAGTCAGGAAAAAAACTCCATCTTGAAATTTACTGCAGTGCTTCAGCCATGAGAAGCGTTACAGAATTATATAGGACCCAAATCCAGACAGATTCTAAAGGAAAACAGAACTGGTGGCATGTGGGACTACTCTGGCTCCTTTTTCCAAATTGCCTTACACCGTATCATTCCTGAGGGACAACTTAAAAATGGGGGGGAGGTAATATTAATTATCTGGTGACTTCATGAGTCCTGGAGCAGTTTCCTTTGGTATTGAAAGGAGAATAAACTACATTTGGGTTAGTGCTGGCAGCTGAGGATAGACATCTCCAGAGGCTGAATTTTCCAGCACCAAACCAAGGGTTCTCTTACAAGTTCTGTTTCACAGCAGATAATAACTGGAAGCTATTTGCTAGGGATCAAGGATTCTGCTCCCCCCACCCCCAAACTGCTGCGGGGGAGGTAGCAGCATGGAGGTGTGAGGAAATCTTTCTCCAGCTTGCTCCAACAGCAGGTGGTCATTTTTGTGGGGACCCTGGAGTTAGGAGATCCTGGAGCTAAGTACAAACTGTTGCTTTGAGACTGACGCTCCATCTCCTGGCTCCAGCAAACCAAGGAAACGCTGAGAGCTGTTCCCCAGGAGAAGTGGAGTCCAGAGGGAGTCCTTGGAGGATTTTTTCTTTCTTTCTTTCTGCCTCTGTGGCTACCCAGAGGTGTTTACAACGTGGACAGAGCAAGATACCAAGCAAAAAAATCCCATAGTGTAAAGAAGGGATCGCCTCAAGGCAGAAAAAGAGACTCCTCGGGTTAGCGTGTGTGTGTGTGTGTGTGTGTGTGTGTGTGCAGGACGTGCGATCCAAGCGCGCTGAAATGCAGCTCTCATCCTTGCCTGCAGAGCTGCTCCCCTTCCCTCCCTGCCCCGCAGTCTCCGGGAGCGCCAGGGGGAGTCCTCGCTGGCCAGGGCTTCCCGTGCGGCGGGAGCGCGGAGGGCTCGCCTGGCGGAGCTTAGCGCAGCTTGCTCGGCGCTGAGCGGGCGGGGTGGACACTGGGCTTCTGTGTGCCAG
>NW_006160205.1:1048041-1064329 GCF_000334495.1 Tupaia belangeri chinensis
GCGTCGGGAGCCCAGGCGGACGAGCCGCTGGGGTCGCGGCTGCAATGCAAGCTGCCTGGGAACCCGGGAGCACCGCGGGAAGAAGGAGGCATGGCTTCGGTGTTCATGTGTGGAGTGGAGGACCTGCTGTTCAGCGGCAGCCGCTTCGTGTGGAACTTGACCGTGTCCACGCTGCGGAGATGGTACACGGAGAGGCTGCGGGCTTGCCACCAGGTGCTGCGGACGTGGTGCGGACTGCGGGACGTGTACCAGGTGAGCCCCGGCGCGCCGAGCCGGAGGGCCCTTGTCAGATGCCCGGCGCTCGTGGGAAACCCGTTCCACCTGTATGATTTTATTCTCTCTCTTCCCCACCTCTCTTTCTAAACTCCTAGCAGGCTACTTGGCCCTTAGGTCAAATGCTCAACGGTTCTAGGTAACTGTTGCCTGCTACAGCTTGCGAATTTTAAATCAGGCACGCGGGCACTTGCTGAGACTTTACCCCGGCATTTGCATGCATCGGTTTGAGACTGACGGTGTGCTGGCTGGACTTGGCTAGCAGGGCTGTAGCTTTGCAGCAGAGGGTCTGCAGGAAGCAACTTTGACATTCAGATGAGTCCTTCTTGACCCCATTGGGATGAGGGCTGGCCATTTCATCAAAAGCATGGGTTTCACAGCCGTGCACTGTCTGAGGGGGTCTTAGTGGATTTGCATTCCTTCATTTGATTTTATTTCCATTTTCCATCAGGCAGCCCCAACTTGCAAGGGAGAGCCAGGAAAAGCTGATCCTGGGTCTACTGGCTTTACGAAAAAGGACAGCAAATTGAGAACACCGGGGCAGGAGGATGACGGGCCGGGAAGGGAGGGGTGGCCTGGCTCAAGACCCGCGTGCTTACGTTTGGATGTGCTCCCTGTCACACAACACAGCCTCTGTATTCCTCTGCCGAGTCCCTTCCTGCAGGCAAAAAATGCAGCAACTTTGTTCAACTAGGAGGCCGTTCGTTCATCCTCTCTGAGACTGCAGCTTGCCTGGATTCTTTTCTCTAACAGTAATTTATGGATTTAAAAGTCCTGTGCTTTGGTTATTAGTTTTCATTGAAGTTGCAAATAATCTGCATTGTTAAATCATACCTGGTGTTTACCAGGGCAACATGCTTTCGTATTTTTCTTTCCTATGGTATGGAGCAGCTTTGTTGTACAGTTCCTGGACTGTCCCCTCCCCCCCAACTTCATTCCCAATATGGCTGTAATTTATGCCTCATTATAATGTGCCCTGGATGTGTTCAAGTGCCTGGTTTTGGCAAGCCATAGTCTTCCATCAGTCAGACAAAATGAAAAGGCAAGCCCCTGGGGTTAGACTCTGGAAGTCTGAAGAAGCAATGTCCCTCGTCATCCCTGTTAAAAATATGAGGGACATTTGAACTTGTGTTTTCACGGCTGCCGTTTTGTATAGCCTATCTGGGATATGTCGCATTGTGAAGTGGAATCTGAAAGCCAGATTGAGAACCAGGGCAGCATGTGGGACTTTGAGAGTATTAGGGCACCGAGGAAACAGCCCATCTGGCCACATTACCCAGCTCCCTTTCAGCTGTGTGGAGCCAGAGGTGTGTCTGTCATTTAACTTTCCTTTCTCTTGAGAAATCCCTCTTCTGTTGGGTCTATAGAATAAGTGTCCCTTGAGTAGTTTGGAAATTTTCCTTTTAATGTTTGAAAAACTTTCAAAAAGAGAACACTAATATTGTAGCCAATGAAACAGGCTCTGTGTCTTACTCCCTACGGATTCAGGGGATTTGTGGCTTATCTCTAATAAACGTTATGGACCGATTCAAAATGAAAGTTCCACAAATCTGAGATTCTGCAGGTTCTGCATAAGGTTGATCGATACTTGTTTAAAAGCAGAGCAGTGATTGAGAGATTAAGCCACTAAAAGATTTTTTTTTTCCCTTTTGTAAAATGGATGGTGACTGAGCCGGTACCCAATCATAGTAAGAAAACACATACAAAATGATGATGGCCTTTAAGAGTCTTTAGTCATAAGCAAAAGAAAATGATCTTTAAGTTCAAAGTTTCCTGTTTCTTTAGGGAAATAAAACTTTTAAAAAAAAAAAATGAGGAGCCAGCCTTGGTGCCCAAGTGGTAGCATATTGAACTGCAGTGTTGGAAGCCACATGGTCAGACCTGAGTTCGGATCCTTAAATCAACATGAAAGACGCCAGGCACGCATGCCCAAGACCCTTCCTAGCTGGAGTGCTGGAGGAAGGAGATCATGGCAAGATGAGACCTCTCAAGGGTGTCCATCTTGCTATTTATGCTTCTTTCTCTGTCTCTCTCTCAAAAGTAAACTTTGAACAAAACATGTTTTCAGCCTTAGGAGAGCCATGATACTCTTAATTATGCAACATATTTAATTGTTTGCAAAGAAAGGTAATTTTCTTAAGGCTTTTCAAATGTTGAGCAAGGAAGTAATGACAAATTATATAGAACTGAAAGTGATTAATACCTTAGGGGCCAGTTAAATAGACAAGGAAGCAAATCTAACATCTGCCTGTATATGACCATGGTCAAATTAATCTTGCTCTGTTTCAGTTTCATTTATAAAATGGAAAATATAGAATACTAATCACAGAGGCTGAACAGAGGATTAGTGTGTGAGATATTGATCACACTGCCTAGGACTTAGGTTTTATATAAATGTTCTCTGTTCTGTCAGGATATTTTTATTATAATCAAGGAAACCCAACTCTAACCTGCAAAATGACTTTTGACATAACTGAAAAGTCTAGCAGTAGCATGAACTTCAGGTATGGCTTGATCAGGGCACTGTACTAATTTCTCATCATTCTTTTAGTCCTGGTCTTACTCATTGGTTGGCTTTATCCTCAGCTTGTTTCTTCCCTCATGAGAGCAGTGGCTACAAGTCTGACATCCACATATCAACCCATTCAGAAAGTCATAAAATTTCTTATACCCACCAACTATCAAAAAAAGAAAAAAGAAAAGAAAAGAAAAGGTACCAGGTGGGAAGGCTCTGGGTTCATGTCCTGGGTTTACCTGGACACACTAGATGTGCCTGTGGTCCTGACTGACTGCAGGGCTGGTGAGAGGGCCACAGCTTGAAGACCCTGTCAAGAGTATCCCCTCTCTCTCAATAAATAAATAAGCTTTTAAAAAGAGAGAAGAGAAAAAAGTCTCAGTTTTCACTCGGAGAGTCCAATTTGGGGTTTGCATACACCCCTCATGCATGTACTGTCTTGCACAGGGAATGGCAGTGCAATTTACATATTCTCAGTGAGAGTGATATGGCCTACAGGGGGCAAACATTGCTTTGAGTGGGAAGGGTTGGCAAAGATACTTCCTCCTTTTGTGTGTAAAGCACAGATACACCTGCAATACATGAACAGATATACAGTGTATCTGTGGCATGAAAATGGGGCCATGACTAGAAAACAAACTAACAAACAAAATACCTATAAAGATCTTTAAGGAGGGGGCCAGCAGGTTGCATAGTGATTAAGGCACTGGACTCACATGGCTGATCACGGTTCAAGTCCTGGACCCGGTGGCTTGCTTTCTCATTCTCCCCCTCTCTCATTCTCTCTCTGGTCACATTAAGAAATAATAATAACTTAAATTAAATAAATAATTATTTTTTAAAGTCCTTAAGGAGGTAATAATATAATCAATTAAAAATGTGAGACACACTGGATTATATTCATTGGCTTGGGCTAGTGGGGAAACCAAGCCATTTCTGAAACTGGGAGTGAGATTGGCCCCACCTAGAACCCGTGTCTGCCAAACAGTGAAGAAAGGTAAAAATGCAACCAACAATGCCGAGTGCATTATTAGCATCCTAAATCTAGTGCTCTAAATAAAAATAATTCATCATTTTTCAAGGTAAAGTGCAAAGATCAACACACACACATCTTCATAAATGTTTTTCCACAGTGATTTGAGTTAAGGATGTAGGGTTCATTATTAGAATACCCGCACTGCTACCCCATCATGATAAAGTCCAAGCCACAGAAGAGATTTTTCTACTGTACTGCCCAGCTTTCTGGCATACGAACTGCAACCCATACATTCCCTAAGATGTGTAACTCATATTTTATGGAACTCAATTTTTTTTATCAACTTGTTGATAAAAAGGTGTCATTTTTCTTGCTCCTAAGTCTGAATAGTCTTATTTATAAGGAAATCTAAACTTTAATCATGCTAGAGAGAAATAAGGGTGGGGTGGGAGATATCTATTACATGACATTCCTGGCAATCCCCTGGGAGTGCTATGTTTATTCATATACTATAAGTGAAATAAGATCTCCCACCTATTCATAACGTGTTTGGCAACTACATTATTGCCTGGCTAGCAAAGCCAGGAAGGTGTAATTTCTTTGGAATTGAACACTTCCTCCACTTCTACATGTTGGAGAGGTAAGTGACTTAATTTGCCAACAAACCATGAATAATTAAGATACTAGCTATAAGGCATCTCTGTAGTCATTCAACTAAATAAAAAGGAGGCCAAAGTGGCATTGAGGCTCCCTTTTAACAAAGACTGACTTTATGGGTGAAGACTTGAGTTTGCTTAGAGTAGCAGACATGAGCATTCACCTTCGATTTGGGATAAATTCTAAAAGCTGATTCATCAGCCATGAAACTATCCTGCTTATTTCTTGCCCGGATAGGGTGTATTATTGCAATGAATTAGATTTAACAAACACTTGAAGTGGAAAGTAATGGCAAATTGTTGTTGAAAAAGATTAACACCCTTTTTTTTTTTTTAAATGAAATATGACCAAGTCCTAACGAAACCCTCAGTTTATTTCCTGAGGTTAGATTTTCCCATTCTCTCCAATGTCACAAAGGTGGAATTTTTTTGCAAACCCTGAAGTAAGCCATTGCCTCCAACAGGAAGCAACTTGAACAGAATGTGGGATATTCAAGTAACCATAAAAAGCTGGGGCAGCTCCCCTGAGACGGGCAGCTGGCACTGAGGGGTAGCATACAGTGCAGAACACCACAGTCTGAAGGTTCAGCTTGAGCACACGTGACCTTGAGCCAATTGCTTCCCCTCTCTGAGCCTCATTTCTTCCTGGTTAAGAAGGGACAACAGTAGTAGCTGCATTATGGGATTGGGCAAGAAATTCTCAAGATAATATATAAGACACTTGGCACTGTGCCCAGCACAAGCAAATGCTCAATTAACTTAACTCTTGGTTATGTGTAGACTTGGAAAAAGGACTTGATAAAGGGGTAGCTAAAGGTATTACTGTTGCTTTTATAAGTGAGACTAGTTTTCTGGAAAGTAAACCTCCATCTTTATACGTGATGCTGCTCAGTAAGAGGCTGTGGGTTTCCCCATGGCAGCGTGTGTGGGGTGGGTCTGGGTATCTGGATGGTATTCCCCTCAGTAGGCCCATATTCTCGTTTGGTTGAGGAGGCCATAGTCATCTTGCACAAGAGTTCTTAAGGAGATTATCTCTCCATATCCAAGACTCCAGTGTTCCATAGACTGGTAACACACGACCTTCGTATCTCACCACTTTACTCAGCAAAGACCAAGTCCCCCAAAGGGCAGTTCCCCAGTGAGCATTCAGTGACCGTGTACATTTCAAACCACAGACAGTCCCCAACTTATGATGGTACAAAAGCAATACAAATTCGTAGAATAGGGACCAGCAGGTGGCGTGGTAGTTAAAGACTCTAGACCCCCACATAGCCAACCACAGTTCGAGTCCCAGACCCTATGACTTGAAACTCATTCCGAGTGTGTGTATGCATGCATGCCCAAAATCTAGGAGGAGAATGGAGGATAACGGATTGTGGTATGATTATCCTCCTGGGGGGTGATTTCTCACTTTCCCTCTTACTCTCTCTGTCTCTCTGGCAAGCACATGCTCCCTAAGGCCAAAACCTTTTAAAAAAATTTTAATTCAGTAGAATCTGTGCTTCAAATATGCATACAACCACTCTGTTTTTCACTTTCAGAACAGTATTCAATAAATTTCATGAAATCATCAACATTTTATTATAAATTGGGCTTTGCAATAGATGATTTTGCCCAAGTTTAGACTTACATGAGTGTTCCGATCACATTTGAGGTAAACTAAGCTAAGCCACAGTGTTCTAGTTTAGGTGTATTAAATACATTGTTTTGTTTTGTTTTGTTTTGTTTTGTTTTGTTTACCAGTACACTTACCAGAGAGACAGAGACTGAGAGAAAGTGAGTGGGAAAAGCACCCCATTGGGGCATGGCCACACCACCATCCCTTCTCCTGTTTATCCATCCTGTGAGGATTTGGGGCACACATGCACACAAGCCACCAAGCCTGGGATTCGAACAGAGTCTCCATGTGAGATCCAGCTCCTTCAACCACCTTGCCACAAGACTAGCCCTAAATGTATTTTTAACTCACCCTGTCATAAGTCAAGGAGTATTTGCTTGCCCTGTCCTTCACTACTGCAGTCCTCTGAATTATGCAGATTACATGGGAGGGTAGCAAAATATGGCCCACGGGTAGAATCTGGCCCATCTTCTATTTTCGTAAATAAAATTTAGGGAACAGCAGATGGTGTAGTGGTTACATCACTGGAATCCCACATGGCTGACCACGGTTAGAGTCCTGGTCCTGGGGACTTGAAACTTACACTGGGCATGTGTGTGTACATGCCCAAGACCCTGGGAGGAGACTGGAGGAGAAGGAATTGTAACATGGCCATCCCCTCTAGGGGTGTGATTTCTTACTTTCTCTCCATTGTCTCTGTGTGTCTCTCTCTCTGGTGAGCACATGTACCCTAAGGCAAAAACCTCTTTAAAGTAAATTCTTTGCCACACCTATTGTCTATGGCTGCTTTCACCCTACCACAGCAAAGCGAGGTAGTACTCAGTCAGAGTTGAGTAGTCGATATAAATACTGTATTGCCCACAAAGCTGAAAATATTTACTATCTGGCCCTTTACCAGGAAAAAAGCAAAAGTTTTCCAATCCCTGGGCTAGAGAAAAAAGCAGTGTCCTGGGTGGAGAATGCTGGAGGAAGAAAAGTCCAAAATTCTATCATAGGAAAACAGAACTTGAAGGACTATGAAAGAATTCTCTTGTAAAAAAAGAAAAACCTAGTCACTAGGAGATTAATAAACAAATAATCACTGCTCAGCTTACCTTTACTAAGTCCTTCATTGTCAAACAATGATTGGAGGTAAAGATTCATTCATTCATTTGTTCATTCACTCATACTTAAAATAATTACAAGTGCTCCTTGTGTCCCAGTTACCGTGCCAACGTGTTACTAACACAAAGTAAAAATAGACTTCTTCTCAGACCTTAAGAAACATATTGTTGGTACCAGCAGTTGGTGTAATGGCTAGGTTGCTGGACTCCCGTGTGGTCAACCGTAGTTCGAGACCTGGACCCGGTGGCTTAAACTCACGCCGGGCATGTGTGCATGCGTGCCCAAGATCCCGAGAGGAAAATGGAGGAGAAGGGATTGTGGTGTGGCCATCCCTCCAGTGGGTGACTTCTTGTTTTCTGTCTCTCTGTCTCTGTCTTTCTGGAGAGCACATATGCCCTATAGCAGAAAACTCACAAAAAAAAAAAAAAAAAAAAAAAAAAGAAAAGAAAGAAAGAAAAGAAACGCATTGTCAATTAAGAGGTCAATGAAAGGACTTTTTGACCTTTCAGGTGAACCGGGAGTATAAATCAGACAGGAGTAAAGCAAAAGGGAAGTAAGCCAAGGAAGCTTCCTAGAAGAGGTAATTCTTGAGCTGATATCTAAAGGACATGAAGGAGTTAGGGAGGATATTTTAGGCATGGAACAACATGAATTTTGTGGGAGATATTTTTCAAAAACTGATGTATGGGAGAAAAAGGTAGAGACAAATAGATTTTAATTGAGAATAACATCTGAATTTAAATGATCATGTACTTTAGGACTTTTATGTGTTTTTCTTCAGACCTTTGAGGGGCAGGTGAGGTTGATGTGATACTACCACTTGTATCAATGAAGATGATAACTTTGGAAGAGGGTGACTTAGTGGAGGCAGAAAGAGAAGGAAGTAAGAAAGCTTTTGTAGTGATACAGGTGCACCAGTCAGGATAGGAGAGGTTTAGCTTTGACAACAAACATCCCCAGGATGCTAAGGCTTAAAGCAATAAAGATTTGTCTTTTGCTTATGGAATCATAGGTTGGCTGAGAGCTTTGCTCATCTCCGTTACTCAGGCCTGCAGAAGGTTCCCGAACATTGCCAATTGTCATGATAGGGAGTAAAGAGTGCCTCAGGATCTGGCACTGGCAATTAAGTATTTGGTTTCAAAGTGGCTCATGTCCCTTCTCACAAGTCACTGATTAGAACTGGTTATGTAACTCCCCAACCGCAGAAGCTAAGGAAAACAATTCTATCTACCATGGAACAGCACAACTGCCGATGCAAATTTGGTTTCTTAGGAAGCAGACCCAGAAATGGAGATCCACAAGCAGGATGTTGGTTAGAGAGTCCTCTGAGAATCAACACCTGTGGAAGGGAATAAAAAGAAACAGGATTGGGACCAGCAGATGGCATAATGGTTATGTCTCTGAACTCTCAGATAGTCAACTGCAGTTTGAGTCCCAGACCTGGTAACTTAAAACTCATGCTGGGCACATGCATGTGCATGCCCAAGATCCCAAGAGGAGAATGGAGAAGGGATTGCAGCGTGGCCATCCCCCCTGAAGAGTGATTTCTCGCTTTCTTTCTCTCTGTCTCTCCTTCTCTGCAGCAAGCACATGTGCCCTATAGCCAAAATCTCTCTCAAAAACAAAAACAAACAAACAAAACTGATTAAGCAGGGGAGAAGTTAGGCTTTAATTCATGCACTGTGAAGACTGCAGCTGAATTCACAGGTAGCTCTAAAGCTGAGGTTCGTCCCAAATTAGAACAAGAGGACTGGGCCTTCCCTCCAGCCCATCCACCCATCGCAGAAGTGAGTTGACCTTGAAAAGGAGGGGTGACCTTGGAGTAGGCTGCTCTCTTTAAGGGAGGGAGGGCAGTTCCTAGAGGAAGCTGAGAGCTGTCGGCCCACACCACTGCCAACAGCTGGGCAAATAAGTCTAGGTAGCACATCACAGCATCTACAAATGCCAACCCAACAGGTACTGGGCCCAATGCCTGAACTGAAGCAGGGCCAGCAAGGCGGAAGCGGTGAGTGAGAGTGCATTGATGGGAGAGAGCAGAATGCAGTTCCCAGTAATGACCTGGCCATCAGGGCAGCCTCCTCACTGGAGCACGCTCTCAAGGGATTGGGCAGCTCCTTGTACCGAGTAACACAGAGCGAAGGGAGAGAAAACTTGGCTGATGCAGAAGTCAAGGTCCACTTATCACGGAGAAAATTCATATTCTACTTTTTCTGGTAACCAAAGACTGGGCTTTCATGTCTGGGAACTAAGATGTGAAGGTCTCCCAAAATTGAGAAAAAAAAAGTATCTTTATTTTTTTCAGTCCATCACTTGACCGAAATAAACTTCTAAAAGAACTGTATCACTGACGGTTCACAAGATTTGTCTCGTGATCTTTGAAAAGCACTTTGAACCTTTGTTGTGCAACTTGAAAAACATCCTTAACGGACTCTCCTGCCTCTTCAAATGAGTGTTTGTTTTTCCCATTCCATCTTTTCTTGGTGAAGCTGCAGCATAAATAACTTCCTTTTTCATCCCGTACTTGTGTTTATTCTGAACATTATATGTTCGATGTCTTAGTTGGTTGTTGTGGAAAAGTCTGAATGACTCAAATGAGAAATAAGATCTGTAGTTCTAGATTTTATAAACAAGACCATATGACTTACAGCATGGAAAGGAGGCAGAAATTAAGCTCTCCTGAGAAAACAGTGAAGTTGGTATCCATATGCAATTACATATGATGTATTTGTGTGTGTGTGTGTGTGTGTGTGTGTGTGTGTGTAAAACATAGGCATTGTGGCATCCTTGAAATAAACTTGTGTTATGAAATAGCAAGTGCAGTAAATTAAATAGTGCTATTTTCCCCTAATCTTGTCAATGTTCTTAGTCCTTGAATGTTCTGTTTGGGTAAAGCTTTTTGCTTAAATAGCTATATTCTCCTTAACTAGTGCTTTCGTGTAACTTCACTGTATTGACTTGATTAATAGCTACTAATTATTAAGTAGCTGCTAGGTCGAGGCTTTATACTTGACAGTTTGCATATGTTATCTATAAGGAAAAAACAACTCTGAGGGCTTACTTCAACACACAAAAATATAGAAGATAATATTGGTTAAAAACCCATGCCCAGGGCCCTGTAGGTAGCATAGTGGTGAAGGTACTGGACTTCCACATGGCCAACTGCAGGCCAAGTCCCAGAGACATGGCGTCTTGAAACTCACACTGGGCGTGTGTGCTTGCATGCCCAAAATCCCAGGAGGAGAATGGAGGTGGAGAAAGGATTGCAGTATGGCCATCCACCATGGGGGAGTGATGTCTCACTTTCCCACTTACTGTCTCTGTCTCTCTGGTGAACACACGCACTCTATAGCAAAAAACCTTAAAAAACAAACAGAAAAGACCCAGCCCACATTGCTCAGTTTGAAGGCATCCTATTCACATAGTTTTTGTAATATAATAAAATTTTATAGAATCAGTTGTTATCTCCCTTGTAACTCTTCCCTCTCCCTAGAAATAATCCTATTCTGAAATTTTTCATTCCCAGGCATGTTTTTCTAATTGTGGCAGATTGTTTATATCCGTAAACAACATATATTACTTGGTGTGTTTGTAATTTATGCACATGCACACGTGTGTGTATATATGGGTATATGTATATATGTACATGTGTATATATGTGTATATATACACACATATGTGTGTACATGTATATGTGTTTGAGAGAGTATGCACACACACATATCCATGTTTGTGTGTCATTCTGCGACCTTATTTTTCTCTTAACAAGTTTTGGGATTTATTTCTAAATAGATTTTAACCCTTGCCATCCATTGTGTGAATAAACCAATTTCTTGTCAGTGGTCATTTAGGTTGTTTCCAAATTCAGTGTACCAAAATACTTCAGTGAACATGTTTGTATTTGTCACCTTGAGCAAAAGGAGAGTTGCTAGATTTCTCGGATTGTTAGGTGTTGGGCCTTATCTCTGTCTTCTTCAGGATGCTGAAATAAAGCCCGGTTCACTGGTGTCACATCCTATTATTTAGGCATGGTGCTAGAATCTGGACAGCGGGCTGGCTGACTCCAACACTCAGCCTATTGCCACCAACTGGCTGCTTTATTTTAAGTTAAATAGCACATAAAGACAGAATTTTATCATTTATTCACTTACTCATTCACTCAGCAGATATTGGATGTACATCTACCCTAAAAATTAAAGCTGTAAACTCAGACTCCTGAGTTCAAATCCTGACTCACCTACCCTAAAAGTGAAAGCTGTAAACTCAGAATCCCTGAGTTCAAGTCCTGACTCACCTTTGCTCAGCTATGTGAGTTCTCTGAAGTTCATTTTTTTTCAGCTTTGGGTACTCTCTCTTTCTGTTTTTCTGCCTCTCTTTGGCAAGTGCACAATCCCTGTGGCAATTAAAAAAAAGACCGGAGGAAATTGCTTACAGCTGAATCTCTTTCCTTTGAGCCACTGAATGCAAACATGCCAGCGTACACAAATATGTGGCCAAGAGTGCTCTCCCTTCCTCCCACCTGTGTCATCTCTAAAGTCAAATTGAGGAGGAATTCATATCTACACAAGGGGATCCTCAAGATGCTTAGTGGCTGAGTGCACAGACACTGAAACTACACCCCATGGGTTCAAATCTCAGCTTTGCTACTTATTGCCTGTGTAACCTTGGACAAGTTACTCAGCCTCTCTGTGCTTCTTTTTTCTATATGTAAATTGAGAATATTAATATTATACCTGCCTGCCAGGACAATTGTGAAAAATTAATGAATATTTGTATATGTACATAGGTATCAACACATATACATATACACACATGAATAATGCTAAAAACAGTGTCTGGCATATGATATACACTATATAGCATACATTTTAACTACTGTCTTATCACATGTCTTCATCTATTTTTTGTTGAACTCATTTTATTGCATGATATTTATTAGCTTCCAGGCATTTCTCTGGGCGTTTGGGCAGCATAGGAAGAAGCAGACCCTGCCCTCATGGAGCTGAGAGTTCACTGGGGACGAGACAGGGAGAAATGCAACAAAGGGCTTGTTCCCAAAGGATTTTTTTTTTTTTGAGAGAAAGAGAGATGTTTGCTATAAGGCACGTGCACTCAGTGGAGACACAGAGAGAGACAGAGAGACAGAAAGTGAGAGATCACTTCCCCCGCAGGGGGTATGACCATACCACAATCCCCTCTCCTCCAATCTCATCTTGGGATTTTGGACATATACACACATGCCTGGTGTAGTTTTAAGCTGCCGGGTCTGGGACTTGAGCCACTGTTGACTACATGGGAGTCCAGCGACGTAACCTTACACTATCCACTGGTCTTCCTGCAGAGGTTTTATTAAAGCTGAGACTCAAAGGATGAGAAAGAGCTTAACTCTTACTGGTCAAGGAGAACCGCATTCAGTGGCGGGAGTAGCAGGTACAGAGGCACTGAGGCCAGAAGGAGCCTGGTGTGTTGGAGGAATGGAGGGAAGAGCAGCGTGGCCAAGGTGCAGCAATGAAGTTGGAGGCTCTGTGTGCTGGGTGTGGTGAGGCAGCAGGGAGTAGACCCCAATGCGCCCTGGTGTTCTGGACTTCATTCCAGTGTGGTGGGAAGCTGTCAAAGGTGTTTGAAGTGCAGGAATAACTTGCTTATTCATTCCACAGATGTTTACTGGGGGTCTGTTACGTGTTCAGCCTAGTCTATGCAGTGGAGACATAACGAAAAACAAATGTAAACTCTCTGCTTTCTTGGAGCTTAATTTCTAGCGGATCTTTTGTGTTTCCCTATCTAATACAATCAGACTGGTATATCGAGCCACCTCCTTGACATCCTTACTTACTTGAATACTCTTCCTCTCAGACTGGCCATGTCCAAATTTGAGTGCCTGATCTGGCCACCGACACCTGCTCCTTCCTAAGCACGTGGCAACTCTGTCCTTGCAGATGCTCAGATGAAACTTCAGGTCATCCTCAATTCTCACATTCCATGTGTAACTCACCCTTATTTCTTTTTTAAAAAAATCATTTATTTGTTTTCTATGAGTGAGAGAGTGACAGAGAGACAAAGACAGACACTCCCAATAGGGTCCTGATACCACGATCCACCCCCAGCTCCAGCCAGCTTGGCTCATGGGCTTGTATGTATCTGGTGTACTCAGGGAGATCTCTGGACACGAATCCAGAGCCATCCCATGTGGCTCAGCCTCACAGAGTGTAGTGTTTTACTGCCCCGCCACCATCTGGTCCTTGTCCTCATTCCTAGCTGGATTATTGCAACAGCTTCCTCACTGGTCTCTCTGCTGGCATCTTCTTGACCCCACTTCAGAGTGATTGTGTTCAAAGTTAGATCATGTCACTTTTTTATTCAAAACTCTCCCATGACTTGCCAGCTCTGAGGAGAAGCCAGCCTTCCCGTCCCTATGAGCCTCTGTGGTGAGCACGTCCTCTGAGCTCCTCCTAACCCACACCCCCGTCCCAGCAAACGCACTCCAGTCAGGTCTTCACTGCCAGCACTCGTCCCCGTCAAACTCCTTTCAAGCACACTGCTGTCACTCAAACCTTTCAGCCTCAAAGCCTTTGCCCCTGGAGTGTCCTCTGCCTGAGAACTTGTCACCTAGCAGTCCTCGTGGAGCCTCCCCATCACTTCCTGCAGACCTCTCTTTAGAGGTCACTCAACCTGCAAGGCTCCCTCTGACCATTCGCCCTCTTGTCCTGCTCTGTTTCCTTCTGCAACTCTGTCACCATCTGACTTTCTGCACGTATTCATCCATACAGTTAGTGTACCTCCCTGACCTGGAATGTCAGCTGAAGGCCTCAGGGACTCCTCTGCAGTATCCTCAGTACCCAGAACAATGCCTGCAACCTAGAATGTGCCTCAGAAGTGCCGGCTGCCTAAATGAACAAATGCTTGATTTTTTAAGAAGCATGCTCTAGTCAATGCCGGCTGCCTAAATGAACAAACGAGTTTGCTTGATTTTTTAAGAAGCATGCTCTAGTCACTCTCCGGGGAGAATGATCTGCAAGGGGTAAGAACTGTCCAGGGGCCATTTCCGATGTCCACCTGAGAGACAATAGGGACGTGGGCAAGGGTGGTGACAGCACATGGTATAGGAAGACACCGAGCATTTGGGGGAGGAGAGGAAGCAGCATGAGCAGGACTCTGTCCAAAGGGGAAGTTTGCATTCTATAAAGTTTTGGAAACCTCATCCAGGCAAGGAGCCATGCATGTTGAAATGTATTTGCATGTGTGTGTTGATTCTTTTTCATGATTGAAAATAGCCCCAAGCCAGTGTTAGCGGATTTGAGCATACATTTGTTTGGCTTCTATGGTGACCATTCCGTGAGGGAAGCAGCATGTTAGATACAGAGGAGGTTATTTCCTGTAGGCCCTGTGAAGACGGATTCACCCGAGGACCCAGCTTTTGTGTCCCGCCAGCTGCGAGTACCCACTGTGCCCAGCCTGGGTGGGGAAGTTGGCCGTTTTGGCAGTTCTTGTCAGCTCTGTCAAGTGATGGCGATTTCCTGCACCCAGCCCTGTGGTTAAGCTCTGGAAGGTGCCCTGTTTTTCCGGACCAGTGCTGACAGATGTTTCAAACCATGGGCTTTCTTTTTTGGGCATTCTTTTCAATGTTGCTTATCATTCTGACCCTGTCTCAGATCATTCCCATCCAAGGAAGTTAAAGGGTGGAAGGACTCTTTGCTTTTGATTTGCTCCTATTCTCAGGAGCAAAAAAAGGAAACACAAAAAAAGAGTGTGTTTCTGGTCTTTATTACTGTTTAATTAAAAGCGTGCATTCCCTGACTCTCTGACTGTGTCCACGTTTTTTAAAATTCTGCAAGCACAGACGATGCAGAGTTTGACCCTTGAATTTATGAAAACTGGTTATTGTGTTTAATGATCAACCTGAAATAATGACAGAATCATAATTTCTAGAACAAAAAGGAAGACTAGGTATTCCCCAAATACTTCCTGAAGAGAAAGTATATTTAATTGTAATAAATAGTCTAAGACTAATTTTAAAATGAATTCGGACTGTAAATTAGAGACAATGTGGTCAGGATATAAAGAACCCTAACTGTCAACTCAGACTTTAAATTTATGGGGCTCTTTCTTCCTCAGGATTTTTATATATTAAACTTTCTAGGTAGTGATGCCAGATATAATTCCAGGCGAGCTCGCAAGATTCTGCTCTCAAATTCTTTTCGGAAATGAGGTTTGTGTGTGTATGTGCGTGTGTGTATGAATGTGTTTTTTCTTTAATAAACTTCAGAAAGTAACTCTGAGATTTTTTTTTTAATTTTTGAGATGTCAGTGCCAGAATTTGAATAGTGTCCTTTATTCACTGCCCAGTTTCAGCAGCTTAAGTGTTTTTTCTTTCTTTCTTTTTTTTTCAGGCTCATACACTCCATTAGTTTGCAAATAAAGCAAAAGTTCACCACATCTTTATCTGTATATTGTATGGTTTAGGTAAATCAAACTTAATTACGTTTTTCTACCCATTCCTCTTGATTTTTTTTTTGTGTCTGAGCTAAATAGGTCATGTTTAAAATGCTTAAATAAATAAATTGTATGTATATGTATAATGTACATATGTTTGAAAATTTTTTAGAGCTGGGTCCATAACACAGTGGTTAAGCACTGTGTAGAGGGAGCCAGAGCCCACATGACCAAACACAGTTCAAATCCCAGCCTGAGCAGTTTGAAAACATGCCAAGTGTGTGTGTAGGTGTGCCCCAAATCAGGATGGGATAAAGAAATGGAAGAAAAAGGATTACAGCATGATCATACTCTATTGGCAGGTGGTCTCTCTCTCGTGAACGTGTTTCTCCGAAGTTTCTCCAGAAAGTAAAACTATGGCTCGACGTGTGTGTTCAACATAGCTTTCCCCTGGAACCTTCAGCAATACTTCTAAAGTTATAGGATGACTCTGAAAAAAAGTTATAGTCATTACTAATAATATGATTAAACTTCATACTAGATACGTTCTTTAGAAATTTGCTATCAATTTTTAGCAAGTTTAGCAAATGAAAATTTGGTGACCAACTTCATTTCCTTCCTTGGTTTTATATATATTTATATATATATATATATATATACACACACACACACACACACACACACACACACACACATACACACACATACACACATACACA